>NW_004444193.1:2160390-2248906 GCF_000243295.1 Trichechus manatus latirostris
TCATAATCCAGTAGTTTTTGAGCAAGATGTTGTTCAGTTTCCTTGCTTTTTCTGTTATTGATTTCTACTTTTATGGCTTTATGGTCAGAAAAGATGCTTTGTAATATTTTGATGCTTTGGATTCTGTTAAGGCTTGCTTTATGGCCTAGTATGTGGTCTATTCTGGAGAATGTTCCATGTGCATTGGAAAAGAAAGTATACTTAGCTGCTGTTGGGTTTAGTGTTCAGTATACGTCCATGAGATCAGGTTGTTTGATTGTAGCATTTAGATCTTCCAGGTCTCTATTGAGCTACTTTCTGGATGTTCTGTCCTTCACTGATAGTGGAGTGCTGAAGTCTCCTACTATTACTGTGGAGCTGTCTCTCTTTCCAATGTTGTTAGAGTTTGTTTTATGTACTTTGGAGCCCTGTCATTAGGTGTGTAAATATTTATTATAATTATTTCCTCCTGGTGTATTGACCCTTTAATCATCATAGTGTCCTTCCTTATCCTTTGTGGTGGATTTTATTTTAAAGTCTATTTTGTCAGAGATTAGTATTGCCATTTCTGCTCTTTTTTAAGTGTTGTTTGCTTGATATATTTGTTTCCATCCTTTCGAGTTTTAGTTTGTGTCTTTAAGTCTAAGGTGTGTCTCTTGTAGGCAGCATATAGATGGATCCTGTTTTTCTATCCATTCTGTCACTCTGTCTTTATTGGTATATTTAGTCCATTTACATTCAGCGTAATTATTGATAGGTATGAGTTTAATGCTGTCATTTTGATGTCTTTTTTTGTGTGTGTTGCTGAATTTCTTTGTTCCATTTAACTTTCTGTGCTAAGTCATTTTTCTTTATGTATTTTCTTTTCATTTTTTCATTGTTTTTGATTTTGTATTTATGTCTACATTTATTCATCCCTCTTTTTTGTTTTAATATTTTCATCTTATATACATTGATATCTCTGTTTCCCTATTTTCAGTGCTTCAGTTTTGATTCATTTTTGTGACTTCCCCATCTGAGTTGTTATCTGGTTGCTCTGTCCTGTGTTCTAGTCTTTTTTTGTTATCTGATGTTATTGATTTTCTTACCAGAGGACTCCCTTTAGTATTTCTTGTAATTTTGGTTTCGTTTTTGCAAATTCCCTAAACTTCTGTTTATCTGGAAATGCCCTAATTTCACCATCATATTTGAGTGACAGTTTTGCTGGATATATAATTCTTGGCTGGCAATTTTTTTTTCCTTCAAGGCTTTATATATGTCATCCTATTGCCTTCTTGCCTGCATGGTTACTGCTGAGTAGTCCGAGCTTATTCTTATTGACTATCCTTTGTAGACGACTTTTTGTTTATCCCTAGACGCTCTTAAAATTCTCTCGTAATCTTTGTTTTTGGCAAGTTTGATTATAATATGTCTTGGAGACTTTCTTTTGGGACCTACTTTATGCGGGGTTCTAACAGCATCTTGGATAGATATCTTCTCATCTTTCATGATATCAGGGAAGTTTTCTGTCAACAAATTTTCAACAATTTTCTCTGTATTTTCTGTTAACCCCCCTGTGTTCTGGTACTCCAATCAGTCTTAGGTTATTCCTGTTGATAGAGTCCCACATAATTCTTAGAGTTTTTTTATTTTTAAAATTCTTTTATCTGATTTTTCCTCAAATAAGTTGGTGTCAAGTACTTTGTTTTCAAGCTCACTAATTCTGACTTCTACTGCTTCAATTCTGCTCTTGCACTTTCAATTGAGTAGTCTAATTCTGAAATTTTATGGTTAATCTTCTGGATTTCTGATTGCTGTCTCTCTATGGATTCTTGCAGCCTATTAAATTTGTCAATATGCTCTTGAATAACCTTTTTAAGTCCTGCTACTGCTTTGTCTATATATTCTTTGGCTGTTTCTGCATTTTAAAGAATTTCCTTTCTAATTTTTATAGGAGTTCTGTATACTAATCTTTTGTATTCTGCCTCTGGTAATTCCAATAAATTCTCTTCCTCCAGAATATTTATTGATTCTTTATTTTGGGAGCTTAGTGAAGCCATCATGGTCTGCCTCTTTATGTGATTTGATATTGACTATTGTCTCTGAGCCATCAATAAGTTATTATAATTTTTTTATTTTATATTTGCTTTCTGTGTCCTAGCTTCTTATTTTGTTTTGTTTTGATACGCCAAATAGGCTGCTCATGTGTGCTAGTTTGATTATTGGCACCATTGAGGCTCTAACATCCTGTCACGAGGTAGTTAGATCTGTTACTAAGTATGTGAGCCCAGGAATCTGTTAAATTTTCTTGTATGGATTCAGCTTAGTTGTCCAGGTAGTTGGTCACCAAGTGTGTGGTTCAGGCTCTCACCTACAGTCCTAGAGAGGCATGGGTGATTGGTATAGGCACAGGTATCTGGCTACAGTAGGGGGTCATACGATGAGCAAGGCAGGGGGCTGACGGCTGCCCCTGAGTGTCTTCAAGGAAAGCATGTCTCTGTTCCCTAGAGTGAATAGGTGGGTGAGTTTTTAAGCCTGACTATGAGCACCCTATGCTGTTGGCTGTAAGGACTGGGGGGCACCACTTATTCTTGGACCCCTGTCACAGGTGGCTAGGTGGTGTGGGTGGAGCCACCAGTCCTCAAGCCCCTGATGTGGACAGGTAAGGAGTCTGCTTAATAGGCAGAGTAGTGTCAAATGTCACAAACCTGCCACTTCATAGCTGAAACAGTTGAAGTTAGACTTCAGGTATTTACCCTGTTGTACTGTGATAGTGAGGGCTTACACTATTAAAATGGGCCCACACAAGTCTATGCAGGGGTGAAAGGCATTCAAATTCTTCAGACCCCTTATGCCTGTGCCTAGGCAAAGGAGCTGTGCCAACCCTGAGGTCCTGACTTACGGGAGCTAGTAGCTTATTTTTTCCCTGTTTGTTAATTTGTTCCTTCTCCAAGGCCAGAAGAATGGCTCAGGACACCTTAAGGGACCTACTTCCGGCCCAGGGGACTCTCAATCACCAAAGCCAGCTGGGACCCAGTGCAGAGTGGGGAGGGAGGTGGTAAGTGGGAGAGTTGTTTTTCCCAAACGGGCTGTTTTTTTTTTTTTTTTTTTTTGTTTAATGCCCACAGTAGGCCACATGCAAGTACTTATCTTTAGCCGCTTAAGTGCTGCTTTTCACTGGTTCTGGGTGGCCGAGTAGACTCTCTGCTGCTGGGTGTCTCCCGATGTGGAAAACACCTCCGGAGCTCCACTGTTTGCCCGCCTCACTGTGTACCCTGAGCTGATCTCGGCTGAAGGGCTGCAGCTCCTGCCGGATCAGGTCTGGCAACTCCTTGCTGCTTCTGAACCGTGTCTCCCTTCCCCCACCACTCAATCCGATTCTTGAACTTTGTCTTTCATGTTCAGGGCTCGTAGATAGTCATATACCATCGATTCACTTGTTCTTCAGGTCTTTGTTGTAAGAGGGACATAGGAAGCATCTGACTACTCTGCCAGCTTGGCCCTGCTTCCCAGAATCCACAACTTTTAACTAATATTCTATTCTGCTTCTATCAGTAGTCTCTGTTACCCTACCTTCCCCCAACTCCACCATAGCCAAACAGTTTACTATCAGGTATGACTACTTCCAATATTAAAAAAAAAAAAAAGGAAGGGAAAGGGATATACTTTAAATTGAAGAATCCTATACTGAGCAAGACTTCCATGTTTCTTCTAAACTTTTTTTCAAGCTCCAACAAGTTCCCAACCCTGTTGCCGTCCAGTTAATTCTGACTTATAGCAACCCTGTAGGACAGAGTAGAACTGCCCCATAAGGTTTCCAAGACTGCAATCTTTACAGAAGCAGACTGCCATGTCTTTCTACCATGGAGTGGCTGGTAGGTTGGACCCACCAATCTTTCAGTTAGCAGCTGAGTACTTTAACCACTTAGCCAGCAGGGCTCCTTAACATGTTCCCAAATGCCCACAAAGGAAGTTGCGTTCTTGAGACCTAACTTTCCTACTGAACACCAGGCCAGCTATCCCCCCAGTGAGCTGGATCTCCCTGCAGTCCTGTGTGCACGTGAACAGCTGCAAACACAAACATAGCTGTCAGGCCTGATGGACTCTTTTTCCATTTCTCTTCTTCCTCATTTCACCCACAACAAACTGTAGAGTTCGAAAGAGTAGCTAAAATGTGCTAGCATAAAAGCCACACAATAAGTTGGAACACGAATCTCCTTTCCTTCGTGTTTCAACAAAAAGACTATGATGTAGAGAAAAATAAATGTCTAGTTTATTTTAGAACTCCCAATCATTGAGAAAGTGATGGGGCAGTGGGCAAAGACTCCCCAAATTTAAATCGGAAGACCTGAGTTCCAAACATACCTTGGCTACTGCTGTAACTTCTGGGAAATCAAATTCTTTCTGTGCCTCAAGTTTCTGTTCTGTAAAATGTGGATGATAACCTCAATTACTTCAGAAGTTTGCTGTGAAGGTAAAATTAAACAATATGTTATGGAAACATTAAAAAAAAAAAACAAAACTCCTGTTGCCATCAAGTCAATTCCAACTCATATAGGACAGACTAGACCTGCCTTGTAGGGTTTCCAAGGAGCAGTTGGTGGATTTGAACTGCCAACCGTTTGGTTAGCAGCTGAGCTCTTAATCATTGTGCCACCAGGAAACATATAGAACCACATTAATATAAAATAATATCACTTGTTACCCTTCTCCCAAATTAAAATATATATATGTACATACGTACATAGTTAAAAATAAACTACTCAGAACATCATTAAAAGATTGTTATGCAAGTCTAATAGACAACTTTAAAGTTGGGCAGCACATAATTACCAAGTAAATCAGTGCTCTGATTAATTAAGATTTTCAGGATACCTACATATAATTCCATCAGGAAGTTTGAACAAAAAATTTTTGATTGGTTGACAATTATGTCAGAATACATAAATCTTATAAGAAAGCAATATGTGCTCAAAGATTATAAAGAACAAAAAAATAGAAATCTGGCTAAGACAATGGCAAGATCAGTGAGCTATGACTGTAAGATCTCTCGAGTCTTAGAAACAGAACATACTCATTAATCTTCGATTTTTTTCTGAAAGAACAAGTTTCAAATGTTTTGGTGAGTCTGATCAACTAAATACAATTGAAATTTCATAGAATAGATGAGTGAGAGCCTCCAGTGCTGCACCCGTTTGTGGAAAAATCTCAATTAGTATTCTGACAATTCCTGGAGCCTTGTTGTTCTCCAATGTCTTCAGTGCAACTTCCCCATTTTAGGGATAATAAAAATGAGACTTAAAGGTCTATTATATTTATTAGCACCTCTAATTCAGGCATGGAAAGTTAAGTAACTTTCCCAAAGCCATACTGCAACCAGGTAGCAAAATCAGGATTCACATTCAGGCCTCTTCCAGGCCAATGCTAACAAAAAAGCTCATGCTAACAAAAATGATGCAAAGCCCCTGGGAGCTGGAAAGAACACTAGAGCTTTTTCATTCTCAACCCTCTACTCTAAGAGGACTGAGTTGTAGAGAGGAATCTTCTCATCATTAATAACTAAGATGAGGGCATCTGCAGGCTGTTGATAATACTCCCAGATGACAAAGCAGAATCCGTTAACTCAATCTAACCAGCATTTACTGGTCACCTAGGATGAACTGGTCATGCTAGCTGACTGTGGAGGTACAAACACAAACCAAGTATTCCCCGACCTATGGAAGTTCGAAAGCTAGTGGGGGAATACATACACATAGGAAAGGACAAAGGCACCGAAGGGCAGCAGGAGTCCATCCTTGACAAAGTTGCCTCTGAGCACATCAGAAACAGCCCCTGGGTGTAACTCCATATGTTTTGTTGTTATTTTTAATGTGTGTGTGGAGGGTGGAACAGCAAAGGAGTCTTTAGTGAGCAAGGCAAGTAAATTTTGTGTTGTTGTGTAAAGGTGGCACCATAGGGACCTTACCTAAGTGAGGCCTCAGGGAAACTCAGGCTTTGACTGTATGTACTAACATCTGATCAGCACTGTATGATTCCTGAAACACTTCAGGAGACAGAAATTCTATTCTCTTTATTCACTTTTTATCTCCACACAATATCAACCTCATTAGTCCATTCCCACAAATTTGTCAACATCAACCATTTCATGTTAAACTGATTTCCACTGGAGAGGAGAAAATATATGTTTTTTAAAAATAATCTGAAACGTATGTGGTAGGCAACTCAGGGAAATGAGTCCTATTTCCATACGAAGATTCCGGGTTATCAGTTTACTTGATGGAAGGTAAAGTCACTTTCCCAGGTGTAGCCACATAGAGGGGTTCTCTCCCTCCCCTGTTAGCTTACTGCAAAGCAGGAAGGCACAGTTAATCTCTCAAGTTTAAAGTTTGTTAAAATGCACATAACTGTGCATATTAAAAATCTTAGATCCTCCTGTATCCCAAATGCATAGGGGAACTAGGTTTGAAATTAAAGATTAAAAAAAGGAAGCACAGAAAATTGTTCTATTTCTCCCTCGGTCATATATTCATCAGGATAGAGCTGCAAGACAATTTCAGTGACATAAAATCAGTTTTTATAACTCATTGGGAGCTTTAGGATAGCACCTAAACACGATATTTGCCATGAACATTTGGAAAGACTTAGTCTCTCAGTCCCAAAGCACTGATGGAGGTTCTGTGAATACTAATGAAAAGTAACCACACCAATGTGCAAATGGCTCTTCAATTTTCATTTCCCTTCTTTTTTTCCCCCCAGATTGCCCTTTCAATGCCTCCTGCACAAGCATTGTCTCTTGAACAAGAAAAGATCTCATGCTTTGAGGAATTACACTTGTTCCCTAGGTGTTGCAAATTCTCTGCTAACCAAAGGTTGATGGTTTTAGTGCACCTAGAGGAGCCTTGGAAGAAAGGTCTGGTGATCTACTTCTGAAATACCAGCCATTGAAAACTCAATGGAGCCCAGCTCTACTCTAACGCACATGGGGTTTCCATGAGTTGGAACTGACTACATGGCAACTGGTTTTGTTCTGTTTTGTTTTTAACCTAATTTCATATAGAAGGCTTTGAAATTGGAGTTGTCTCAGGAGTCACTGATTACTTAAAAAGGATACTTCAGATCCTGGCCCGGAGCGGACTCAGACAGACATACCCAGGCAGGCTGCTCAAGATTTTCTTTCAAAGCAAATGTTCATGCCTGATGGCTGTCGAGGATTGAGATGTGAACAGCAGGCGCTTGTTCAGGAAGGAGGTCTGTGGGGAAGAGATAGGTTTGAGCACCTAAGGAGTGTCTGCATGGTGGCTGGTGCTTCACTGAACTGTCTCATTCAATTCTTACAACAGCTCTTTGAGTTTAGCATCTTCATCCTCTCTTAAACAGATTAACCAATTTGTTCAACAAAAAATTAGTAAGCATCTATTACGTGTCAAGCATTTTTATTTTTTTTGCAAGTAAACCACTTTAAGGTCCTCCTCCTTATGGAACTTCATTAGATGATATAATTTTTAAGGTCTTTAATCTGTAAAGCATTTACACATTTATATTAATAAAGGGGCTACCAAGTCAGTAACTAGACATCCCTAATAGCCTGATAGCCATTCAGCATCTTTGATGTGATTTGTTAACTGTAAAGCAAATAGAAGAGATTCATTTATAGGATATTCTTAATATTTTAGAATATTTGCTCATCTGGGAAATGCGGAAAAGAATACCTACTCCTGGAGTTGCCTTGAGAGTTATAGGAGATTATATATAATATGATGTAATATATAATACATTGTTATTAGTTGCCATAGAGTCAGTTCTGACTCATAGCGACCCTATATACAACAGAACTAACCACTGCCCAGTCCTGCGCCATCCTCACAATCATCGTTATGCCCATTGTTGCAGCCACTGTGTCAACCCATCTAATTGAGGGTCTTCTTCTTTTTCGCTGACCTTCTACTTTACCAAGCATGATATCCTTCTCCAGGGCTGATCCCTCCTGATAAAATGTCCGAAGTATGTGAGACACAGTCTCACCATCCTTGCTTCTAAGGAGCTTTCTGGTCTTACTTTCTCCAGGACAGATTTGTTCATTCTTTTGGCAGCCCATGGTATATTCAACATTCTTCTCCAACACCACAATTTAATTCTTCTTCGGTCTTCCTTATTCATTGTCCAGCTTTCACATATATATGAGGCAATTGAAAACACCATGGTTGGGGTCAGGCGCACCTTAGTCTTCAAGGTGACATCTTTACTTTTCAACACTGTAAAGAGGTCTTTTGCAGCAGATTTGCCCAATGTAATGAGTCTTTTAATTTCTTGACTGCTGCTTCCATGGGTGTTGATTGTGGATCCAAGTAAAATATAATACATATTATACAAAATATAATACGTAAAGGCTATTGAATCTAAAAATATGTTTTATCCATCTATACTATACTAGAAGCTGTAAAAATCAAATAAGAAACTATAGGCCAGCTTTATTGTAGCAAACTTTTATGAAACTCTTCCTCACATTCTTCTAGCACATCCAAAATTTATACTTTGGGAAGGACATGGGAAAGAAAGTGATGATACCTGATAAAACACCAAAGAGTCATTGATGCTTCCATTAAGAAACATTTAGTAATAAACCTATGCTGAACTTGCTAATGTATATTGTGCTTTCATTCTCTCTCTTTCTCTCTACCTCTATCTTTATCCCTTTCTCATTTCTGCCAATCCTAAAGATGGTACAGAATTTGGAACAATATAGTGTCATAAATCTAGAGTAGATGATGATAGAGTAAGGCATTACCAAATTGGACTTAGAATTCCTCCCACTACTTGAGAAGATGCTGGTAGCCCTGTGTTCCTTCAACAGTTTGGCTGCTTTCGCAGCAGTCTTTTGTGATGGTGAATACTTACCAGTATGTTTTTATTTTTTTTCCTTCTTGGCCAACTCTATCAAGGAAAATTCTAAAAGAGAAAAAAGAAGGAAATTTCAAAATAATTATCTTACTAGAAATCAACAAATCCACAGGATCCTATTATCCAAACAACTATTTTACAATTTCTGTCAAAGTTCAAAGATATGCCTATTGAGTTTTTTAGTCTTAATCCCAAGAGCCAAAACAGAACACTTTTTCTTCTTGCAATAAATATTCACAGTAGAGACCATATAATAATTATTTGGTTTAAAAAAAGTCTTTATTATGATTTCCAAACTCTTTTTAAAAAAAAACTCAGTTTCAAATTATAAAGTATAGTTAGGCATAATTATTCATGCTTTGTGATGATGTCCTCCAGGAGAGTCTAGAATAGTTTTGACACAGCCCCTCCCTCTGCCTGTTCCTCAACTACAAAGTTAAACAACTGTTATATTGGTGGTTCTCAACTGGGGAACAATTTGGCAATGTCCAGAGACATTTATGGTTGTCACAACTAGGCAGTGCTACCAGCATGTAGCGGGTAGAGGTCAGGGATGCTGCTAAACATCCTACACGCACAGGGACAGTTGCCTACAACAAAGAATTAAACCTATTGCCATCAAGTTGATTTTGACTCATAGTGACCGCATAGGACACAGTGCAACTGCCCCATAGGGTTTCTAAGTCTATAATCTGTACAGGGAGCCCTGGTGGTGTAGTGGTTAAGAGCTTGGCTGCTAACTAAAAGGTCAGCAGTTTGAATCCACCAGCCACTCCTTGGGAACCTTATGGGGCAGTTCTACTCTGTCCTATAGGGTCGCTAAGGGTCAGAATCAATTGATGGCAATGGTTTTTAATCTTTACAGAAGCAAATAATCAAATCTTTCTCCCATGGAGTGGCTGGTGGATTCGAACCGCCAACCTTTGAGTTAGCAGCCAAGCACTTAAGCACTGTGCCACCAGTGCTCCTCAATAAAGAATTATCTGGCCCAAAATGTCAATAGTGCCAAGTGAGAAATCCTAAGTTAGAGGATCTTTAAAGATGCTGTCAACTCTGATATTTTACGAAGTTGATAGGTACATTACATGAGAGTTACTGCATTCATTTACTTCCATATATATATATGTTCAGGTTAAATTTGCATTAAAACCAAACTTCCAGTTTAAATAAATCTCAAATTTATGTTGAAGTTATAAATAATGAGAAGCAAAATACAAGAACTCAAAGCTAACCAATTAATTCAACATGTGTTAAGTGTCCACAGTAGACTTACAGCACCTGGGGAGTAAAGGATCTTAAGATGTAGTTGTAAATTAAATAACAATTTAGCCATTGTAGACTCTTCCCAAAACAAATGGGCTGGAGAGCTCCTGGAAGACCTACATTGTCTATAGACAACTTTTTACTTCAAGCCAAATCCTGATGAAAGCCTAGGTGCTATGTTCAAACTAAATCACGAGGGTAGTGACAAGCTACTCCTTCTGGCAGAGAAATTTATGAAGGTTTTCCAATAATTTATTCTCAAAAGGAAGTGGGGAGGGATCCGTGGAGGTGGCAGTGACATTAGCAGCATAGGTTTTGGATATTCCCAGCTTCTCGTTTAAAACAGCCAGAGCAACTAGATAGCTAAATTAACACATTGTGGATCACATTGACAGCAAAACTAAGTGACAAGGTATGCAGATGATATGAATCCCAGAATACGTGCAAGTAGGGACAAACCACCAATAGCCACAAAATGTGCATGCTACCAATGTCAGTGTAGGAAGAAGCAGAGGAAAGCAATGGAGGATCTGGTGGACTGAAAACAGCAAAACCTCAAAACACTCAGCAGGTGTTCACTGCAAATCGTGGCAGGTCAATTTGAGAATAGTGGTTGACACTTGGAGGGCTTTGCTCAATGCAATAGCATGTGTGAACAAGGGGCCTAAAAAAAAGACCTAAAGGAACTGGTGCAGTTTAGACACTGTACAAATTTGAAACTTACTAGCCAGAGGTCCTTTCCAGGATAGGGTTTTGTACAGAGGAGAATTTGCTGAGAGTGGAACCAAAGTTAAGCAGGACAGGCACAATAAAGACAAAGATAGCAAACAGTGCAGATAAAAGTGGGTTCAGGAAATAATGCCAACAAATCTCAGAAATAAGCTGCCATAATTTTTGACACTACACTAAAAATAAACAAGTTAAAAAGGGGGGGGGGAGTTCTGTAAAGTTAAAAAAGTTGACTGAACCAAGTCTCCCAATACTTCAGGAAAATTAAATTTACATCAAAACGATCAGCAGAAAAGCATTGAGGCCGAATATCTTAAATAGTTCCTATAAAGATAATAAGGAGTAGAATAAGTGCTATCATCACAGCTCTCAGTTCCCTATAAACAAGAGCTATTCCAATAGAACATTCTCCATCATGGAAATTTTCTATATTTATGCTATCTAATATGATAGCCACCAGTCATGTGTGGCTATTGACTAATGAGATTGAAGAACAGAGTTTTTAATTTTATTTGATTTTAATTAACTTAATGTAAATAGCTACATGTGGCTAGTGGGTACTATATTAGACAGTGTAACTATAGATTTTAAAAGCATGTCAAAAAGCCTTACTCTACAGCAGAACAAAACCATAACATAATTATTTCAAAATGAGTTAAAGACATTAAGAAAATTATACAATATAAAAAAGTAGTGTAGGCCAAAATTTTAAAAAACTCAGAACTGTGATGATAACACTTAAGAAATAATAAGAAATTAAGAAAAAAATTTATAAGTAAAAATTAAACTAAAAAAACACAAGAGTAACTAAGCATCACAAATAATTGTTAAAGATAAATAGAAGATGAAAAAGGAGAAAAATTTCCAAATCAAAAGCAAATGGAGACATAGATGAAAGAGATTTGCAAAAAGGGATAAACATTGAAGAGTGGCCAAGAAGACCTAACATACAGATAATTGGAATACCTGAAGAACACCAATGTTAATAAATATTAAAACAAATTCTAAAAACTATAACCCAAGAACAAGTTCCTGAAATAAAACATACTTGAAAATGCACATGATATACTTGATAATATAAACCTTAATCAACCAAAACCAAGAAATACATATTCTAGTAAAAAGAATTTGAATTTAAAGGAAAAAAAAATTGGAATCTAGACTAAAAGTGCACATGACTTATATAATAGATTTTATTATTGCATTTTTGGATTGGAACATTAGGCTTTTCAACAATAATACTTTATGCCAAAAGAAAATCGAGTAATTGATTTAAAATACTTTAAAAAAATTGAGTTAAAAGATTTTATATTCAGTGAAACTAATCTTTGAGTATAAACAAGATAAACAACAGATAATAATTCCTTTACTATTGCCCCCAGGAGTGCTTCCTGAGGAATCTACTAGAGAACAAGCTTTAAAGAACTAAAATGACTAGAGCTTGATGGTGAGAATTAAATACACAGCAATTGATGAGATTAAGTGAGGGTTAAAAAGGAGAGACTATAGTATGTAATAGCTATGTGATATGATAATGTAGATTCAGTGCCACCATTTAAAAAAAAATGAGACTAGCGTAAGTTTTAAAAAAAGTTCCATTTTTCATAATTGACATAATACCATTAGTATTGTTGTTTTGATACATGTATATGTAATGAGGGATATCAAATATTTATGGGACTTTCTAATTCTGTTATCCCCTGTGTCCTTGAGAGCAAGGATTCTTGGTGTGGATTTAAGGAGATAGCGATATAATATAGAACCTGCTGAGTAAAACCACTGTAAACCTACATATATTTTGGAAATATCAGTATGAACATAAAATATTTTGTTTGTACGCTGAAAAATTTATTCCAATAGTATTTTATATTTTTTACATTTATATAATGCAACATACGATGTATAACAATATTAAACATTAAAAATATTTACATGATCCAACACTTTATCTATGTATGAATATTATATATACATACATGTATACGTGTGTGTGTATATATATGTGTATATATATATATATATATATATAAAACCAAACCCGTTGCCATTGTTGAGTCGATTCAGACTCATAGCAACCCTATAGGACAGAGTAGAACTGCCCCATAGGGTTTCCAAGAAGCGGCTGGTAGATTCAAACTGCTAACCTTTTCATTAGCAGCTGAGCTCTTAACCACTGTGCCACCAGGGTTCCATATATATATATGTGTGTGTGTGTGTGTGTATGTGTGTATATATATTCTGTCCACTGAAAATGCCTAGAAACAATGACCACCCAAACAGAAATAAGGAAAGAAGGATCTCCAGCACTCAGGCTATACTCTGGAAAAACCATTTCCATTAAAATAAACCATTACGTCTTGAAGATATGAGTAATTCCAGGTCAGGGTCAGGAAATATACAAGATGACCCTGAAACATCTTGACATACCAAATGGATAGCAAGGATTCTATCTAAGATTACTAGGGTGATGTCAAAAGGACTAGAAAACCAACTTATGAGGCTCCCACTGGCTGAAGATTTAAAAATAATAATAATTTCAATAAGAATAAGAATTGCAATCAATTGAAAACCATCAATGCTGTTGGAAATGTATCAGTTCATAATAATATATTTTTTTTTTTATAAAAGCTAACTACTCACCTTCTGATGATGATAGAGAACCGAATTATCTTGAATACTGGGTAAATAAAAGACAGTACTCTATCACTGAAAAACCAAATGTTAGGTAAGGGGAATTATCTCCTTAAAAACCTATTCTAGCTAATAAAAATCAAATGATAGAATTTGTTAGAATGACGGAATAACACTATTTTATAACCTCCCCCCAAAAAACAAAAAACAAAAAACAAACCTGTTGCCACTGAGTTGATTCCAACTCATAGTGACCCTGTGGGAAAGAGTAGAACTGCCCCATAGGGTTTCCAAGGAGTGGCTGGTGGATTCGAACTGCTGACCTTTTGGTTAACTGCTAAGTTGGTAACCACTTTGCCGTTATGACTCCTTATAACCCCCAGTGAATGGATAAATCTAAGCACTGACCATCAACTGACAACACAAAGGAATGAAAAACAAACATAATACATCTCCTGATGAAATAACACAATACCACCTAAAATCTTGCCATCAGGATAGAACCTGAGTCTGATCAAACCTCTAGATCCAGCTGCCAGTTTTCAGGAAATAGAAAGGATAGAGTACCATGTTAAACTGCCCCATCCGTATGCTATCAGCAAAATCCAGATGGCAATAAACTCTAAAGGTAAAGTGACCTCACTTCTTTAACTGATAAATTGTATGGAAATGAAAGGGATGGAAGGGAAACCTGTAGATTATAGGAGATTTAAAAGACATGTCAAGTTAAAAAGAAATGGACAAGACTAAACCATAGTATTTAAGGACGCACACTTGAGTAATAAAACCATAAGGAAATTCCAGGAAATGATTACTATAAAAGTCCAAATAGTGACTAATTTTGGAGCAAGAGAGGAACTTGTGGTTGGGATGGGGCACATAAAGGGACTTCTGGGGTGACCAGCAAAATTCTATTTCTTGACCTGAGTGGTGGTAACAAAAATATTTGCCTTAAAAAAATTCATTAAGCTATACATTTGTCTTCAGAGATTTTCTATATCTGTGTGTCTGGTGTGTTTTACAATTAAAAAAAGTAATTAGGGACATAAAGGTACAGTTATTTATGGTCTCAGTAGAATTTTACAGTGGCGCTGTAATTAGATGTTCAGCTGGTAACCAAAAGGTCGGCAGTTCAAATTCACCAGCCACTCCTTGGAAACCCTATGGGACAGTTATACTCTGTCCTATAGGGTCACTATGAGTTGGAATTGACTCAGTGGCAAAGGGTTTTGGTTTGAATTTTCTAGAAGAATAAAAAAACACTTAAGTTTGGCTAACAAATCCAGTCCTTCTTGCTAAAGTGAGGTAGCGAAATTCGATGTTTTTGTTGAAGAAACATTATGGAATATAAAAGACATTGATTCTCATCATGGTTCCACCATTATCTTCCGTAAGATACTGTGAAGTATTCAACCCCTCTGGGATTCAGGTTCTCTTCACTATAGCCCGGCAAACAAGGCCTACACTAGGTGGCTTAATGGAATATTTTCAGCTTCGTCTTCCATTCCAGCACAGCTGCCCCAGACTCCTCATTTCTATTTATCATTACTTTTAACTCTTCACCCTTTATAATGCACCTCAAATATCACCTCTTGAACCCCCAGTTAGACTTTAAGTTGCTGTCTCCTCTGTGTTTCTAGGCTACTTCATATGCACAGTTATTAATATGGGATGTACCATGTTTCTGATATTTTTTCACCTCTGTTCTCCCATTAGAAAATGAGGTCCTCCCATGGTCTTGGGGAACATCTAGCTCAATTGGCATAACATAGTTTATAAAGAAAATGTTCTATATTCTACCTTTGTGACTAGTGTCTGGGGTTTTAAAAGCCTGTGCGTGGCCACCTAAGATATTCCACTGGTCTCACCCCTTCGAGAGCAACAGAGAAGGAAGAAAACTAAAGATACAAGGGAAAGATTAGTCCAAAGGACTAATGGACTGCAACTACCACAGCCTCCACCAGACTGAGTCCAGTACAACTAGATGGTGCCCAGCTACCACCACTGACTGCTCTGACAGGGATCACAATAGAGGGACAGAGCTGGAGAAAAATGTAGAACAAAATTCTAACTCACAAAAAAGGACCAGACTTACTGGCCTGAAAGAGACTGGAGAAACCCCAAGACTATAGCCCCTGTACACTCTTTAAGGTCAGTAATGAAGTCACTCCTGAGATTTACCCTTCATCTAAAGATTAGAAAGGCCCATTAAACAAAATGAGACTAAATGGACACACCAGCTCAGGGACAAGGACTAGAAGGCAGGAGGAGACAGGAAAGCTGGTAATAGGAAACTCAAGGTTGAGAAGCGAGAGTACTGACATGTTGTGGGGTTGTTCATCAATGTCATAAAACAATATGTGTACTAACTGTTCAATAAGAAGCTAGTTTGTTCTGTAAACCTTCATCTAAAGTACAATAAAAAAAATCATTGAGAAAGAAGAAAATGAGGTCCTCAAGGACTGCATCTTCTTATCTGTAATTCTTGTATAGTGGTTCAATAAATGCTGAATGATTGATGGATGGATGGATGGATGGACATAGAAATTATAGGACCAGGTAATAGGAATTATTAAGATACTTTCAGCTCTAAAATTATGATTCTCTTTTAACATTAGTTGATTAGCAGGGCTTTTGATAGAATGAAGCTCTCCTAGCACTTAAATAAATTAGTAGGCAGAAAACATCTCATTTTCTTCTTATGGACAGTGAGCAGCATACAACTGACAGTGCTTCCTTCTGGGCCTTTTTATTGGATAATGACAAGTTTATTCTTTTTCATGTGTGTGTCTATCTTGTGCCATTGTGGTTTCCTTTTCAACTTCAAGGGCATAAAGATCCACTAAAGATAAAGAAGGAAGAGTTAGAAGGAAGCAAAGGGTGAAACCCAAGCCTGGACTCAATGAATAGACACAGCTTTAATCTCCATACTGTGAAGAAATGAAGTTCAAAGGAAAAATGCCGATAATGGTTTATATTTATAAATGGTTTACATTTATATGCATTTCCTGTACCAGTCACTTGGTCTTTGCTTCTCCCTACCTACCTACTCAAATGCAGTGATGCATAAATATTTTCCCATGAGAAATATTACTTGTTTTATGTAACTGGCTTTAGTCAAAGGACCTGTAATTAGTGCTTGTAGAGGCCCATTATATATTTAGAAGGAATGACACTAGTTAGTCAAGGAAAACATAACATTTCAATTTGGACGACGACCAGATTTCCTTCAATAAGAAATAATACTATTCCCTCTGCTACATCACAATGACAATTTAAAAATTTCCTTATGCTGAGCTGTAGTATATCACATGAACCTTACAATCTAAATAGCATTTCAATTGTTTCCTCATTTTTCTGGCCTTTTCTTGATACTTGTTTAAAAATCTCCTTGCATTGGCCTCCTGAGTCTGTTGGAGTAATATTATGAAGCAAATGACCAGACATAATGACTTTCCAAGGTCCTTGTGCTTCCTTATTAACATTCTGTTAGCATAAGTCCTGACTTTATTATTGACTGCATTGAATACACAAGACACTGACCTCTGCCATCTGCAACTAAATCTCTTCCTGCAGATCTATCAGGATGGTTTCATATAAAGAGGAAGTGAGAGGAAACAAAGCAGCAGCCACTTATCTTTTCTGTCCCTAGAAACTTTAACACACTCACATCTGCAATGCAAAAAAAAGGAAAAGAAGAAAAGAAAACCTCCTTTGCATAAATTGCTATAAAATCTGGAGTGGTGGTTGGAGCACAACCAAGAAGAAAAATTTAAGATAGGAATCCCAGACTCATCTTCCTCAACTAAGGTAAGACCACTGAATAAACATAAATGGAAATATCCAGTCACCACAAAATGACCAGCATATATTATTTATTAACAAGTTACCATCAAGTTCGCCTAACTTATGGTGACTGCATATTTGTCAGAGTATAACAGTGCTTCCTAAGGTTTTCAATATCAAAAGTAGATCTCCAGGCTTTTCTTCTGAGGTGCATCTGAGTAGCCTCAATCCTTCAACCTTTCAGTTAGCAGCTGAGTGCATTAACCATTTGCACTACCCAAGGACTTCTATAATTTATTACTGAGATTTAAAAACAACTGATAGGACCCAAATAATGCCTTGATTGGTTAATGATAACTTTATCCTGTGTGAATATGGAGGAAACTTCCAATTTAAGATTGTTTTACCTTCCCACTTATCGCCACACACAATCATACACACACACAGACACACACACACAAAAAAAAAAATAATGACAACTTCTAAATAAAGTATAAAATGGCAAAGTATGTACCCTGGTCTCTAAAATCTTTGATGAGTCACAGGAATGGAGGCTAGGAGACAGCTGTGGTATGATGCACGGAGCTTTGCTTCTGCACACAGGTCTTGAGTCTTGATTCTACTGTAAACTCTGTGACGGACAGTGACTCCAACTCATTGAGCCTCAGTTTCTTTATTTGACAAATAAGAGGGCTATAGACAACCTCACCCAAACACAAGCCATTTATGTAAAAATTTACTGCCATTCCTTTCTTCCTTTACCTCTTCTAAATTGGATTATGCCTTTCTGGCATTAGAGGAACATATAGTCCCACGTGTCTCTGCTGCAAAAGATGAAATGATTTGGTCAATTTCCAGAGATGGTAAAAAAGAAAACGATGCCAATGTAGCCTGTTTAAAAACTGATAAGTTTTCTGAAAGCATATTTAACTCAGTTTTTACTAAGGAGGAAAGTGGAAGGAATGGAAAAGACAGTAGAAGTGGATAGGAAGTGATAATATGATCAGACTGTGGTAGACACTAACATCATCCATCCATAATTCTGAAGAGTAAGGCTTTGCTGGTTCTCTGAAGCACCTCCCTCTCCTAATTTACCCCATCCTCTTGCCAGTCTGAGGCCCTGGTGGTGCAGTGGTAAAGAGTTATGGCTGCTAACCAAAAGTTTGGCAGTTTGAATCCATGGACCGCTCCTTGGAAACCCTATGGGGACAGTTCTACTCTGTCCTATAGAGTCTCTAGGAGTCGGAATCGACTCGATGGAAGTGCGTTTTTGGTTTTTCTCCTTGCCAATCTGCTCAACAAGAAAACAAATACAACTACTGAGATCCGGAGACTACTTTGGGGATTGTAAAGCACTCTCAAATATGTTATCTCAGTTGACCATTAACACAGCCCTTTGGCTTCAATTAGGTATGTATGTATGTACATTGTAACCAGTACGAGTTGTCCTTGAGTCGACTCCAACTCATTAGGACCTCATGTGTGTCAGAGCAGAACTGTGATCCTTAGAGTTTTCAATGATTGATTTTTCAGAAGTAGATCACCAGGCCTTTGTTCCAAGGAACCTCTGGGTGGATTTGGACCTCCAACTTTTCAGCAGCCAAGAGTGTTAACTGTACCACCCAGTGGGACACATGTTTATATACATATATATTATTAATGCCCTTTACAGATAAGAAAACTAAGACTGTGGGAGGTTAAAGTTTCATTAAAAGTCTATACAGCTAGGAAAAGACTGGGCTGAGACCCAAAACCATGTTTTCAGATTCTAAATTCCCAATATCTTTTCATTCCACAGGGCTCTGGTGGCACAGTGGTTAAGAGCTCAGCTGCTAACCAAAATGTCTGCAGTTCGAATCCACCAGCTGCTCCTTGGAAACCCTGTGATGCAGTTCTACTCTGTCTTATAAGGTCGGTATGAGTTGGAATCAACCTGACGACAAAGGGTTTGATTTTGGTTTTGATTTCATTCTATTGTATGTTACTGATTACCTCAACTTCAGTGCACAACAGGAATCTCAGTTTAGGAAAAGAATTTTTCTTCCCTCCTAGATTCATATAAAATAAATCAAAACATGAGAAAAAGAAAACCAAACTAAACTTGATTCCAACTCATAGCGACCCTATAGGACAGGGTAGAACCACCCCACAGAGTTCCCAAGGAGCCCCTGGTGGATTTGAACTGCCAGCCCTTTGGTTAGCAGCCATAGCACTTAACCACTATGCCACCAGGGTTTCCCAAAACATGAGGGAGAGAGGTTAATGATTTCAGAAGTACGTTTTCAGTACTATGCCACAACATCAAAAGAGGCTCAGTGGAAGACAGGTAAGATACAAATTACAAAGTAGGAGGAAAAATCAACTTGCATTGGCTTTAACTGGCTACATTTAAAAGGGAACTTAAAAAACATCATAAATTATGTTGATGTTTTCTATGTGCATGATCATCAACTATACTCCATTTCCTTAAAACTTAAAAAAAGCAAGATGAATTGTGATCAGATAGAAACATATCTTTAACAACTTGTCTGTTGTTATAAAATGAATGCATGTTTACTCTTCAAAAAGTTAAAAAGACAAATAAACAAAAAGAATAAAATTACAAGCTCTCATTATCTTTTCATCTGAAGATAACCACTATCAAGTTGGTATAGATCCTTTCTGGATTTTTTCCATGCATAAAAATATATTCTTTTATCTGTACTCTACATATAATTTTACAGATTTTCTTTCTTCAAAGCAATTTAATGTGAACATTTTTCTATATTGAATATTCTACAGCAATATTTATGCATTTTTGGTAACTGGGATGAGGGATAGGGATCCATGGGGAAGAAGAATTTCTAAAATCAGAACCACTTAGTAAATTGGTATGCAATTAATTATAAATTTCCTTTACCTGCCTTCAAATTGCCCTTCAGAAAGCTTAAACGAAGTTACACTCCCACTAGCAACACATAAGTACACCAGTCCCTCATCAACACTGGCTATTATCATTCTATGTGCTAATTACAATGTGATATATGAATAATGTCACTTCGATGACTGAGGTATGTCTGACTCAAGTCATGGTTTTTTCAATCACCTCATGTGCATGCAAAAGCTGGACAATGAGAAAGAAAGATCAAAGGATAATTAACACTTCTGAATTGTGGTTTTGGTGAAGAATATTGACTATACCATGCACTGTCAGAAGAATGAACAAATCAGTTTTGGAGGAAGTATAGCCAGAAGGCTCCTTAGAAGCATGGATGGCAAGATTTCGTATAGCTTACGTTGGACACGTCATCAAGAAAGACCAATCACTGGAGCAGAATATCATGTTTGGTAAAGTAGAGCGTCAGTGAAACTGAGGGAAACCCACCATGAGATGGACTGACATGATGGCTGCAATAATGGGCTCAAACATACCAAAGATTATGAGGATGGAGCAGGACAGGTCTAAGTTTCGTTCTGTTGTACATACGGTCACCATGAATTGGAGAAGACTCGACAGCAACTAACAACAAACAACCACACATGAAGAATATACTGTGGCTTGCCAGAAGAATGATCAAATCTATTTTAGAAGAAATACAATCAGAATGCTCCTCAGAAGCAAGGACGGCGAGACTTCAGCTTGATTACTTTGGACACATTTGGTAAAGTGTTTGGTAAAGTAGAAGGTCAGCTAAAATGAGGAAAACCCTCACTAAGATGGATTGACACAATAGCCACAACAATGGACTCAAACATACTAAAAATCATGAAGATGGCACAGGACTGGGCAACGTTTCATTCTGTTATACATAAGATCCTCATAAGTCTGAGCCGACTCAATGACAACTAACAACAATAACAACACATGAAGAATGATATTTCACTGTGATTTTAGTTTGTATTTTTTAATCAGTTTGAAAATTTTTCCCACATGTTCATTGGACATTTGCATATCTTGTTTTATGAATTGCTAGGTTATATCCAAGAAAGAAATTTGACAATCGCTTATTGCAGTGAGTCTCAGTTGTGGGAATACTCTTCTCTGGAGTTCTTCATTCAGTCATGTGCCTTCTAGGAAAACTCTTTTTGAAAACAACAGGGTTGAACTACATGAATTCTAAGATCCCTACCAGTCCTAACCTTCATTCGTTCATTTGTTTATTTAATCCTTTGTTGAGTGCCATCTTACTTCCTGTAGCATTTCATAACTTTATGTACAGCTTTCATGTGCAATATATCTAACACTGGATTATTAACTTAGATACATGAATGGGTCCAAGAAGTACAGAAATTCCTGTAACTATAAATAATTTGTGTGTTTGTGCACAAATACATTTTTTCACAGAAAAAAGTCCGCAGCTTCATAGGAATATTAAAGTCTGAGAACCAATGCCTTGTAAAGAAGAGAGGAAAAAGACCCTCTCCACTCCCAACATTAATTGCCTTGTCTAACGTCTCAATGCTAAGAAGTGGTGGTACTAGAACTAATTCTGCTAGTTCCAAGTTCACTGGAATTTCCACCATACCTCAAACAGACGTAGGAATTGGAAAAGTATAGTTTTGCATCTTAGCCCAATGGTCATTGTAGAAGCCAAGACTTATGGCATGAAAAGTTAAGCAAAGTTTAAATAAAAAATATCACACCCAATATGAACGTTCATAAAACCAATTGCCAAATAATAAATGACTTGTTTTTCAGAAATTATCTGAAAAGCTCAAACTAGGCTTCAAATCAAAGAGAAGACTTGGACTGAGATTTGAAAGGTAGCAAGATAAATAGGGGGGGAAAGGGAATTCGACACAAAGAGAAGGGAGAAATAAAGTTAAGAACATACATCAAGAGTGGGCTTGTGCATGTTCAAGAGATAGTCAGTGGACTATAATGGCTACGGGACAGAATTCATACATGTACATATTATGCTGAGTGCTGGAACCATTCAGTGTAGGTTTGTATGCTGGGTCTACCATTAGTGAGCTGTATTACTTTGGGAAGGCGATTTAACTTATCTAAATTGCAGTCTGCTCAGCTGAAAAATGGGAATACTAGTGCTTACTTTGAAGGGTCACTCTTAAGATTTAATAAGATTCCTGGAGCAAAAGAAGTAGGAGAGTCAGGAACAGGAGGAGGATGTGCAACATGTGGCTAATTGCCTCCATAAACAATTGCCTCCTTTGCCACGAGACCAGAAGAACTGGATGGTGCCTGGCTACCATTACTGAACATTTTGATCAAAGATTCCATAGAAGAATTCTGATCAAAAAGGGGGAAAATGTAGAACAGATTTTCAAATTCTCATGGACTCTAGACTTTTTGGAGCCATGGAGGGTGGATGAAACCCTGCAACTATTGGCCTGAGATAATCTTTAAACCTTAAATCAAAAATATTCCCTGAAATCTTCTTAAAACTGAACAATAGTTTAGGTTAGCTAGTAAAAAGGTCTGCCTTGAGCATTGTGCTCTACTAAGAACTATCTATCTGGGATTAAATTGACAACAGCAACTTGAAAGATTAGATAGGAACCTAGGGAGCCCTGAGCTTATGTTAATGAGGGAGGAACAACTCAGAAACAGAGGGTGAGAATGGTTACACTCAAAGAATGTAATCAACGTCACTAAATTGTACATGTAGAAACTGTTTTGCTGTGTATATTCTCAACAACAACAAAATAAATAAAATTTAGGGGGGAAAAAAACCTCTTAAAATAAAGATTTAATGAGATTGAAGGTCAAGCACATAACACAGCATTTCTCACATAGTAGAGTCTCAACAAATTACCTACCCCATCCCCAAGAAGGGGATGTTTGAAAAGATAGGTTGAGAAAAGATTTTAGACAACACTGAATGCAAAGCTAAGAGTTTAGACAAATCGTTTAAGATTTGTTGAACCGAGTAGTCATAGAATAAAATCGTGTATTATAAAGATAAATTTGATATTTGGGGGCATGGTAGACTAAAAAAGGAAAGGGAAATGGAGTGGCCAAGGCTATTCTTCCAGGCTTAAGAAATGGTAAAGTCTAGTCTTGACGCTGACGTGAGGAAAAGAAAGCTAAAAATGAAAGAGACATTTTTAAAGATGTGATTTGATACGGGGAAAAAAAGAAGAAGAGGAGAAAAAAGATAACCCTGGATGAAAATACTTAAGGATGTCGGAAGTAAGAACTACTTTTGAGAGGCGAATATTGTTTGGTTTTGAACAAATGGTGTTCAAAGTTACGGTAGAATGTTGCATCAGCCAAGTTTCAGCCAAAATCACTCAAGTTAATTTAAGTAGAAAAGGGATTAAAACAGAATTAAATACTTAAAAATGATTGGGAAGACTAGTGGAAGGGACTAAGCTAGGCCTCTAGAAATAATGTCCAGATTAATACTACTAAATTGATCTGCCAGCGGAGCTTATTTTTGCCATTGTCAGGAAGATGGGGAATCCAGAGGCTGTCACTGTAATTCTTGAGTTCAGGAACCAACCACCATAACTGTGATCCAGAATCATGACACTGGTGCTGTCACTGCACCTGCTCTCCACAGCCACAAAGTGAGTGACTAGACACTGATATAGTGCTGCAGAAAAGCCTAACATGTGGCAATGGCCTTGCTTGGCAGCAGGACAATGCCAAAGCTGCATGACAATGGCCTTGCTCGTTTCTGACTTCCAAATCTCACATGAATGCATTGAACAGGCAGAACCAAATTTGAACCCTAAGGAGACTTGGTGGCACAACGGCTAAGCACACAACTGTTAACTGAAAGGTTAGAGGTAGGAACCCACCCAGTGACTCCATGGAAGAAAGACCTGGTGGTCTGCTCCTGTAAAGATTACAGCCTAGAAAACCTTAGGGGGCAATTCTACTCTGTCACATGGAGTCACTATGAGTAGGAATTGACTTGATAGCACTTAACAACAATTTGTACCCAGAACCCTAGCTATAAGTCTAGGAAATATAATGGGTTTTTTGTTGTTACTGTTTTTGAATTGTTTTAGTTTTCCAGACTTGCACTTCAAGAAGGTCCAGTAGAAGGAAGCTGGGATGAAGACAGTACCAAATCATCATATTACCACAGATGTTGCCATATAAATGTTCAGTTGGATAGGCATGACCAAAGCTCACAAGAAAGATCTGAGGTATCAGAGTGAATAAGAGAGAGATAATATTTGACTTGATTAATTTTCAGTTTGAATGTTTTATAGAAAAAATATATTTTATAGAAAAAAAAAAGAATAAAGCCAAAAAAGACTTATGACTTAAGTTTTCAGCTACCTATGCACAAATTATTGGCAGGACCAAAAAGGCAAGCATCAGAGGTACATAAGCACAGTTCACAGAGATCTACAATGTTGTGATTTCATAAGCAATGAAGTGGTCATGATGGTTAACTCCTCAACATCCCTTTCACTCTATGTGATTAGTTAAGCCAGTTAGGCTAATATTGTCTCCCCTTGTTAGTAATTGATTTAAGAATAAGCATGTGACCTAATTTTGACCATTGAGAATGGTGGGTTACTTGGTAGTGCCAGGGAAAGATTTCATCTCTCAAAGAGAGAGAGAGAGATTCTCTTTTGCTTCTTCTGGATGTTGTCTTCTTTGGATATGACCCCTGAAACTGATGCTGCCATCTTGGCTGAGAATGAGGCCAACAAACAGTAGAAGGTGGAGCCAACAGAATCATACAGAAGAAAATATGATGTACTGCAGTACTATTATTATATATGAAAATCAATTCTCCCTAGACTCCTTGTAAGATTGGGAATTGGGGTCAGAGTCTTCTTTTAATTGCAACCATATACATTATAACTGATTCTTGGCCATATTTCCCATAGCACTCCTCCATTAATTTTTCAGGGACCAACCTTTCCTCTTTTCTAACCTGATATTTCCTCCACAAATAAAAGTCAAAATATTTTCTAATGGTATAAAGACAGTATACATACGAAGCACTATTTGAAAACTATGTATTCAGTTTATTCTTCAAGACGTGACTGGATCTCAATTTGAGCCTAAACTGAGTTCATTGTGGGGACTCTGCCTGCCTGGAAATATGATAGGGTAGGTGACCTCAGGCATTCATTGAATGAGCTTATTGATAAGGAGAGATTGTGGAAGGAGTCTTATGTTTCAGAGAAGAAGAGAGGGCATGCATGTCTCCTGACTTGATTCTGTGAATCATTAATGCTCCCTATGGAAAGAGTCTAAAGGCAGAAGTTGAAGCAGCTTTGATTTGATACCTTCGCCAGAAAGTGTGACTAAGAGTAGATGAGACAGGCACTCTCCCTACTTCACCATGGTTAAATTTGTAGTTTTGGCATATTGAGGCATCTAGGGACTAGAGTGGAGGTTCCTGGGTAGCACAAATTGTTTGCACGCGACTACTAACCTAAAGGTTTGTGGGTTGAACCCACTCGGTGGCACTGCAGAAGAAAGGCCTGGTGATCGGCTTCCTTTAAGATTACAGCCAAGAAAATCCCATGGAGCAGTTCTACTCTATAACCCATAAGGACATCATGAGTTGGAACTGACACGACGGCAACAGGTTTGGGTTTGGGTTCAGGGACTAGCATAACCGAAAATCTCCTGATGCTTAGCCCCTTTGGGAATACTGAATAACCCTGGCATCTTTGGGAATACTCTTAACCACCGCATTGTTTATGAAGCTCATGCAGAGCACTGACTGTAATGGGGGCAGCACAAACTATCAAGTAGCGCCAAGGTCAATAGGCTTGGACAGAGCGGCCACAGCAGGAGAGAAAGCACTCAGAAGATGCTCTGTGAATATCATAGCTCACCAACCTGTTTGTGAATACATGTGAGATTGACCTGGTGCCTCAAGCAATGACTGAAGAGACTGCAAGACACTGGCTTCAGTATGATCCGATGGGATATAAGAACAAGTCAACTAGGGGTTATTACTATTAATGTATACCATTAGAGGAAGCTCAGACTGCATCATGTAGTCTAGGTTTTATCCCTGGAATAAATCAATTCCTCAGGAAAGTAGACCACCAGAACACTAGACCCTGAACAGAACTGAGATTCTTTCTTCATGCTCTCGACTTATATTAAGGCCTACTGTAAACATCTGGAAACACGTCACTGCTTTATTCATAGGGATCTTGTTGAAAACAAGATTTGTGTGTCCTCCATAAAAAGATTCATTTAAGAAATTTGTTTTATACCTACTTTCCAGGAAAGCAGCTTTGTCTTTCCTAAAGAGTTTACGTTTTCTTCTTCAAAGACAATAAGATTACTCCATGCAATCAAATTTCTCTTCTTCCTCTGCTAACTTTTCCCTTATTCTTATCATCCTATTTGCTCTATAATTTTGCTTATTCTTCCTCCTCCCCAACATTGTTGTATATGTATTCCAATCAGTAACTGCATATCCTTTAAGGACTGAAGTGTGGGGGTGACGGTAGGGGTAAAAATGATAGAAGGGAAGGAGGAAGAGAGGAAGGTTGGCTGAGAGAGAGGAAGGGAAGAACAGAAGGATGGAAGAAATGAAGAAAGGGAAAGAAGGAAAGAAAGGAAGGAAGGAAGTGAGGGATGGAGGGAAGATACAAGAAAGAGAGGGAAAAAAGGAAGGGGAGAAGCAAAGAGATAAAACAAGATAGAGCCTCACTCTAGAGGAGTGGTTCAGTGCTTCACAGTTTGCATAGTACCTATACATATACTTCCTCGTTTGGTCCTGCACATTTAAAAGACAATAAAAGTAAATAATCAGGGCAATCAAGAAATTTTCCAAGATCAAGCACTAATAATAACTGTTAGAGAGAGGACACAAAACCCATTCCTTTAGACTTCTAATCTAGTAGTCTTCCCATTGGTACCATATGAGTCTATAAGAAAACACACAAGGATATTGCCTCCACAAGTCCCCTCCTACTTGAAAATTGACATCAAGGGAACTTAAGGAAGTCCTATGCTCTCTCCAATTAGTACGGTAGAATACTAGTTAGTAAATTGACTGCTAGTACTCAGAGAATCTGACATAGAGGGAATATAACAGAGGACAGGGAATGAGCAGACAGGCCTGAAAAACCTTGGCGGGTACACACTGAATACCTGACAGGTGAGGATAGGCCAAAGGGAACACTCAGATTATTTAAATATTTCTTACAATTTACTAGTGGCCTGACTCAACTGAAGCTAGAAAGCTTTTTAGCAGCAGAGATGAGTGAGATTTAACTTTCAAATGGGCTGAGTTTCCTGGTCAAACTGATAAATATCAATTACATTTTTTTTTTTATCTGTAGTGATTTATTATACAAAGCAACCTGGGTACAGCAAAGAGCATCTATTATCCTTTCGAAAATTCTACCAAATATATAGCCATATTTTACTATAATGCACAGCATTGTGTTAGGCATTATGCTGCAACAAAGGAAAATCAGTCTTTGTTCTCAAGAAGTTTAAAATCTAGCTGACTCATTAAGGTAAATACGGAGGACAAATAAACTCTCTAAAATTACTCATCAAAATGCTTCCCTGATTTACACATCAGAAGCTATCACTTGAAAGGTAAGCACGGGTAATGGACCACTAGGAGCAAGGATGGCGAGACTTCAGCTTGCTTACTTAGGCCACATCATCTGGAAAGACCAATCCTGGAAAAGAACATCATGTTTGGTAACGTAGAGGGTCCGCGAAAATGAGGGAAACTCTCAGTGAGATGGATTGACCCAATGGCCACATCAATGAACGGAAACATACCAAAGATCATGAAGATGGCACAGGATAGGGCAGTATTACATTCTGTTATACAGAAGGTTACCATGAGTAGGAGCTGACTGGGTGGCAACTAACTGTGGCACACTTGCTAACTGGAACTGTAGTCCTGAACCACAATCCTCTGCTTCACCTGCTACAGATGTCTTAATAAAACACTCCTACCTCCTTACCATACGGGGTGAACGAGTAAAATAAATGTATCCCAATTTCATATAATAGGGAAGGTGATGAGCAAAATATGGTCTGGACAATTTATTGTACTGATTTTCAAAGTACTAGGCTCTGGATATTTAAAATTAAATGGGGGGAAAAGGAGAAAGAAAGCAACTTAGGTAAGGAGAATGGTTTGGATAACTTTGTTAAACTAATTTTTCAACCTGAAAAATGGGTAAACGGACAGGTCACCAGGCTAATAGCAGGTAAGTATTTCAGTAAAAATGGAAAATGCAGTCCATATTGCTGATGATGCTCTTTGTTGATTGATGGCGCCCACTGCCATTAGCTACATCGTTGGTATCTCACCCTGAGACTAAAACTACCTCAGGGACTGCTGGGGGCCTGCGTAGGCTGGGGGAAGGGGAGATGCGCATTAAACTACTTAAGCAAATGTCAACAATAAAATTCTAGGTCTATCCTGTTTTTTGTCTCTACAAAGGTTAAATGAATAAAACAGTCAATATAAAAGTCGTGGATGAGGAAGCAAAATTTTGAGCCACACTGCAAAACAAGGAAATTAGTAGACAAGAAAGATGTTTGCAGTGTAAAGGAAAATCACAGTTGCCAATTGTGCAAACAATTAGATACAGAAAGCAAATGAATCCCAGGTGACAAGCAATTGATAAAAACTTATAAAAGAACTCCAAATTAATAGAAATGTTGAAGCTTACAAAAAAAAAAAAAAAGGATGAAAATGACTTTATTGGATAGATCAGATAACTGTGTATTTCATCATAGGAAAAATTCTAATTTCTTAATCTTAATTTGTGATATTTATTCACTTTGAAGTTCAGAGCAAAAGAAGTGATGATTCTAAAATAAGCATTACTATCATATGCCAATTGTCCCAGGGAGATAACATGGATTAGTAGGGGAGCTGGGAAATTCAGATTTAAAGTCCTTCGGAAAAGCTAATGAACTAGTGGTTTACTTCAGGAAACAAGAGAAACTAAAAATTTAACTCGAAGTGTATGAAGAATTCATCAATGCTTTGTTCCCAAAATTCTTTAGAAAGCAATGGCTTCTCTTAAAAGCAGTAAATGCACAGAATTCTGAAGAAATAACTAAATTTAACACCTATGGATTCTATATTCTTTTTTTACTTTTGTAAGATTTTACATTCTCTTTCCAATCTGTGATCTTTTCTTTCTTTTCGCCTCAAGAATTGTGATCTTTTGGCCTCAAGAATTTATACTGGAGGAGACCAAAAAAAAAAAAAAGTAAATGAAAAATCCTTTACAAATCTCCATTAACTATCTTAGAGGGGGAGCTTGTATTTCATTGACTGTAGTTTATGCAAATAGGATCAGAGGAATTAACATATTGGAAGGAGCTGACATTTGTCCTGATATATTGAATCATTAGCATGACAGAATCACTTAAGCTGGAGTCACTAACATCAGGTTTCCTCTCATTATTGACCCCTGCAGAGTAGGCTCTGACAAGTGGAACTGCAGCAAAGTTCATTAATAATGTGGAATAAATCAATTGTTCAGGAAATACTGAAAACAGATGACACTGAACTTCTACATTTTGCAAATTCAGCACAAACTCATCTTCACCAAGGACACAGACTCTCCCCGTGTCCTTTTCTGACCTACCCATGGAACCTGGTCTTAGATACCCCTGTTCCACAAAGCATCGCATGGGTGTACAGCTCCTCAGTCACCTGCAGGCACAGTAGGTCAATGGTCACTCAGAAGGAAGTAGCCCCAGGCCCGAACAGAAAGAACATGCAGGACTTTAAAAGATTTATGAGCATGAAGTGAGTGATGGCCATGATGTAAGGTGTGTGCTTGGCCTTGACTCACATTTATATTTATTCAATATTTTAAACATACTATATCTGTGGTCCTAAATTCTAGCTGGAGTCCCTGAGTGGTACAAATGGTAAATGTGCTTGGCTGTTAACTGAAAGCTTGGTGGTGAGAATTCACCCAGAGGTACCTAGGAAGAAAGTTCTGGTGATCTACTTCTGAAGAATCAGCCATTAAAAACCCCATGAAGCACCATTCCACTTTAACACCTTGGGCTTGCCATGAGTAGTAATTGACTCAACAGCAACTGGTTGGCAAACTCTTAAAAATAATTCAGCTTTTGTAGCTTAAAGGGCAGTGTCAGGAATAGCAAAGGGCTAAGAATATAACCTGGCCTATTTTTTTTAGATACAGGGTCTGCTATGCTACCTGTCAGCTACTTCTAGGAGGTAAAGAAGTCAGCACGGTAGGTATTGGACTCTGCGGCTACAGGCTACCACGTATCTTTTAAGTAACATCTTTGTTTTTATGACTTGCATCACCTCACACTCTTCAAATTGAAATCACTTTAGTAACTTTGTCACCTGGAGGTTTTAGTTTAAATATGTCTGTGCTCCAAAAATCTTTAGCTGTGTGTGTTTCCATGCTATGTAATATAATCAGCTTGTGTTGCTCTATGGTATTGGGGACAGAAATAACATGAATAAAGAAAATCTACAGAGAATCCAAAAATAATCTCATTTTAGTGAATAGATTCAACTTCCCCATCTAACCAACATTAAAATGAAGCTCCTTTCCTTGATTGATTTCTTCTCTTACTACTGCTTAATAGAAATGTTAATGATCAATGTAATAACCAACAGAAGGGTGGAAGGAGAAAACGTAAGAGAATGAACAGAAACAGAACAATGTACAAGCTAGGGAATTTGCCCTAATCTGCTCAGAAAAATTATCCAGATTCTTAAACTGACAGGTCATCTTTACTTTGTTTCTTTATATGTTTTATTTTTTTTACCAAGTTAAATCCACCACTTGTCTGTCAATTTGTCAAACTGTGGTGACTTTTGCTTTGTTGTGATGTTGGAAGCTATGCCACTGGTATTTCAAATACCAGCAAGGTCACCCATGGTGGACAGGTTTTAGCGAAGCTTCCAGACTAAGACAGACTAGGAAGAAGGGCCTGGCAGGCTAACTGGGAAAAAGATTGGCCAGTGAAAACCTTATGAATAGTAGCTGAACATTGTCTGATATAGTGCTAGAAGATGAGCCTCTCAGGTTGGAAGGCACTCAAATTATGACTGGTGAAGAGCTACCTCCTCGAAGAGCTACCTCCTCAAAGTAGAGTCGACATTAATGATGTAGATGGAGTAAAGCTTTTGGGACCTTCATTTGCTGATGTGGCATGACTTAAAATAAGAAGAAACAGCTGTAAACACGCATTAGTAATCAGAACATGGAATGTATAAAGTATGAATCAAGGAAAATTGGAGTCATCAGAAATAAAATGGAACACGTAAAGATCAATATCTTAGGCATTACTTAGCTGAAATGGACTAGTATTGGCCATTTTGAATCAGACAATCACATAGTCTACTATGGCAGGAATGACAAATTGAAGCAGAAAGCCATCACATTCATCATCAAAAAGAACATTTCAAGATCTATCCTGAAGGACAACACTGTCAGTGATAGAATAATATCCATACAGCTACAAGGAAGAAAAGTTAATACAACTATTATTCAAAGGTACTCACCAACCACTAATGCCAAAGACAAAGAAATCGAAGATTTTTATCAACTTCTCCAGTCTGAAATTGCTCAAACATGCAATCAAGATGCATTGATAATTACTGGTGATGGGAACACGAAAGTTGGAAACAAAAAAGCAGGATTAGTAGTTGAAAAATATGGCCTTGGTGATAGAAATGTCGCTGGGAATCACATGACAGAATTTTGCAAGACCAATGACTTATTCAATAGGAATACCTTTTTTTTAACAACATAAATGGCAACTATACACATAGACCTCCCTGGATGGCACACACAGGAATCAATAGACTACAGCTATGGAAAGAGATGATAGAGACGCTCAATATCACCAGTCATAGCAAGGCCAGGGACCAACTGTAGGACAGACCATCAATTAATTGTTCATGTGGAAGTTCAAATTGAAGCTGAAGAAAATTAAAACAAGCCCACGAGAGCCAAAGCATGACCTTGAGTATACTCCACCTGAATTTAGACCATTTCAAGAATAGATTCGATGCATTAAACATTAATGACCGAAGATCAGATGGGCTGTGGGATGACATCAAGGACATCATACACGAAGGAAGCAAAAGATCATTTAAAAGACAGGAAAGAAAGAAAAGACCAAAATGGATGTCAGAAGACATCTTCAATGTAGAGTAGCTAAAGCAAATGGAAGAAATGATTAAATAAAAGAGCTGAACAGAAGATTTCAAAGGGTGGCTCAGAGAAGACAAAATAAAGTATTGCAATGAAATGTGCAAAGACCTGGAGATAGAAAACCAAAAGAGGAGGACACCCTTGGTATTTCTCAAGCTGAAAGTACTGAAGAAGAAATTCAAGCCTCGAGTTGCAATATTGATGTCAGATGGACCCTGGCTGAAAGCAGAGAACACCAGAAAGCTGTTTACCTGTGTTTTATAGACTACACAAAGGCATTCAACTGTGTAGATCATAACAAATTATGGGTAACACTTCGAAGAACAGGAATTCCAGAACACTTAATTGTACTCATACAGACCCCGTACATAGACCAAGAGGCAGTTGTTCAAACCGGACAAGGGGATACTGCATGGTTAAAAATCAGGAAAGGTGTGCATCAGGGTTGTATCCTTTCACCGTACTTATTCAATCCGTATGCTGAGCAAATAATCCAAGAAGCTGGACTATATGAAGAAGAATGTGGCTTCAGGATTGGAGGAAGAGCATTAACAACCTGAGATATACAGATGACACAACCTTCCTTGCTGAAAGTGAAGAGGATTTGAAACACTTACTGATGAAGATCAAAGGCTGCATCCTTCAGTATGGATCACCCCTTAACATAAAGAAAACAAAAATCCTTACAATTGGACCAATAAACAACATCATGGTAAATGGAGAAAAGATTGAAGTTGTCAAGGATTTTATTTTACTTGGCTCCATAATCAATGCCCATGGAAGCAGCAGTCAGGAAATCAAATGATGTATTGCATTGGGAAAACCTGCTGAAAAAGACCTCTTTAAGGTGTTAAAAAGCAAAGATATCACTTGAAGGACTAAGGGGTGCCTGATGCAAGCCATGGTATTTTCAATCATCTCATATACATGCAAAAGCTGGGCAATGAATAAGGAAGACTGAAGAAGAATTGATGCACTTGACTTATGGTGTTAACGAAGAATATTGAGTATACCATGAACTGTCAGAAGAACAAACAAATCTGTCTTGAAAGAAGAACAGACAGGATGCTCCTTTGCAGTGGGGATGGCAAGACTTTGTCTGATGATGGACATGTTATCAGGAGGGACCAGTCTCTGGAGAAGGACATCCTGCTTGGTAAAGTAGAGCGGGTCAGCGAAAAAGTGGAAGTCCAACGCGTTGGATTGACACGGTGGCTGTTGATAGCAATGATTGTGAGGATGGCTCAGGGTCGGGCAGCATTTTCTTTTGTTGAACATAGGGTTGCTATGAGTCGGAACCCACTCAACGACACCCAACAATAGCAATTACACCAAGCTACATGTATAAGAAAGAGAGAGAGTGTGTATGTCCAACATCACAGACAAGATTCCTTGAGAGAAAAATGAATATGAAAACTTTCCCATGAAACTGGATGTGGCGGGGGGGGGGAGCGGGGAGGAAGGTGGATAAACCAAAAAAAGTCAAACCCGTTGCCAACTCACAGCAAGCCTATAGGACAGAATAGAACCGCCCCATAGGGTTTCCAAAGAGGGGCTGGTGGATTTGAACTGCCAGCCTTCTAGTTAGCAGCCAAGTTCTTTAACCACTGTGCTACCAGAGCTGCAAAGGGTGGATAGTGTTTGCATAAAGACTAAATAGCCCCGGTGTTTGGGGGATATCTCCATTGTATCTTATTTATTTAACTTAAAACTGAATTTTGATTTGGACTCATAGTGACCTTATAGAATAGAGTAGAATTGCCCCATAGGGTTTCCAAGGAGCAGCTGGTTTGTTTTGTTCGAACCATCAACCTTTTGGTTAGCAGCTAAGGGCTTAAGCACTGTGCAACCCAAAACAAAAAACCCCGTTGCTCTCAAGTCAATTCCGACTTACAGTGACCCTATAAGACAGAGTAGAACTGCCCCATAGAGTTTCCAAGGAGTGCCTGGTGTATTCGAACTGCTGACCTTTTGATTAGCAGCTGTAGCACTTAACCACTACGCCACCAGGGTTTCCACTGTGCCACCAGGGCTCATTAAACAGAATTTAGGTTATCTATAAAGATTTCATAAGCCTCAGTACTTCCTTGAAGTGATTAAGTGAAGTCTGAGGGCAACTAAAATTAAGGCTTCCCTTCAATAGGTGAATGGATAAGTAAACTGTGGTACAACAATTGTCAATGAAAAGAAATGAGCCATAGAAAGACATGGAGGATCTGTAAATGCATATTACTAAATGAAAGAAGCCAGTCTAAAAAAATGACATATGGTATAATTCCAACTATATAACATTCTGGATGAGGCAAAACAGTAAAAAGATCCGTGGTTGCCAGGGGTTCAGGAGGCGGGGGAGTGGGATAAACAGGTGGAGCACAGGGCATTTTTAGGGCAGTGAAAGTATTCTCTATGATACCGTAATGGTGGACTCATAATGTTATGCATTCTTTCAAAATCCATACAACTATACAACACAAAGAGTGAACCCTAATGTAAACTATGGATTCAGTTAATAACAATGTATGGATATTGATTCATCAATTGGAACAAATGTACCACACTAATCGGAGAAACACTGTCTGTGGTGGGAGAAGGGAGATACGTGGGTAGTCTGTACTTCTGCTCAATTTTTCTGTAAACCTAAAACTGCTCTAAAAAATAGTCTATTAAAAAATTAAGGCTCTCTCTGTTAGCATGGTCTTCTTCTGGTCCCTTAAAGGCTGGCTTATTCTTATCCTTCCAGTCTCAGCATAAATGTCGCCTCTTCAGAGGAACCATCCCAGACCAATTTCCTTATCATTCTTTATCTTCACACCCATTTCTTTCCTTTCTACTCTTATTATAAAATATGATCATTACATTTGTTCTATTTTTTCCTCATTTTAAACTATTTTGGCTCCTACCCAGTTAGAATGATGCAAGCTCCATGAGGGCAGTAATTTTGTTAATATTTTTTATCATAGTGACTGAAACATAGTAGAAGCATAAGAAATATTTGTTGAATGGATGAATAAATAAGAACATGAGTACTTTATATACATTTAAATATCCCACTAATGATAGCTTCTTTGTTCCTTGGAATTTTGTATAAAAACTCATTGTCATTCCATTTTTCTTGTACACTGTCCAAAACCAAAGTAATCCAATCAGTATTGAATTCTGTACAAAATAATTCTGTACAAAAAAATATTTTAGCAACTTCTGTTTTAGATAGAAATGCCAGCATTAGAGCGAAAATGAGTAGTATTCTCTTTTATTAGGAAAGCAAAAGAAAATTACTCCTAAAGTTTCTACTGAATATTGCAATGAGAAGAAATCAGGTTCTTCTTAAAATGCAATAGTCCAGAGGCATCTTTATATATGGTATTCAATACCAAAGTGTTTAAGATGGTGTCTTCGTCATCTAGCGCTGCTATAACAGACATACCACAAGTGGATGGTTTTAACAAAGAGAAGTTTATTTCCTTACAGTAAAGTAGGCTAAAAGTCCAAATTCAGGGTGTCAGCTACAGGGGAAGGCTCTCTCTCTGTCAGCCTTCTCATCAATGTTCCCCCGGACTAGGTGCTTCTCCGCAGGGACCCCAGGTCCAAAGGACATGCTCTGCTCCTGGCACTGCTTTCTTTGTGCTATGAGGTCCCCCTGTCTCTCTGCTCACTTATCTCTTTTATATCTCAAGAGATTGCCTCAGGACACAATCCAATCTTGTAGACTGAGTCCTGCCTTACTAACACAACTGCCATCTATCCTCCCTCATTAACATCATAGAGGCAGGATTTACAACACATGGGAAAATCACACAATACCAGGAATCATGGCCCAGCCAAATTGATACACACATTTTTGGGGGGACATAATTCAATCCATGACGGATGGCATAGGTTAACATCAGAAATCACACTTAAACTGTCTCCCAGTTTTAATTCAGTCTTTCATTCATTATTGAGCAAATATTTATGTTATGCTATAGTGGGCTAAACACTGAGGTTATAGTGGGGACAGGCAGCCACAGCTTAAAACCATCTCCCATATGTATAATTATTTGCAATACAGAAATTACTTCCCACATCTAAAAAAAAATAAAGTTGCCTTGGAGTCGATTTAAACTCATGGTGACCCCAAGTGTGTCAGAGTAGAACTATGCTCCACAGAGTTTTCAGTGGCTGGTTTTTGAGAAGCTGATGGTCAAGCCTTTCTTCTAAGGTGTCTCCGAGTGGACTCAAACCTCCAGCCTTTCGGTTAGCAGCCAAACACATTAACCCTTTACACCACCCAAAGACTCCTTTTCACATCTACTGTCTTTTAAAAATTCCAAGTATGGTTTTATGCTTATTGAAAATATGAAAGCACTCAAGCCTCCAAGTAACTGATAAAGAAAGCACAAGATCCAGAAAATAGGAGAGGATCAATAACTAGGGCCTCTTCAAATTAAAAGAAAACAAAATCATGTTTGTAGAAATCCATTTGTTGCATTCCGTGTAGCTATAAACCTGTAACCTGTTGCCATTGAGTCAATTCCAACTCATAGTAACCCTATAGTGATCCTATAGGACAGAGTAGAACTGCCCCCATAGAGTTTCTAAGGCTGTAGTGTTTAAGGAAGCAGACTGCCACATCTTTCTCCCATGGAGCAGTTGGTGTCTTCAAACCACTGACCCTTTGGTTAGCAGCCAAGGGCTTAACCACTGCGACAGTAGGATTCCTTGTATAGCTATAGGCTACATATTTAAAGTAATAAAGTGTGAGTGTGAAAATGAAGGCAGTAATCATTATTCTGAAAACTAATTTGAATGCTTGGGAAATACTTGACAAAAGCATGTAGTTTTGGTGGGACAACTTAAACAAGGCAGAAAATTTAAAAATCAGAAAGAATTGTGCACCAAGATTTTTGCACAATATGTTTAAGTCCTTACTTCACTTTAAAGAAAATGAAGTAGGGAAACATATAAAGCAGTAGGTATGTCATTTACACAAGAAAAATAAAAATATATTTCAAAAGCAGGCCTATACTAAAACAAAACCAAAAGTAAATACATAGATGCATGCATGCATACATATAGCAAAAGAAGTCTTGACTCTACATCAAACAAAAAAAGCAAATAAAGTCACACTTACAAGTTTGAAGTTAAAATAAAATCTTTAAATTATGCATAATCTTTACAAATTCCCATTTTAAATAAGTTTTCAATTAATTAATCGAGTACCATTTCTGAACACTTTAGAAAAGAAAGCTTCTATTATATTTATTTTATTTTTTAAAATATTTTGTTATGTTTTAGGTGAATGTTTACACAGTAAATTAGGTTCCCATTTAACAATTTTTACACATACTGTTCCGTAACATTGGTTACAATTTTGGCAATTTGTCAGCATTTCATTATTTCCATTCTATTTGTTCTGTTTCCATTGATCTAGCTTCCCTGTTCTTCCTTGCCTTCTCATCTTTGCTTTTGGGTAAATGTTGACCATTTTATCTCATATAGTTGATTGTTTAAGGGAGCACATCACTCACAGATGATATTGTTTATTTTATAAGCTTATCTATTATTTGGCTGAAAGGTGACCTTGAGGAGAGGCTTCAGTTCCAAGTTAAAAAGGTATCTTAGGGCAATACTCTCCGGGGTTTCTCTAGTCTCTATCAGTCCAGTAACTGTGGGCTTTTTGGGGAATTTGAATTTTGTTTTATATTTTTCTTTCATTCTATCTGGGACCTTCTATTGTGTCCCTGGTCAGAATGGTCGTTAGTGGTAGCCGGGCACCATCTAGTTCTTCTCATCTCAGGCTATTAGTGTGGACTGTTAGTCCTGTGGACTAGTTTCTTCTCTGAGTCCTTGGTTTCCTTCATTCTCTTTTGCTTCAAATGAGTAGAGACCAATAGCCGTATCTTAGATGGCTGCTCACAAGCTTTTAAGACCCCAGACACAACTCACCAAACTAGGATGTAGAACATCATCTTTATGAACTATGTTATGCCAATTGACTGAGTGTCTCATGAGACTATGGTCCCAAGCTTTTTAACCCAATAAACCAATTCCATGAGGTATTTGGATACGTCTAGGAAACCTCCATAACTGTGCCCCCATGTGCTTTATTATATATATGAATATATATGTAACACATACAAACATATATACATATACCTGCAAATATACTATACTTGTACTCACATCTACACACATACGCCTTACTATACACATACAGCATACATATCTGCCTATGTAACCACACACATATTTTTTGTTTTGTTAAACACTTTGTTGAAAAACTCCTTTGAAATATCAAGCTTACCTAACACATTACTATATATAATTAAATTTACAAAAATTAGATTTAAACATAACTTTGCAAGGACACATCCATGTCACACATCCAGTAGGGTATTTAAATAGTTTCTTCTACATTCTAGCAGATGCTCCAGGCTGGTCATTTGAGTCTTACTGTTTTCTGTAGGGAGGTTTCAGCTGGGGGCCTTTGTAAATAGGCAAAGTTCAATAAGATAAAGTTATTCTCTTCAGTAATAATTAAACATGGGTTATCAACCTTTGACTTTTTTTTTTGTACTTTAGCGGAAGGTTTACAGAACAAACTAGCTTCTCATTAAACAATTAGTACTCATATTGTTTTGTGATATTGGTTCACACAGATATTTTTTGGTTATTACAATTATTGCAAAATTGCATATGTTATAGCATTTACAATAATTGTCCTTTGTTCTTGAGTACCTCTCAGTGTCTTAATATATCTTGGTCAGGTTGTGCTGATTTCCCCCATACTGGATATTGCCTTTCCCATCACCAAAAATAACAAATGTCTACTATTTAGAAAATGATTCTCCCTTCCTCCCCCTCCCATCCCCGGTAACCAGAAAAGAACGTTGCTTTCTGTGTATATACCTATTCTTGAGTTTTTATAAAAGTAAGATAATATGATATTTGTCTTTTTGTGATTGACTTATTTCACTCAGCATAATGTCCTCCAGATTCCTACATGTTATGTTTCACAGACTCTTCATTATTCTTTATAGTTGCGTAGTATTCCATCGTATGTACGTACCACAGTTTGAAACTTGACCTTTTATCAAAGACCAGCTACACATAAATGGATGGATTTACTTCTGGGTTTTCAATTCTGTTCCATTTCTCTATGTGTTTGTTGTTGAGCAGTACCAGACTGTTTTGATTACTGTGGCTGTATAGTATGTTTTAAGATCAGGAAGTGTGAGACCTCGTACTTCTTATTCTTCTTCAATATTGCTTTAGCTATTCAGGATCTCTTTCCATATAAGTTGGAGATTAGTTTTTCTGTTTCATTAAAGAAAGTTGTTGGGATTTGGATCGGGATTACATCATATCTATAAATTGATTTGGGTAGTATTGACATTTTCACAATGTTAAGTGTTCAATCCATGAGCATGGGATCTTTTTCCCTTTATGTAGGTTCCTTTTGTTTTCTTATAGTAGTGTTTTAAGTCAGGAAAGGTACGCATCAGCGTTATATCCTTTCACCGTGTTTATTCAATCTGTATGCTAAGCAAATAATCCGAGAAGCTGGACTATATGAAAAAGAACGGGGCATCAGCATTGGTGGAAGACTCCTTAACAACCTGCGATATGCAGATGACACAATCTTACTTGCTGAAAGTGAAGAGGACTTGAAGCACTTACTGATGAAGATCAAAGACTACAGCCTTCAGTATGGATTATACCTCAATATAAAGAAAACAAAAATCCTCACAACAAGCAACATCATGATAAACAGAGGAAAGACTGAAGTTGTCAAGAATTTCATTTTATTTGGAGCCACAATCAACACCCACAGAAGCAGCAGTCGGGAAATCAAAAGACACATTGCATTGGGCAAATCTGCTGCAAAAGACCTCTTTAAAGTGTTAAAAAGCAAAGATGTCACTCTAAGGACTAAGGTGCACATGACCCAAGCCATGGTGTTTTCAATCACCTCATATGCATGTGAAAGCTTGGCAATGAATAAGGAAGACTGAAGAATTGACACCTTTGAATTGTGGTGTTAGCAAAGAATATTGAATATACCGTAGACTGCCAGAAGAACGAACAAATCTGTCTTGGAAGAAGTACAGCCAGAATAGTCCTTAGAAGCAAGGATGACGAGACTTCATCTCACGTACTTTGGACATGTCAGGAGGGATCGGTCCCTGGAGAAGGACATCGTGCTTGGTAAAGTACAGAGTCAGCAAAAAAGAGGAAGATAGTCAATGAGATGGACTTGAAACCATGGCTGCAACAATGGGCTCAAGCATAACAATGATCATGAGGATGGTGCAGGACCAGGCAGTGTTTTGTTCTGTTGTACATAGTGTTGCTACAAGTTGGAACAGACTCAAGGGCACCTAACAACAAGAGTAGTGTTTTATAGTTTTCCTTGTATAAGTCTCTTATATTCCTGGTTAGATTTATTCCTAGATATTTTTTCCTTTTGGGGGCTATTGTAAGTGGTATTGTTTTCTTAATTTCCTTTTCAGGGTTCTCCTTGTTACTGTAGAGGAACTCAACTGATTTTTGTGAGTTGATCTTGTACCCGTCACTTTGGTGAATCCTTCTATTAGTTCCGGTAACGTTTTTGTGGAGTCTCTGGGATTTTCTATGTATAGGATCATGTCATCTGCAAATAGAGATAGTTTTACTTCTTCCTTTCCAATTTGGGTACTCTTTATTTACCATTCTTGCCTTATTGCTCCGGTTAGGCCTTCCAGTACAATATTTAATAAGAGTGTTGATAATGGGCCTCCTTGTCTCCTTCCCATTCTCAAGAGTAATACTTTCAATTCCTCTCCATTGAGAATAATGTTGGCTATTGGTTTTTCACTAAAAAAAAACAAAAAACCCGTTTCCATTGAATCAGTTCCAACTCATAGTGACCCTATAGGACAGAGTAGAATTTCCCCATCGAGTTTCCAAGGAGTGCCTGGTGGATTTGAAACTGCCGACCTTTTGGTTAGCAGCCATAGCTCTTAACCACTATGTTACCAGGGTTTCCATTGTTTTTGCATATACGCCCTTAATTATGTTGAAAAATTTCCCTTCTAATCCTATTGGGCTGAGAGTTTTTATCAGGGAAGGGTGTTGAATTTTATCAAATTCCTGGATTGCTTGAGATGATCATGTGATTCTTTTCCTTTCTTCTGGTAACTGTGATCTTTTTTTTTCCTCTTCCTTTTCTATCTGTTCAAGTTGTCAGGTTAAGTTATTGATTTTGGACCTTTCTTCTTTTTGATGTATGCATTTATTGCTATAACTTTTCCTCTGAACACTGCTTTTGCTGTGTCCCAAAGGTGTTGGTATGTTGTGTTTTCATTCTCATTTGTTTCTAAGTATTTTTTAATTTCATTTTTAATTTCTTCTATGACCCAATAGTTTTTAAGTAATATGTTATTTAGTTTCCATGTATTTAATTTTTTTCTTGCCCTTCCTGAATTGTTGATTTCTAGTCTTACAGCATTATGTTCTGAGAAGATGCTTTGTATTATTTTGATTTTTTTTTTTTGTATTGAGGCTTGCTTTGTGGCCTAAAATATGGTCTGTTCTAGAGAATGTTCCATATTCATTGGAGAAGAATCTGTTATGTGCTGCTGTTGGATGGTATGTTCTGTATATGTCTATGAGGTCAAGTTGATTGACTGTGTTATTTAGATCTTCTGTATCTTTGTTGAGTTTCTTTCTAGTTGTTCTGTTGATTGTCAAAGTGGTGTGTTAAAGTCTTCTTCTATTATTGTAGAACTATCTATTTCTCTTTTCAGTCCTGTTAGTTAGTTTTATGTATTTTGGAGCTCTGTCATTGGGTGCATAAATATTTATTATTATTATGTCTTCTTGGTGAATTGACCCTTTGATCATTATATAATGCCCTTTTTTGTCTCTTATAATGGATTTTGACTTAAAGTCTATTTCATCAGAAATTCTTATTGCCACTCCTGCTCTCTTTTGGTTACTGTGTGCTTGATATATATTTTTCCATCCATTATTTTTAGCCTATTTATGTCTTTGTGTCTAAGGTATGTCTCATATTGATGGGTCATTTTTTTTTTTAATCCATTCTGTCACTCTCTGCCTCTCAATTGATACATTTAATCCATTTATAATCAGTGTGATTATTAATATGTATGAATTCACTGCTGTCATTTTCTTATACTTCTTTATGTTTTCTTTGTTTCTCTTAATTTTCTGTGCTCAGTTTTTTTTGTATATGGATTTTCTTTCCCTATCATTCATTGTTGTTGTTGTTTTTGTGTTTACTGAGTTTTTTTATTTTCTTCTTTATTTTGGTGAGTACATTTATTAGTTTTATTTGTGGTTACCCTGAAGTTTATCTTTATCCTTCTAAGTTCAAAACAGTCTATTATATCTTGAAATTGCCTAGAATTCCTCTTCATATGGGAGTTCTACAACTATACCATTTATTCCCCTTTTTGTTTTGAAGTGTACAGCTTAACCTCTCTGGTTCCCTGTAATCAGTTTTGTAGCTTTATTTTACTTTTGCGATGTCTTTATCTGAGCTGTATCTGGGTGATGCTGTTGTGTTTCTGTATCTCAGGTTGTTGTCTGATTTTGTTGGTTCTCTATCTGAAGGACTCCCTTTAATATTTCTTGTAAGTCTGGTTTGGATTTTACAAATTCCCTTAATTTCTTCTTATCTGGAGATGTCCTAGTTTTGCAATTGTTTTTGAAAGACTGTATTTCTGAATATATGATTCTTTGTCAACAATTTTTTTCTTTCAGGATTTTGTATATGTCATCCCATTGTCTTCTTGCCAGCATGATTTCTGATGAAGAATCACTGATTAATCTGTCTGATGCCACTTTGTAAGAGATATTTCACTTTTCATGAACTGTTCTCAAGATTCTTTGTGTTTGGGTTTGGAAAGTTTGATTATGATATGCCTTGGTGAATTTCTTTTGGGGTCTATCCTGTATGGGGTTTGTTGAGATTCTTGGATGGAAATCTTCTTGTTTTTCATGATATTTGCAAATTTTTCTGCCAATATATCTTCAAAAATTCTCTTTGTACTTTTTTTTTCTCATCCTCTTCTGGAATTCCTATTATGCATAAATGATTCCTCTTGATGGTGTCCCACATAATTCAGGCTTTCTTCATTCTTTTTTGGATTGTTCCTCAAACATATTAGTGTCAGAGATTTGTTCTCTATTTCACTGATTCTTTCTTCCATTAATTCAATTCTACTTCTGTTTCCTTCCATTGAGTTATCTATTTCTGATATTTTATTGTTAAGCTTCTGGATTTCTAGCTGTTGTTTTTGTATGATTTCTATTTGTCTATTGAGTTAGTCATTTTGTTCTTGTATTGTTTTCCTAAATTGTTCTAGGTTTTTTTCATGTGTTTTCCTTGATCTCTTTGAGGAGCCTAAATATAAGTCTTTTGAATTCCTTATCAGGTAGTTCTATTATCATTTCTTCCTCAGGAAGGTTTTCTGTCCATTTATTCTGCTCACTTGCTTGAGCTATCTTACCTGTTTCTTCGTATGATTTGTTATTGTCTGCTATCTCTGAGGCATTAAGGTGTCAGTTAATTAATTAATTTCATTATTACTGTATGTTTGTTTGTTTTGTCCTGATTTGTTTTGTTTTGTTTTGTTTTGATATACTAGGAGATTTGCTTCTTCTCTTTCTCTTTAGAATGTCTTTCTTCTTTTGAATTATTTTAATTGTTGTTTTTTGGTACTGGTCTATGTATGACTTTCGTGGTTTCAGTTGACTGTGTATGAGTTCCTCTCACTAGTGGGTATGGTTGGTCACACCTATATGCGAGTCTTCTGTCATTAGACCCATATGTCTTCTTTTACAGGATTGAGTGGAGATTTGAGAGAAGGTTCTTTTTCTGATGTGGGGCAGCAAGTGTTGTATGGTCAAGGTCCGTCCACAGCTCTTCTGGGATAGTGAGGTCCTTCTGGTTAGTGCTAGCAGTTAGTGAATTTGCTGGGGGTCAGCGCAAGACACCTCCATAGCTGATGTGAGGCAGTGCTACCCAAATGGATGGGATAGGACCTTTGTGCATGCACAAATTGGCATCTCAGTAGATGGTGGGGGTTCAAGGGATCTCAGTACATGTGCAGTCGGCCTGCAGGAACTGTCTGGGTGTGAGATGTGTGATATTGCAGCTGGGCAGATGTTGGGAGAGGGCACTGGGATCTCTTGCTCATCATTGGGCAGAGGTTTAGATAACACCTGTCAGAACATGCTGGGCAACTGCTGATGAGGTGATGTGCCATCTGACTGGTCACCAGGCAGGGCTACAAGGAGTGTGCCTACTGGTTGCTGGGTTATGGGCGTGGTAGTGCACATCACCAGTTTCCGCATAAGCAAGGAAGTTGGGGTTCATGCTGCTGGTCACTGGTCACTGGGCAAGCGGGAGAAGGGGTGCACGCCACTGGCCACTAGAGGGCTGGGGGGATTGTGCTCCTCTGGTCACTGGGCATGAGCTGCAGCCAGCGATCAGGACCTGGCCAGACCAAATGTGAGGGGGTGATGCCTGGAGTCCAGCCACGTAAGGAACCTTCAACTGCCACTCTGTGGATTCACTACTCCATGGACACCACCCACCCAAATTGTCAGGAACCACCACTGGTGAGTAGTCCTGTCCCTAGTTCCTGGCTCCCTCCCTGCTCTGTGGTCACCAAGATCCCTGGAGCTCTCACTCACCTTCCTGCACTTTCCCTGCTTAGATCTGGTTCACGTCGTGCTCACCTTGGTTCACTCTGGGCTTATCTACACAGTATCTCTGTCTCCTATTGGGAATTCCATGAAGCTGCCTTCCTGTGCTCCTCACGTGGGAATGCTGCTTGCTTTGTCTCAATATGCTGACACTGCACCAGGCTGTCTGGAAGGGTACTTATGATCCATAAATCTTTTGGTTTACTGTTTTCATTCAGTTTCTCCTTCCATTCAGTGCTCGATCTAATTCTTCATCCTTGTATTTGATGCTCAGGGATCCAAGATTACCATCTGTATCTATTTCACTTGGTTTCTCAGGTCTTTGCTGTAGGGGATGGTATGGTATGTCTGACTAAGCTGCCATCTTGGGCCTCTCTCCTATGGACTGTGTATCTGCCTTGTTTATCTGGGCTTAATCTTCAGCACACCCAGTTATCTCGCTCAATGACCTGGATGACCATGTTTCCTTAAATCAGTTCCCCTACTTCTATTATATTTAAAAAGAAATGTTCATCAAATTGTCACCAAAATTCTCATCAACTACATTGGATACTAAAAGGGAATAGAACAATGGATTCAAATATTCTAGGGGAAATTCTCAGACAGATTTATCAGAGGCCACGTTTGAGAATGTTCGTTGTGGTAGCAGAAGTTGGAAGCAATCCAGGTGTCCAGGAGCGTAGACAGGTAAAATGTGATAGAGGTACCCCATGGAGTACTGCAGCAATTAGAAGCAAGATGTACGTAGACAACACAGATGGCTCTTAAAAGCATAATGATGAGTGAGAGAAAATTAGGAAGCAAAATTAAGCATATGTTTCACAATAACCTCTGTTGTTATTGTTGTTAGGTGCCGTCGAGTTGGTTCTGACTCATAGTGACCCTATGTACAACAGAACAAAACACTGCCTGGTCCTGCACCATCCTCACAATCATTGTTGTGCTTCAGCCCATTGCTGCAACCACTATGTCAATACATTTTCTCAAGGGTCTTCCTCTTTTTCACTAACCTTCCACTTTACCAAGCATGATGTCCTTCTCCAGGGACTGATCCCTCCTGATAACATGTCCAAAGTATGTGAGACATAGTTTCGCCAGCTTTGTTTCTAAGGAGCATTCTGGTTGTACTTCTTCTAAGACAGGTTTGTTCAATATTTGGTATTCTTGAATATTGAACAAACTGGTTCAATATAAAAGAATATTCAATATTTCTCACCAACAGAACAATTCAAAGGTGTCAATTCTTCTCTGGTCTTTCTTATTCTTTGTCCAGCTTTTGCATGCATATGAGGCAATTGAAAACACCATGGCTTGGGTCAGGCACACCATAGCCCTCAAAGTGACATTTTTGCTTTTTAACACTTTAAAGAGATCTTTCGCAGTATATTTGCCCAATGCAATTTGTCTTTTGATTTCTTGATGCTGCTTCCATGGGTGTTGACTGTGGATCCAAGTAAAATGAAATCCTTGACAACTTCAATCTTTTCTCCATTTATCACGATGCTGCTTATTGGTCCAGTGGAAGATTTTTGTTTTCTTTATGTTGGGGTGTAATCCATACTGAAGACTGTGGTCTTTGATCTTCATCAGTAAGTGCTTCAAGTCCTCTTCACTGTCAGCAAGCAAGGTTGTATCATCTGCATATTGCAGGTTGTTAGTGAGTCTTCTTCCAATACTGATACCTTGTTCTTCTTCATATAGTCCAGTTTCTTGGATTGTTTGCTCAGCATACAGATTGAATAAGTATGGTGAAAAGATACAACCTTGACATACAGCTTTCCTGACTTTAAACCATGCAGTATCCCCTTGTTCTGTTTGAACGACTGCCTCTTAATCCATGTACAGTTTCCTCATAAGCACAATTAAGTGTTCTGGAATTCCCATTCTTCACAATGTTATCCATAATTTGTTATGATTCACACAGTCGAATGCCTTTGTGTAGTCAACAAAACACAGGTAAACATCTTTCTGGTAGTCTCTGCTTTCAACCAGGATCCATCTGACATCAGCAATGATATGCCTGGTTCCACGTCCTCTATGTAACTTAAAAATATACATACAGAGAACAATAGTACATAGTCAAACAAAAATATATACATTAAATATATTAGAATGGTTGCCAAACAGGAAAAGGGGAAAGAGAGAGAATTTTGGAAGAGAAAGGTAATAAGTACAAACATACATAGATTAATAGATATACACTGACTCCTCACTTATTGACTATCTTATTATCTGATATTGGCATTTATGATGATAAAAAATCTACTGTCCAACTAGTTTGCACATTAATGATGTATGTCTGGCAATAACAAACACCGAGGTGCAAGGCAAGAGTAACACTGGCTGTGATATCTAGAGTTATGTGCAAACTTGGCTGGACTGTGATTCTCAGTGGTTTGGCAAGTATGTAATGATGCAATTTGGCAGTTACTTAATGATGTAATTTGTCAGGTATGTAATGATGTAGTAATCCTCCATTTTGTGACCTGATGTGCTTATCCTCCAATTTTGCATAATGCCAGTTTTTGCATAACAACCTGGTCTTTGGAACGTAACCATGTCAATAAGTGAGGAATGGATGTATATACATTCATATATATACAAACATTCATATGTACATACATATATAAATACAAAGGAGCCCTGGTCGTGCAATGTCTAAGCACTTGGCTGCTAACCAAAAGGCTGGTGGTTCAAACCCACCCAGAGACTACAAAGGAGAAAGACCTTGCAAACTGCTCCATAAAAATTACATCATAGAAAACCCTATGGGGCAGTTTGATTCTGTTACATGTGGCCGGTATGAGTCAAGAATCAACTCAACATCACCTAACAACAACAACACATACATACATGCATTCAAGAGAGGGCCCTTGTAAAGACCCACAGTGATAATGAAGTGTATGATTAACTCAACTCTTAACACCTCAGTTCAAAAGAAAAAAATATTAATGCCCCAAGTTATTTATTTTTATTTTGTCTGATGTTCACAGACTGTCACCATAATTCTGCCCACTCTTTTCATTAATGCTTGAACTTGGACAGAATGAGAATGTCCATCAAAAACAGGCAAAATAATTCAAATTCATATCCTACTGATGATGAGTCAAGAATCCATGCAACACTATTAATTCAAGCAGCTTGTTTTGTTAAGAAAAAGTAGCTCCCATAAAATAATTCCACTAATATCTTCAAATGAGTAGTCTACAGCTGTCTGAGTTCCCATCAGATTTTTATGTTAACATATATCTACATGGTGCTTAAAGGTATCAGTTACTGGTCCAAGTACCTTACACATGTTAACTCATTTTACCCTTATAACAACGCTATGAGTTAGGTACTACTATTTCCCACATTTTGCAGAAGAAAAAACAGCAGTAAGAAGAGATTATTTAACCACCTAAGGTCACATACCACCACCCACCTGTCAGTATTTTGTACTGTGGTGACTTATGTATTGCTATGATTCTGGAAGCTATGCCACTGGGTCACCCATGGTAGACAGGTTTCAGTGGAGCTTCCATACTACAACAAACTAGGAAGAAAGGCCTGGTAATCTACTTTCAAAAAGTAGGCAATGAAAAGCCTATGGATCACAACAGAATATTGTCCTATAGTGCTGGAAGACGAGCCTCCTAAGTTGGAAAGCACTACACAATGGCTACAACAATAAAGTCAAGCCTAACAACGGTCATGAAGATGACACAGGACCATGCAATGTTTCATTCTGTTGTATATAGTATCACCATGAGTCAGAGCCAACTCGGTGGCAACTAACAACAAGTTAAGTGACAGAGCCAGAATGAGAACTGAGGTGGTCTGTGTGCTTTCTTAACTATTACAGCATGCAAAGCTGCCTCTTACGTGAGATAAAATATCCACATGCAAAAATTTCTGTACTAACAAAGACCCTGAGTCAATGTCTTCCTATAATTAATTAACAAATGGAAATATGGAAAAATCACAAAATATAAGCATGACACTGCACGTAATACTGTATTATTCAATTTAGTGCTCATACTCAATAGCAGAGGAAACAAATTGAGAGAGGTTAACTAACTTGCTTCATGTCTCATAGATAGTGGGTAGCAGAATAAGGATTTGAACCCAGGAAAGGTCATTGCTTTGCATGACTCCAGGGAGGACCGTGCACACTGTAGTGTATGTGAATGGCACCTCTGGTATGTGCTGTCTGTGAATCCAGATCTGTTTGACTCCAGATCCGATACTCTTTCTACTGCAAAACCTTACGATCAAACAAAGCTTTATGGCGTAATCGAACACAGTGACAAATGACTCTGCAAAGCATTGCCATAGATTGGCATTTCAGTTCTATTAGGTCTTGAATGCTTAATACTCAGACTGCTCTCTTAATTCCATATCCGTGGTCTTCAGACTACAAATTCCATCAGACCACCACACCATTATGAAATTCATTAAGTATTTGAGCAAACAACTCTGACAGATATATCACAGTGCTGAAAGACTCCTTCTTTTTCATTCTTAGTAAGATAGTCAAAGCATAGCTTTTAACTGGTTTTCTCTGATAGCATGTAATCAATGTTAGTAAGCGTTTTTATAACAGTATCATTCATTCATTCATTCAAGAATTATTCAGTTTTCACTATATGCCAGATACTTTTTAAAAATGCTCTACCTATTATTTAACTAACTTTAAATATAGCAAGAAAGTTCTATAATTATGCAACTATAATATATTTGAGGTGACTTCTACCATCTAATTATATTCTTTTCAGTGGTTCATCTTTCTTTGCTCTATTGATTACTTTTGTTAGCATCTTCCAACAGATTGATAATAGGTGTTGGAGGCAGCAAACACTACAGTCTGGGGATAGGATAATTCTGTGCATAATCAAAAGCCAAGTAGCACAAGAAGGTGCAGTGGGGCTAAGTCACGCGATGGGTTCTTCTCCAAGACAGAGGATGTGAACCCTGTGGACCCACCTTCCTTGCACAGAGAACTGCCAGGATCATGTAAAGCCCCCTCTGCTCAAACACTGCCTTTGGATTTTTCTCAGGAAATCTTTACCCTCCCTTCATCCCACCGTGCTCCCACAGGAAATTAAATAAATAAATAATTGCCTCTGCCTGGTGAAAGAGAAGACTAAACAATAAGAAGCGAAATGTTTTTGACCCTCTAGAAACTAAGAATAGATGGTTTCAATTCTTTGAATAAACATGTTATAAATGGAATAATAATAGCTTTTACTTACAATGTACTTTCAATGTGCTAGGCACTGTTCAAGGTAGCTCTGGTGGCACAGTGGTTAAGTGTTTGGCTGCTAACTGAAAGGTTGGCAATTTGAACCTACCAGCACACCAGGGGAGAAAGATGAGGCAGTCTGCTTCCGTAAAGATTACAGCCTTGGAAACCCTATGGGGCAGTTCTAGTCTGTCCTACAGAGTCACTGTGAGTCAGAATCCACTTGATGACACATAACAAAAGGCAGTGTTCAAAGTGCCTTCCGTATATTAATTTCATTAAGTCTTCACAACTCTATCAGGCGGGTTTGTTTTGTATTTATAAGACAGAAAAGAGAATAAAAGTCTGGGGGATAAAAAAATGATGCTTAAGAATAGCTAACAATTAATAAGTATCTACTATGTGTCAGGCCCTGACTTTCAAAGGTATTAATGTACTTAATCTTTACATTACCATCCCCATTTTACAGATGTGGAAAGTGAGGCACATTTAACAAATGGTGGAGGTTAGATTCAAACCCTGGAAGTCTAGCTCCAGAGTCTTCACTTTTAAGCACTGTTCTATACAGACAGGGGGAGTCTGGGTGGTGCAAACAATTAACACGCTCAGCTGTTAAAAATGTTGGCAGTTCAAGTCCATTCAGAGGTGCCTCTGGAAAAAGCCCTTGTGATCCACTTCCAAAAAACCAGCCACTGAAAACACTATGACAAATCAGGGATCACCAGGAGTTGGAATTGACTCAACAGCAACTGGTGCTGGTTCTGGTATACTGACCAAAAGCCAAAAACCCATTGCCATGGAGTCGATTCCAACTCATAGCAACCCTATAGGTCAGAATAGAACTGCCCCGTAGGGTTTCCAAGGAGTGGCTGGTGGATTCAAACTGCTAACTTCGAGTTAGCAGCTGAACTCTTAACTACTATGCCACCAGGGTTTCCAGCAAACTGACAGAAACTGACAAATAGCTAGCAGAGAAAAGCATGCCAGGATACCATTTCTGTAATCCAAATAACAAATCCAATCAAATTAATATTGTATCTATGAAAAAGCAATACTTTAAGAGTATAATACATGGCTACAAATCCTTAATAATTCTAGCCAGAGGTATCCCAATACAACTATTAAATGTTTTTATATCTGAAGGTATACAACCTGCAATAAGCTGATGACACAACCTTGCTTGCTGAAAGTAAAGAGGACTTGAAGCACTTACTGATGAAGATCAAAGTCTACAGCCTTCAGTATGGATTACACCTCAACATAACGAAAACAAAAATCCTCACAACTGGACCAATAAACCACATCATGATAAACGGAGAAAATATTGAAGTTGTCAAGGATTTCATTTTACTTGGATCCGCAATCAACACCCATGGAAGCAGCAGTCAAGAAATCAAACGACATATTGCATTGGGCAAATCTGCTGCAAAAGACCCCTTTAAAGTGTTAAAAAGCAAAGATATCACTTTGAGGACTAAGGTAAGCTTGACCCAACCCTTGGTATTTTCAATCACCTCATGTGCATCCGAAAGCTGGACAATGAATAAGAAAGACCAAAGAAGAATTGATGCCTTTGAATTACGGTGTTGGCAAAGAACAATGAATATATCATTGACTGCCAGAAGAACAAACATATCTGTCTTGGAAGAAGTACAGCCAGAATGCTCCTTAGAAGCAAGGATGGTGATACTTCTCACATACTTTGGACATGTTATCAGGAGGGACTAGTCCCTGAAAAAGGACATCATGTTGGTAAAGTAGAGGGTCAGTGAAAAAGAGGCAAACCCTCAATGAAATGGATTGATATGGTGTCTGTAAGAATAGGCTCAAACATAGCAATGATTGTGTGGATGACACAGGACTGGGTAGTGTTTCGTTCTGTTGTACATAGGGTCACTATGTGTCGGAACCAACTTGACGACACTTAACAACAACAAGTTATCTGAAGAAGAGTTCAAATCATGGTTCAGTTATCTATTCCGCCAAGAAGACTTTTGTTACCTGGTTCTGCCATTGCTCACCCTCACCCAACATAGATAATTGCTCCCTCTTCTCCAATTCATACTATTGTTATACTTCTTTTGCTACACACCATGGAAATATAATTTTTCTACTGCACGTTTATCTCTCCCATTAGACTCTCGCCTCTGTAAGCCAGCACTTGGTCTTATTCAGTTCTCTGTCCCTAGTATCTTACACAATGTTTGTCAGAGAGTTGGCCTTCAATTACTCTTTGTTTAATTAATAAGTCAATGAATGAATTATGTACCTTCTGAGAAATTAAAAGTCATCGACATAGGGTGATCCTAATCTAGCATTCATTTTTAGCAATAGAATTGTGAACGCGGTGAACACAAAGTTAATGGGGGCAGAAGGACCTGACACTGGGATAGATGGATTATAGGAATGACCCCAATTGTTTACACCTCCCTGGGTCCACTCCCTTTGCAATGTGGCAAATCTCCTCCCATGACCAGGTGGAATCTATTGCTGAACTCCGTAAATCTGGGCTATCTTTGGAAAACAGAACGTGGCAAAAGTGGTGGTATACTAGTTCTGAGCCTAGGACTCAAGTTTCACTCTCATGAAACTCTGCCATTGCCACGTGGACAACTCAAGCTAACCTTCTAGGTACTGAGAGATACCTGGTCCAGTCACTCCTGTTGTTCCAACCAAGAGTCAGACATGTCAGTGAGACCATCCTAGATCAGCGAATCCACCAGCCAACCACAGATACATAAATGACCCTAGGTGAGATCATCTGCGCCCAGTCCAAATCAATGGAACCACAGAGTCGGCCCATAGATCCATGAACAATAATAAATGTTTAAGCATTGAATGTTAGGGTGTTTTGTTATATAGCAATAACTATCTGATACAGGCAAATTTTAAAAAGATTTATTTGTTGGGTTTGTTAATATATTGGAAGAGGGACAGAAATGAGCTGCTTGAACCCAAAAGGTAATTTAAAATAAACAAAATATCTCCCTATATCAGTAGACAAAACATGTAAAAGATCATGCATTCAGAATTTCACTGTGTTCCAAACCCAGCTCAGAATTCCATAATCTCAGAAATAAGAAATCTCTTCTCCATCTACCTATGCACTCATTCATCAAATATTTTAGTTTAACTATTATGTATCCAACACTGTCTCAGACTCTAGAAATACAGACAATAATAAGATATTCCTAGCCCTCAGAGTGTTTACAGTCCGGTAAGGAACCTAGACCTATAAGAAAACAAGTGCAATAAAGCTTTGCAAGTGCCACGATAAACATGCAGTGAGACCCAAAGAAGGGAGTGGTCAATTCTGCCCTTTTGAGTGGGAGGTCAACAGAGGCGAGAGTCTGGAAAAGTTTCAGAAAGAGTTAGCCCCACTTGAGTTAAGCCTTCATAGATGAATACTTACCTGTTCTCCAGTTGGATGGAGAACATTCCAGGCAGAGGAAGTGAACAGAGGCAGAGAAGTGTGGCCTCTAATGGAGTGTTTGGAAAACTGCAAGCAGTTTGGGGAACGTTCAGTGTTAGGTGAAGCAAAGGGAGAAAAGAGGTTAGAAAGGTGTGCCATTACCAATTCCTTGATCAATTCCTCATCAATAAAACAGAAAGAAATAATATAACTCTACTTCCTAGAGTTGCGAGACTTAAATAAGATAATGCATATATTATCTTATTGTGATATTATATTAACACCTCTGTCTTGGAAGAAGTATAGCTAGAATGCTCCTTGGAAGGAAGAATGGCTAGACTTCTTCTCATGTACTTTGGACTATCAGGAGGGACCAGTCCCTGGAGAAGGACATCGTGCTTGGTAAAGTAGAGGGTCAGAGAAAAAGAAGACCCTCAATGAGATGGATTGACACCGTGGCTGCAACAATGGGCTCAAACATAGCAATGATTGTGAGGATAGTGCAGGACTGGGCAGTGTTTTGTTCTGTTGTACACAGGGTCGCTATGAGTCGGAAGTGACTCGGCGGCACCTAACAACAACAACCTCATAGAGTTGTGAGAATTAACTAAGATAATATATATAAAGTGGCAAGAACAGTGAATCTCTAGTTGTTGTTGTTAGGTGCTATCAAGTTAGTTTCAACTCATAACAACCCCATGTGACACAGTAAAACTGCCCCATACCTAGGCTGTAATCTTTACAGAAGCAGATCACCAGATCTTTCTCCTACAGAGCCGCTGGGTGGGTATGAATCACCAGCCTTTCGGTTAGCAGCCAAGCGCTTCACCGTTGTGCCACCGGGGCTCCTTGAATGTCTAGTACATAGTTTTTATTGCCGTTATTTTATTGTTTTATATTTAAAATATTCATTTACTTTATGTTCCTAGCAACTCTAGGAGTTTGAGTTTGAAATCTGGCCTAACCAAATCCTACTGCCCTTTTAATAACAACTCAAAGACCATTTTCTCTCTGTGCCTTGTATAAGGGCTCCCCACAGTGCACTGTTTATTTGGTTATTTGGTCTGCCTCTCTCATCAGACAGACGGCTTCATGAGAGCATGGGCCATGTCTTATTCATTTTTATTTTAATCTCCAGCTCTAAGCCTAGTGCCAGCTACATAAAAACTGCTCAATAAATGTCATTCAATTGATGCTAATCTCTCCTACTCGAAATACCTTAAAGCACTTATGTACAGTTTGATTTGTAGTAAGTAATTTGTCCTTATTTGTCTGATGCTTTGTAAAAGTTCTTCAGTCATCTTCTGTGAGTGACACTTGATCTGTATATTGTGACCAGACAGCAGAGGCCGTGTCTTTCATTCTTCTGAATTAAACCTCAACATGTGACATAGGTGCATGCGCTTCTGTGTGGACATACATACACGCTACACACAGCAGAACTGTAAATGTTTGAATGGCAGCAAGAGTTGGATTTTAGGAGCTGATCACATCCCATATAATGCCCCTGGATGCAGAATTAGATAGAGAAGAGGAAGGAATGGAGTTCATCCGTTGTTCTTTCTTTCACTCTCCCTCCTCTCATCTCTGGTTCATCTACTAACGAAGACAGGAAGGATAGATTACCGTGAGAGGGATTCTCTGGCATAATCCAGGTTCTGGAAGTAGTCAGAGATCAAGAGAACACTGTTCAAAATGAAGGAAAAGAGACGGAAAAAATGACATTTATTGAGCAGAAATTGTTTATATTATATATCACATACATGATATCTAATTTCCCAAGCAATTTTATGAAGTATACTCTCAGGGATTGAATTGTGTTCCCCCTAAATATCTGTCAACTTGGCTACGTCATGATTCCCAGTATTGTATGATTGTCTAACATTTTGTCATCTGATGTGGTTTCCCTATGTGTCATAAATCCTATCACTATGATGTAATAAAATGGATTATAGGCAGTTATATTGATGAGATCTACAAGATTAGATAGTGTCTTAAGCCAATCTCTTTTGAGATATAAAAGAGAGAAGGGCGCAGAGAGACAGGGGGACTTCATACCACCAAGAAAGCAGCACCAGGAGCAGAGTATGTCCTTTGGACCTGAGGTTCCTGCATGGAGAAGCTCCTAGACCAAGGGAAGACTGATGACATGGACCTTCCTCTGGAGCCGACAGAGAAAACCTTCCCCTGGAGCTGATGCCCTGAATTTGGACTTGTAGCCTACTAGACTGACAGAATAAATTTCTCTTTGTTAAAACCATCCACTTGTGGAATTTTTGTTATAGCAGCACTAGATAACTAAGACATATAAGAAGCATCTCCACTTCACATATAAAGAAGTTGATGCTTCCAGGAGTTACTTTATTTTCTCAAAGTCACACAACTCACAAAGATTAGAACCAGAAGTTGGACCCAGGTTTCCAACATCCATGCACTTTCCTCTACTTCATACCACCCTGTGACAGTAGGTTGGGGAAATGTCTTAGTTTCCTAGGGCTGCTATATTAGTCAGGGTTCTCTAGAGGAACAGAAACAGTAAAATATATGATTTGGGTTTTGTGTCTCCAAATCTGCAGATCTGGAGACAGGCAGGAGATTCCTGCAGTTGTGTGCCGCAAAATCCATAGGTTAGGTGACGGGAAGAGTGAAGAGTTCTGGCAAAATGTGTATTTATAGTCTGGAGGCAAAATACATCCTAAGGAAAACTCCCTTTTTGCTTTATATGGAATGGCAAGAGGACATGAACAGCTTAAGCAATGCTGAAAGAAAAGAACAAAGTAGGAGAATTCACACTTCCTGATTTTAAAACATGCTATACAGCTACAGTAATCAAAACACCCTGGTATAACAATAGCCACATAGACCAATGGAATTGAATTGAGAATCCAGGAATAAATCCACACATCTACAGTCAACTGATTTTTGACAAGAGTGCTAAATCCATTTGATAGGAAAAGGAGTCTCTTCAATAAATGGTATTGAGAAAATTGGATTTCCACATGCAGAAAAATGAAACAGGACCTATGCCTCACACTGAACACAAAAACAAATTCAAAATGGATTAAGAACCTAAATGGGAAAACTTAAATCATAAAATTCAGGGGCAATGTGATCAAACCTAGCTTTTGACAACAGGTTATGTAATATAATAACAAAAGCACAAACAACAAAAGACAAAATAGATAAATGGTACTTCATAAAAATTAAAAACTCTTGTACATCGAAAAACTTTACCAAAAAAGGGAAAAGACAAGCTACCAACTGGGAGAATATTTTGGAAATCATATATCTGATTGTTGCTGTGGTTAGGTGCCATTGAGTCAGTTCCGATGCATAGCGACCCTATGTACAACAGAATGAAACACTGCCCTATCCTGCGCCATTCTCACAGTCGTTGGTATGCTTGAGCCCATTGTTGCAGCCATGGTGTCACTCCATCTTGTTGAAGGTCTTCCTCTTTTTCACTGACCCTCTACTTTATCAAGCATGATGTCCTTCTCCAGGGACTGATCCCTCCTGACAATATGTCTAAAGTATGTGAGATGAAGTCTCGTCATCCTTGCTTTTAAGGAGCATTCTGGCTGTACTTCTGCTAGGACAAATTTGTTCGTTCTTTTGGCAGTCCATGGTATATTCAATATTCTTTGCCAACACCACAATCTAAAGGCATCAATTCTTCTTTGGTCTTCCCTATTCGTTGCCCAGCTTTCACATGCATATGAGACAACTGAAAACTCCATGGCTTGGGTCAGGCACACCTTAGTCTTCAAGGTCATCTTTGCTTTTCAACACTTTTAAAAGGTCTTTTGCAGCAGATTTGCCTCATGCAATACATCTGATAAGAACCTAATAACCAAAATACATATAAAACTTTGAAAACTTAACAACAAAAAGACAACCCAATCATAAAATGGGCAAAGGACTTGAATAGACATTTCACCAAAGAAGGCATTCAAATGGCCACCAAACACATGAAAAGATGCTCAACATCATTAACCATCAGAAAGATGCAAATCAAAACCACAATGTGACACTATTTCACTCCCCCTAGAATGGCTAAGGTTAAAAAAAAAAAAAAAACAGGAAATAACAAACGTTGGCAATGGTATGGGGAAATTAGAACCCTTACTTATTGCCGGTAGGAATGCAAAATGGTACAGCCATTGTGGAAAACAGCATGGTGGTTCCTCAAAAAACTAAAAATAGAACTACCATATGACCCAGCAATTCCACTCCTAGGTATATACCCACAAAACTTGGAAACAGAGTCTCAAACAGATACCTGTACACCAGTGTTCATTGCAGCACTATTCGTAATAGTCAAAATCTAAATGCCTATCAATGGATAAACAAAATACGGTACATACATACAATGGAATGTTACTCAGCCAGTAAGAAAAATGAAGTCTTGATACATGTTACAATATGGACAGAGTTTAAAACATGCTGAAATGATTGAAATAAGTCAATCACAAAAGGACACATATAGTATGACCTCACTTGTATAAAAAGACAACAACAGGCAAATATACAGAGACCAGAGTTTATCAGTGGTTACCAGGGGCAGGAGCAAGGGGGAAGAGAAGTGGTTATCACTTATGGAGTACTGAGTTTCAGTTTGTGTTGATGGACAAATTGCATTGTTTAAGGGTAGGGCTGTACAGCCGTAATTGCTGTCAATAAGTTGTACACCTGTAAAAGCTGAATTGGCAAAAGTTGTGTGATAGATATATTTATAACAATGACCAAAAAAAAAAAAAAAAAAAGAGTAACTGCTGAGGCTGCGTATGTACAAACAAATACCTAAGGGGATTTGGTTCCTTGGTTTGGAGGGTTAGGGTCATAGTTTCATGGGACATCCCAGTTAATTGGCCTAATAACATGTTTAATGCATTTGTTCTAACTCCTACTTTGTTGCTTAGTGTCTTGGGTCTTAAAAGCTTGCAAGCAGCCATCCAAGGCACAACAGTTGTTCTCTATTTGCCTGGAGCAACAGAAGAAGAAGGAGAGTCAGGAATAGGAAAAGGAAATGGAATATGTGGCTAATTGTCTCCATGAAAAACTACCTCCTTTGCTATGAGACCAGAAGAACTGGATGGTGCCCTGCTATCATTACTGAACGTTTTGATCAAAAATTCTATAGAAGAATCCTGATCAAAAAAGGGAAAAGGTAGGACAGAATTTCAAATTCTTATGGAATCCAGATTTTCTGGAGCAATGGAAGCTGGATAAACCCCCAAAACTATTGCCCTAAGATAATCTTTAAACCTTAAGCCAAAAAATATACCCTGACGTCCTCTTAAAACCAATCATCTAGCTTAACTAGCAAAGAAAGTCTGCCTTAAGCATTATGCTCTTTTAATATCTATCTACATGGGATCAAATTAACATCTGCAACTCAAAAGATTAGATAAGAACCTTAGGGAGCAGTGAGTTTATGTTAATGGGGGAGAAACAACTCAGGAAAGGAGAGTGAGAATGGTTGCACAACTAGAAGAATGCAAGCAATATCACTGAATTGCACATGTAGAAACTTGAATTGGTGTATATTTTTGCTGTGTATATTCTCAACAACAATAACAAAAAATTAAATAATTTTTAAAAATCAGATTACCATTTAGTGATATTGATTACATTCTTTGAGTTGTGCAGCCATTCTCACCTTGCTTTTCTGAGTTATTCCTCCCCCATTAACGTAATTTCACTGCTCCCTAAGGTTCCTATCTATCAAGTTACTGTTGTCAGTTTGATCCCATATAGATAGTTCTTTAAACTGCATCATGCTCAAGGCAGACATTGTTTACTAGTTAAGCTAAATTATTGTTTGTTTTTAAGAAGACTTCAGGGGATATTTTTAGTTTAAGGTTTAAAGATTATCTTAGGGCAATAGTTCCTGGGGTTCATCCAACCTTCATGGCTCCAGGAAGTCTGGAGTCCATGAGAATTTGAAATTCTGTTCTACATTTTCCTTCTTTTGATCAGGATTCTTCTATGGAATCTTTGATTGAAATGTTCAGTAATGGTAGCTGGACACCAGTTCAGGTCTCATGGCAAAGGAGGCAGTTATTCATGGAGTCAATTATCAACACATTCCATATCCTCCTATTTCTGATGCCCCTTCTTCCTCTGTTGCTCCAGGCAAATTGAAAGCAATTGTTGTGCCTCAGAAGGCTGCTTGCAATCTTTTAAGACCCCAGGCACTATGCAACGAATTAGCAGGCGGAATAGAAGCACTAAACACGTTATTAGGCCAATTAACCGGGATGCCCTATGAAACCATGACCCTAAACCTCCAAACCAAGAAACCAAAGTCCATGAGGTGTTTGGTTGTCCATAAGCAGCCTCAGCAGCTACCGTTTTTCTTTTTTTTGTCGTTGTAAAAAATATCCCACAACTTTTGCCAATTCAACTTTTTACAGGTATACAACTTAATTGCAGCAATTACAATAATCAGCTGTGCAACTACATCCTTAATCAATGCGATACTTCCATCACTTAACCCCCTCCCTTTTTCCCCTCCTTCTGGCCCCTGCTAACCACTAATAAACTTTGTTCGCTGTAAAAAAAAAAAAAAAAAAAAAAAATCAGATTAAATAATGCTACTGAAAACATTTTATAAACCAAAGTACTATACAAATGGTAATTATTGATATATAAAAAATTATTTGATGTCTTTGAAGGACAGATTTAACACTGTCAACATATTATTTAACGTATGCTTTCTCAAAGGTATTTTAATAACAACAACAAAAAAAAAAGGAGTTATATCACACTTGCATCTATCTAGTGCATAATATTAGCACTTGGTTGGAATCCACTCGACGGCAACAGGCTTGGTTTTTTTATAAATACTTACCAAAAAATCAAACCAGTTGCCATCTAGCCGATTCCAACTCATAGTGACCCCATGTGTGTCAGAACAGAACTCAGCTCCATAGGGTTTTCAATGGATGATTTTTTTCAGAAGTAGATAGCCAGGCTTTCTTCTAGGTAGGTGGACTTGGAACCACCAATCTTTTGGTTAGCAGCCAAGCATGTTAACCATCTGTACCTCCCAAGGACTCCATAAACACGTACACATCTATATAAACACATTCATATATAAATAAGAGAAATGAAAAGGTGGCAAACAGGAAGGGGGACAGAATAAAAATGAGAAAGGAAGGGAGGGAAAAGAAAATGGGATGTAGAGAGAGAGGGAAGAATGGAGTGAGGGAATCCCTTTATGTATTATAGACCATTTTCCTTCTCTGTTCAAACTAAACGTAGACTTTCATGTCCTAAAGAAAGGGAAGCCACACGTAAAATGTAAAAAGAAACTAGAGGTTAAGTCTATGAAGCACTAAGCTCAAGGCTTTCATAATATTACTTCGTATAATAAACCTCCCAATCCAGTGATGTTGACACTATTTTTCTCCTCATTTTACACCTGAGGTTTGTAGAGGTTACATAATGTGCCCAAGGTCACGTAGGTGCTCAAGTAAGTGGCAAACCTAGAATCTGAACCCAGGTTTACCCAACAGTTGACCTATTGTGCCTGACACCACTGTGCCATACCACTGTTTTATTTCTGTTCATTACTTAAACGTTCTTTCATTCATTCCACAAACAGTTATGCAGGCCTTTTACAGGAGCAGGGAACAAGGGAAGCAATGCAGAATAAGTCCTTTTCTCCTGGAGCTTGCATTCTAATGGGGGAAATAGACAGTAAGTACCCAACGTAATTTCTGATTATACGATGAAACAGGTGCTGTGATAGAGTGTGACTGGAGAGGGGGAAGCCCATTTTTTAAAGAAGGTTGAGACACTTTTCCTTGAGGAAGTGACCTTTGAGCATAGACCTGAATAATAGGAAAGAGTCAGTCATAAAAAGATACAGGGGAAGAATATTCCAGGCAGAAGGAAGGGCAAATGCAAAGACTCTAAGGCAAGAGTGTGCTAGAAATGTCTGAAGATAAGCAGAAAGGCAGTGGTTGGCCAGGGCAGAGTGAACAAGTAGGAAGCAGTAAGGATAATGAAGAAGGCTAGGGCTGGGACATGTAGTTCCTATAGACAGGGAATGGTGAATGGAGAATGACTTTTATTCTAAGTACAATAGAAAGTCATTGGAAGGCTTCAGGCAGGGGAGTGATGTGATCTGTTGATAAACTTTTTCTTACTCTGGCTCGTTTGTAGGGGCCGACTCTATAGTAGATAGATCCATGGAAACTAGTTAAGATGTTGTTGCTTTCTTTCAGGACAGAGATGTTGGCAGCTGGACTAAGTTGGTGGTGATAGAGAGGGTGAGAAGTCAATTGATCTGAGTATATGTTCTTGATGGACTTAGATGTGATTAGTAAGGGAAAGAGAGGAATCAAAGATGACTCCTTGTGTTTTGGCTTGATTAACTGTGCTGATGCTTCACATCAAGGAAATAAAGTTTACAGTGACTAGCCTTTGCAGCCATATCTAAGGATGTCTCACCCCTCCATGTTCACTCAGCACAGTTTTAAGGCAATCTCTCTCCTCCCTTCCCTCCTCCATCTCAGAAGCCCCTCACCTCCAGCTGCTCTCTCTCTCACACACACACACATCCCACACCCGGTCCATGCTTGGTAATTTCTAACCCACTATTTCTGGAACAGAGTCCCTGGGTGGTACAAACAGTTAACATGCTCGGCTTCTAGCTGAAAGGTTAGAGGTTGGAGTCTACCCAAAGGCACCTCAGAACAAAGACATGGTGATATACTTCCAAGAAGCAGCCAGCCATTGAGAACACTACGAATCACAGTTCTACTCTGACACGTATAAGGTTGCCATGAGTTGGAATCAACTTGACAGCAACTGGTTTGGTTTCTGGGGCATCTTCAATGATTTAGTCCAACAGGGGTTCCTTTCTGTATGTTAGAATATTAGCTCTGGGAAGGCTTAGAAATCACCCCCTCTAACTCTCTCATTTCACATATGGGAAGCTGAGACCCAGAGAGAGAAATTTACTTGTTCAAGGTCATACATGTAGTCAGTGGCAAAGCCAAGAATAGAACATAAGTCTCTTGATTCCTTGATTCCCAATCAAATTCTCTTTTCTCTTTATCTTGCCAACAATTTTAGCTGCCTTCTAAAATTCCTTTTATCTATGTAGTCTCTCTTCTTCAACTGGCACTTTATGATGAAGTATCTGATTCTCTCATTTGTCTCTTCTACACCTTCTTTGCCTCTTGAGATAAGGTCAGAGACAGTGTCATCATTTGGCATTACACACAGTGCCAACTATATTACATAGGGCGATTCAATATACTTACACGTTGGCTGACTGAGTATGCTGGAGTCCCACATTTGCATACCTAACCTTTCATGTTTTTAAGTCTACATTCTGAATTTGCATATTGGTCAGGTACATCCGACTCTGGTCTGCTCTGAAGAAAAAGTCTTGCTCTTTTATATATTTATTATTTTCAAATGTTGTTCACTTACCTGCTCAGCCTATCACAAAGGAAACTACAATCTCTATAGTCTTTGATTTCTATTTCCCTCTCTGCACAAAATGGGTCTAGAGTCTGTCTACTTCCTACTAAATCCTGGACATCTCATTAGTGATCGATGAGATAATCCTTTTATTATGCCTTCCAAGAAGGCTTTCTTATTACCCACTCTCTCCCTCAGGGAGGAGGTGGGGACGTAGGATGGGAGGGGAGTGGAGAAAACTGCTAAAGTCTCTGAAAATATATTTGGTTTTAGAAACAAGTGAGCCCTGGCTGTGCAGAAATGTGTTCCCCAGCATTTTAGGAACAGAGCCAGCATCTGTCCTCATTCACTCTCGCTGATGTGAAAAGCTCGGCTTTTCATCTGCTCCCATCAACTACTACATACTGCCTTTTGCCTGTTCCCTGGACACGCTTTTAACAGCTCATAGAATGCTGCCTCCAGACCTGCAACTGGAACCAAAGAGAAGAAGTGCTGCTCATCAGACCTGTCTCAGTTCAACTCTGATTGCCAGCCTCATTCCAGGTCAGTGGTGACTCCCTTTGAAACCAAGACTGTCTCTAATCTATTTTTGTTGTTGTTGTTTTATATTCCCTGGCAGCCAGTGAACACTCTGGATCTTACTCTAATTGGTCTCTAATTGGCCCATTGTAAGTGGTTATTTACAAACACACACACACACACACACACACACAGAGTTCACCCCATGTATATTTCCATAATAAGCATTTTAACTATCTATTTATGTTAATAAATGAGTCCCTAAGTCAAGCAAGTGGTTAAGTGTTTGGTTACTAACCAAAAGATTGGCCTTTGGAATCCACCCGGAGGTGCCTTGGAAGAAAGGCCTGGCGATCTACTTCTGAAAAATTACAGCCAAGAAAACCCAATGAGGTGCAGTTCTCCTCTGACACACATGGGGTCGCCATGAGTTGGAATTGACTCAAAGGCAACTGGCTTTATTGGTTTATTTATGTTAATAACTAGATTCATAAGGTTGTACAGCTTAAGGTTTCGGAGATCTGAATTGGGAGTCAGGCAGAACTGAGCCCACCTCAATCTTCTACTTATCTGTGTGATGTTGAACAAAAAGTTTAACCTCTCCAAGCCTCAGTTTCCTCATCCATTATTTAGAGACAAAAAATATCTCTAAATAGGGTTGTTGAGAAAATTAGAGGGTTTAACACATGTAAACAGTTTAGCATAGTGCCTGGCACATCGTGCACTAACTCTCAATAATTACAAGTTGTCTTAGGGATTACTGGTGTTATTATTAAGCAGCAATAAAGTGTTCCTAGAAGTTACAATAGTGATGGGCAGAATCAGAACAAGAGTTTCTTCAGTGACTTTTTTGATTTAGGCGAGGAAACAAAAGGAAGTCTGGGAAACTTTGGAAACTGCCTCGATGCTTTCCCCCACCCTGTGGGTGGCATGATCGATTGAAAAGGCTAACTGAGCAGCAACCCCAGATAACGTCAGGGGATGATAAGTTTCGTGAGCATTATCTAGAAACTTTATCTTGCCAACAAAAATAAGCAGGGTCTTCGACAAAAAGAGTTTAAAATCTGGTCACTAAGCAGTGTTTTGAACAGCAAATACAGATGGGCAGTAATAATTACGGTCAATTTACCAGAATCAGGTATCAGATGACCTCTGACACTAGCCATCTCTTACTGAAGAGCTAATTAGCTGTAAAAATGAGGTGACAAGTCAATTGTATCAGCACAAAGGACGAATTTGTCATTTGGGATTTCACTGGTAGTAAGGCCTGCCATTACAGCTTCTGGGTGGCTACTTTGCGTACAAAAGAAGCTAACTTTCCCGTAGGGGAAGAAGGAGGGGTGAGCTAAGTATCGAGGAAACCCAGGAGTGCTCACTTCAGAGTAAGGATGTGACACAAACAGTCACCTCACTGGTCCAGAGATGCAAGGCCTTAAAACCGGGAAGCTGAGAGAATGTCCACCTCATTAGGACTGTTAGTTAATAACTACTGGAAACATTAGCTTTCTTTGAGTTCTAATAAAAATGCTATTATTCACTGTGTTTTCCCCTCACCTTGACCAGCAGAACTGTATCTTGTTTTCCACAACACAGAGTTGTTCCCCTGAGTCTTACATTCATATGTGCTCATTGAGAATGTTGGAAATCGTTGAAAATTAAAAAGAAGAAAATAATATCACTTATAACTCCTCCACTCCTAAATAATAATTGCAAATTTTTTGGTATATTTCTTCCTTATGATACTTTGTTATTGTGCGCTCTCCAGTTGGTTCTAACTCACAGCAACCCCACGTGACAGAGTGGAACTGCCCCATAGGGTTTTCTAGGCTGTAATCTTTACGGGAGCAGATCGCCAGGTCTTTCCCCCGAGGAGCTGCTGGGTGGGTTCAAACTGCCGATCTTTCCATTAGCAGCCAGGCACTTAACAGTTATGCCCCCAGAGCTCCTTTAGAAAATAAAATTGGAATCAAATTGTATATGCAGTTTACAGTCTTTCTTAACTCCACTTATAGCACAGAGCATATTTTCATGTTACTAAATGACATACTGATTTTTCAGCAGATGATTTTAAGCAATGTTAAAATATTCCATCATATGAACATATCATAATTTACCTAATCCACATAATTCCAAGTTCTCCAGCTTTCAGAGGTCACTCTTTCTTTAATGCCAAAATAACAATTGCCTAATTACCCTATCAGATTCCTTACCTAATATTTTCTGGGAATTCCCAAGGATGCCTATACATTTCTAAAAAAGTTGTGCCCGTCATTTGTCACCATAGCCTATGCCCTCACTCTTAGTTAGCTCCTAACCAGCGTTCTGTGTTCTGGCACAAGCCACCGTTCAAGGTCTCTGGGCCTTATATCACTTTGAAGTAACAGCCACCACCAACCAGGCTTAGAGGAGAGGGATCAAGGTGGGTAGAGAAGATAGGCTCCTTTATGCCTTGTCACAATGGTGAACACAGGTTCCTCCCTTAAGTCCCTAAAAAGCCCAGCTAAAATCAGTAACATTATACAGAGTTATAATGGAAGCTTATGGTTAACACAAGTTTAATACAGAATGATTTACCACCAGATGGGTTCTTCTGGGACTCTCCATATGGAAGAGACCACCTAGAGAAATTTCCAGGTGTCTCCATCTCCAGATGCTTGGCCCAGTTCCTCATTTGGCTTCAGAGGAAGAGTGAAGACTTCCCTCAGCCCTTCCCCCTGCCCCATTCCAAGACACCCCAGAGTCTTCCCCAGAAGAATGATTGAGAATGGAAACACAGTTTTGTTTTGTTTTTTGGAGAAAACTTCCATCCTTACTCAGGGGATTGGGCCCAAACAAGGTAATTGCAAGAGCTGACCGTGCGTTTCCCAAAGTCAGGACTATTTAGTCTTACGGCATCTGTATTAAGTAGCACTGTGCCCAAAACACATCAATTATTTCACATCTTTCTTCAGCTGAGGTCAACCTACAAGTCTCTCCTGGTCTTGCCATCTTCTAAAACCAAATATTTAGACAAAATGCACACACTCGTATCTTAAGAAGTGCAAAAATTTTCAAGAATCAACCAGTGAAATTCATATTAGGAGAACAAGTATTTCTGTAAATTTATTACTCACTTTCTGCTAAAGATACCTTCAGTTTGCAAATCTAGGACATTTTACATCTCAGTTTGAAACATCGGCATTCATGTTCACTGAGACTTCACAGGTTTTTTTCCAGGGACAACTGAGAAATAATCTACCTACATATGATGCTTCTATTTCTAAACGAAAACTACTAGTAATAACTGAAAGATGTTTATGTGGCTTCAAAAACATTTAGAGATCTTTAGGGTACATTGTTATAATTGTTTGACCCAGAAGTTCTCAAGGGGGGGCAATTTGTCTCCCAGGGGATATTTAGCAAAGTCTAGAGACCTTTCTGGAGCCCTGGTTGCGCAGTGGTTAAAGTGATCGACAGCTAACCAAAAGGTTGGCGATTCAAAACCACCGGCCCCTCCACAGGAGAAAGACATGGCAGTCTGCTTCTGTAGAGATTGACAGCCTTGGAAACGCTATGGGGTCACTATGAGTCAACTCGATAGCAGTGGGTTTTTGGTTTGGAGACCTTTCTGATTGTCACAACTGGGAGCAGTGCTACTGGCATCTAGTGGGTAGAGACCAGAGATGCTGCTAAACATCTTACAATGCACATGACAGCCTCCACAGGAAAGAATTTTCCAGCCCAAGATGTCAGTAGTGCCAAGGTTGAAAAAGCCTGATTTAACCTGTACCTTATATTTGGAAATTTATCTTGTTTACTATTTTTCACTGCTATAAATAATACTACAGTGAACATCCTGCTACACAAATCAGCCAGTAGTAGCAATTATCTTTAATATAATTTCTTAGAGAACAATGTGTTCACTTTTCTTATTTTAATGAGTATTTTACCATTTCTCGTTATCGTATTTGAATACCTTTTTAAAATAAAGTAAAAGTAATATGTAAACGAATAAATGAAAAGTCACAAGCATTTCAAAGGTGGTAGATGCCTCAGTGCCTTCAGGGTTAAACTTGGTTCTATATTAATATTCCTCCTATATTTCTTCCATTCCCCAAAAGCAGGGAGGCCTTAGCTAAGAAAGTGTTTTTATCACAACAGCTGATACAAACACCTTTTTTTTTTTAAAATGTGAATGTAAAAAACTTGTCTTGTGTATAGAAAATAGAAAACCTTAAATTTTTATGGGAAATAAATTTATACAGCCGTGAAGCAGCCTTTCCTACTAGGAGACATTCAGCATTGCTCATTTTAGAAATGGCCAAAAAAACGGTGATTAACTGGAGATATGAGCCTCAGTACTTGTGATCTTATCTGTCTTTTTTTTCTATTGGCTTCTATGAAAACTTTGCTGTTCAGGTATGGTCATAGTCTTCTGGGAGGTAGTGGGCTGCATAAATATTAAAGAAAATTTTTCTTTATTCATTAAATATTTACTGATTACCTACTGCTCTGGTTGGATTGAGTCAGTCAAGGTAACTAAGTGTGTCAGGTTGACGTCTGGATTTCAGCTCCTAGAGCTATTCAGATAGGAATCGCTGGTTCAATCAAAATCCTACTGTTACCTCTTGCAGCCTTGGCCTAGGCTGGGATCTGGAAGAAGTCAGGCTCCTGGGAGGCATCTCAGAAGTTTCTCTCCCACGATTCAATGAAAATGTCAGAATACACTTGTGGGTTATGTGCCTGAGATATTACCTGAGGCCATGAACTAGAAAAATAAGCAGTCCAGGTGAACATGGAGAATGATAACTAAAATGGCTAACTGAAATTTTGATAAAAATTAAATATATATATCTAACGTCTAACAGAATACAAAATAAAGTTAACCCAAGGAGCATAGGAGAGAGAATAAAAATCTAACAAAAAGTAATTATTTTTATCTTAATCCTCTCAATAATATTTAAAACATTTCCTTTAATGGTTCAAAATTGGGACAGAGATCTAGATTTTACAAATTACACTATCCATCAAAATAATACAGACATCACTGAAATAAGATTAAACAGTAGTTCAAGAGGCACAGACAATGAAAAAGGCAAATGAAAATATGCTTGAACCTCAGGGAAAAAAATTTTCAGTTATCAATTTCTCAAAGCCATCCACAGCACGTAAAAACAGCCACATCACAGCACCAGCCCTTTGTGACACAGCATAATCGTTCATTTTATAGTACATTTCTGGCACCATCTCGCTGTTATCATTGGCTTGCCCCAAGAAGTCACTGTGGCTGTGGCCAAGAACCATTCAGAGAGAACCAATAGCTCCAGAATGGCAGTGGGCCCCGGTTTAAGAAATCTTGGTATAAGCAAATTGACTGACAAAATAGACATTAGTGGTTATTACTTTCGTTACCAGAGGACATTTACTTTAAATAAGTATTCTCCACAGATTTTCTTTAAGTAAGAGTTAGCCAATGTGTCAAATATTTGTTTACTATCCTTTAAGCCCCCACATTCACAGGCAGGGACTATAAGGACTGACTAAAGATGAATTGAAACTAAAGTTGAAGCACTTCTGAAAATATAATTATGAAAAATTAACTATATTAAATTGACCCAGTATTTTGGAAATGTGCCAAATGCTTAAAAACAAACAATGTGTTTCCTTCTCCTTCAATACCTATTAGCCAAAATGACAAAGAATTTAACAGAAGATGTTATTACTCCTGAAAAACCTGATATCACAGTCTCACAAAGCTAACCTTAAGGTGTGTCCCTCCAATAGGTTTATTTTATAATCTCGGGTCCAGAAAGTTTAAGTGATTTGCCACCAGGTAACCAGATTTTCAGGCCATTTATCATAACATTTATTTATTTTCATGCAGTTTACAAAATAAATCATGAGTTTGCTTGTTGAAGAGGTTTTGTAAAATATATAAAAGCACAAATAAAGCAAAAATTATGCACAATTCATGTTCCCTAAAGATAACTACTATTAACATTTCAATTATTTTCCTCTGCATTTTTTACAAAATTAGAACATACTATAGATATTGTTTTGTAATCTGCATTTTTTCACATAATGATATATACTCTGTGTGTACTTTTCCACGGCATTAAATATTATTTTACTATATCACTCTCAAAAGCTACATAGTATTTCAGAATATGAATATATAATAAAATATTTAAACTGTCCCCTATTACAGGACATCTAGGTTATTTGTAATTTTGTCTTTTTAGAAATACTATCATATGTTAATTTCTACTTCTTTGGACTACATTATTAAAAATAAAATTGTTGGTTGAAATGGTCAAATGCTGTAAACTGCTAAATCCACTCCCCCAAAAAGTTGTACCAATAATAACTTCTGCCACACTCTCATCAACAATCATTATTACTATTGAAATTTTTTCCTAACTGATAAGCAAAGAAAATGGCAGCTTATTGATTTGCATTTATTTAATTTTAAAACTTACTTTAATTTTCTTTAAGTTTATTGCTCATTTGAACTTTATCTTTTTATAATTGTCCAAGGACAATCTGTTTTCCAATTTATTGTCTATGCAAGGAATTAGGGTTTGTTGTGTATGTGTACGTGTGTGTCTTGTTTTGTTTTAGTACAGCATACCATGGCTTCTCTAACAAAGAAAGCAAGGGTGATCACTTTATAATGAAATAGTTCAGTAATTGTACATACATATTCATTAGCGGCAGAGCAGGGCCTAGGAATAGAACTTCTCATTCCAAGAACAATATCCTATCATCTTTAATTTGGGTCCCCAAAAGCTTCAGAATAAACATGTTTCAACAAAGCAATTAATTCTGCTTTATTTTGGGGAGAAATTGTAGTAATATATGATTACCCACTGCCTGGGCCCTCGCTGCACTAATAAGTTATAGATCCCATTGCCAGTGGAAATTTTAGTGGTTATTTTACAAAATAATCTCATGTTGCTCTTAGGGAAAAACTAACAACTCTCATGGGTCTTCCCTCTTACAAACACAAGTTCAGGAAAAAAGTGCCTCGACCCCACCTGAGGTTACACGTTATTGCTTTGACCACTCCTGCCTGTCCCCGGCAAGGTCCACTGTGACTGGAATAGTTCGCAGGAGTTCTGTGAGCAGCTGGGCAGCCAGCCAACCTCAAAAGAAACCTTCGTACCATTGAGCCACATAAGGGTATTTCACTTTCCTTTTTTCCCCTGGTTCTTTAGAGGCTTTTATGTTATTTTATGATGAGACTCTTCCCCGCCATTCTGTGTTTTTCTGAGCAGTGAACAGGAAAGACATAGTGTGTCTTATATTCTAAATAAATACAGCTATTTCTTAGATCTAAGAGACTGAGGCAGAAAAGGAAAGAAACTATCATTATTTAAAAACACAAACAAACCCCAACCAAAGAACATGTAACTGGCAGCTTTTGTTCTCATGCAAGTGTCTCTTTATCTTAGCATGGTGGAAGGATGACATGCAGATGCTGAGTAAATTTGTAGTAATAGCTCTAGTGGACATGCTAAAAACCCAAGATAAAAAACAGTAAAGGATAAGATTTCTCTATTGAAGATTCTCTGGGCACTGTTGTTCCAGAGAGCTTGGTACCCCACCTGGAAGAGTATACAATTTGGACAGAATTACCCTAGAGCTCAAATAATATGTTTCTCCTCTTATTGCCTCAGAAAGTAAAACTAAGGGGGTAGGGAGGAAGCGAGGGTGAAGTCACCAACTTTATTCCCTTGTCATAAGTTTTTATCCATTTCTTCCTTGTTTCTCTTTATACTCCCTCCCAGTCACATAAAATATTGAATACATATGGTAGAAAGGCCAAGAATTAAATTTGTGTCTTGCAAAACACTTTCTAATATATAAGAAATGCGATCATAAAATGACAAACCAAAAATTTTCAGTAATTATTTTATACGGACATCGTATGATTTCATGACATTTGTACATTACTGTTGTCTCTTAATAATAATGTTTAAATAATTCTTGAAATTGCTTATTTTTTTATTCACTGTAATCTTGCACCTCAATATAATCTAAAATCCGGTGACTTTGTGAGTTAAAGTCTTCTCTAAGCAGATAACATTTCATTCTGTTATACATAAGGTTGCCATGAGTGGGAGATGACTCGATGGCAGCTATCTACAACTAAGCATAAAATGGGAGTAGAAAATTGAGGTGATATTTGAGATAAAATTATTACTTTTAGTTAGGAATGTTCATATAATTGTGAAAAGTGAAGTGTAAAATTAAAACAACCATCCAGGATACAATAAGAGGGGAAAATCACTTGCAGCTCAGAAATTGCCTCAGATTTTCATCACACTTTCATGGATGGATATGACCTTAATGGCTTTTCCAACATAGCTTCTAATAGGGGAAAACTGTATAGGTTGGTAACTTTCTCAGAAGGTATTGTAAACCTATCTTAATGACTTCTCCAATAAGACAAAAAGTGAGGAGGCGGTTTTTCCAAATGCTGGTGCCTTTGTCTCGGTCAGGGCAGACAGAAATAGGGTATACTTGCTGTCGAAGTCTTCTTTCCCAAACTCATTTGTAGAATTTTATGGCAAGAAAACTCATGCTTTCTTCCTGCTATTGGGCTTTCAGATGATTTTTCTATACAGAAAAGAAGCCTCGGGCATTTTTTACATTTCAACCAGCTGTTGCTTGGCTGCACTATCAAAGCAGGCCCAGCAGAGCCTCTTGAATGAAGAGTCCAAGACCCACCACAGACTCTGCCTGCACTAATGAACTAAGAGGAAGATTCCGCTGGGCCCCAGCAAGGCGGCAGGGGGGACATAAAATCCCATAGAGATGGGACCAGGCTGTGGCTATAAAGAATCAACTTGTCTTAGCAGGTGCTGTAAGTCCCGACATCTGCTGCCCATATAAAACAAAGTGGCTAATGGACGGTGTGAAAATGTAAATACACCATAAAGAGTTATTTTGTTACTCTTCTTGGTATTGGTCATACCAAGGTTTGGTGGGTTTTCTATTGCCTTTTATATTAAGCGAACTTAGATGTAATTTTTTTTTTAACAAATAGCTGAGTCCGATCAATTATGAGACAAAATTATTTTAATATAATAATATCCAGAAGTGATAGAGCAGAATACATGAAAGCAGAGCATGTCATAAAACAATCATCCCGGTAAACCAATAGGATTTGTCTTCCAATGGAATATTCAGCCAAATAAGGAAATGGCTTATATTGATGCTGGCCACACTTGAAGGAAAATACAATGACAAAGGTCCATGGTTAATTTCTTACCGAGCAGTCCAGTGTAATGGTTAAGGACTCAGGCTTCAGAGTCGGGAGGACAGGAGTTCAAATCCCCAATCAATTGTTCACCAGATCTTTGTGTAAACTTGAGCAGGGCATATAACTTCTCGGAGATTCAATTTCCCTTTTACATAAAATGGAAATAAAAATACCTTCCTCACAGAACTGTGGGCAGATTAGATTAAAATAATGTTTGTAAACGCTTAGAACAGCACTTAGAATAAAGTAAGCATTTGATAAACAACAGCTTATTAGTAGTAGTAGTGTTGTTGTGGTTGCCATCATCATTAGTGAGTATCTATGTATACTCGGTTGCCCTGTGTTGGGATCCTTGGTGGTGCAGTGGTTAAATGCTCAGCTGCTAACTAAAAGTTTGGCAGTTTGAATCCACCAGCTGCTCCCTGGAAACCCTATGGGGAACTTCTGCTCTGTCCTATAGGGCGGCTATGGGTCGGAATCTAATGGACCGCAACAGATTTTTCAACAATCTGTCCTAAAATAGATTTAAGGTGGCCTAAAAAGACAAATAAAACAAAGCAAACTATCACGAGCCAGAAGTAGATAAAAAAGAAAAGGGACAAAAATAAGGGGATTTTTTTTCTCCAATGAATCAATTTTTACTCTACCGTTTAATCAAAATAAAATTTGTATTTCTTCTTTATGAACTACCCATCAAATACACAGCAACTACAACGAAGGCACGACTTTGCAACACTAAAAAGGACTCTTGGGAAGACTAAAAGTTTTGTTTTTATTTCACTTATGTTCACAGACTCTTGCTCTTGCTCCCATGAAAATATCAGTTACCAGGCAATAGGCTACTATAAGCTTTAGTGGCTGGGGCGAAACTACCAAGAAGCAGAGTAATATGACTGCAGTAAGAGCCATCCAAATTTCTTTTTTACTTTGCACTTAAGTTTTTTTTTTTTTCCCCCATCCCTTCACTGATTTCCATGCTTATCAGGATGTGTGACGCTCTACAGGTATTTAGTGAGACCTCAAAAAAGAAGCTCCTATAATAAATTTTATTTTAGAAAAGACATGCCACATCACTTTTACTGTCAGATCTCTAGGGAGGTGAAGCATCTTGGCATGTAAATTTACTCATGTCTACTTTTGAATATTAATTATATGACACTACCTCCTCCCATAATTCTTTTTGCTGTAAATTTGGAGTCATTATCCAGCAAGCTGTAGGATTTGCATTTTGAAGACTTGCTGGGGATGGGAGTTAACCAATAAGCATAAAGACTCTTGGCCTCCTATTGAGATTCTCTGTAATTTCAGATGCTCAAAGTATATGTTTATTCTGACAGACTTAAAATTGAGAAGACTGTACCAGAGATATGGGTAGAAAAAGAGGTTTCCTCTTGAAGGCTAACTCCAGGTGAATGGCTGTAGTTCCCTGGAACCCTTTGTTGAGAAGTATCCTGGGACAATGTTCAAGCTCAGTGGTATAGAATTCTGCAACCAACTAGTGACATCTGTCATGAACAGAGGAATGAGGAAGTGGAGGATAATGGCAGATATTTACCTTCCTTGTTATATTCATTGAGTCTACAAATCACATGCATCAGTTTAAAGCCATGGAGAGTTACTTAGGATTTTAAACACAAGGCTAAGCAGTCTGTCTGAAACTGTAGACCTCCTGCTGCTCTCATAAGCTGTCATGACCAGTAAAGAGCAGGACAGATGAGTCCTGAGCTGGAGTTCAGCCAAAAAAGTTTGTTGAAATTACCATGAGCACCCTGGGAAAGCAGCAGAAGGTGGATGGAGAGGGAAGCTTAAGAAGGGAAGAGATCATTATTATACCTCTCAAATGTGTATCTTTTATAGAACAAAGACTATTACAGAATGTATCTTTGGCAACTGAAGCAAAAAAGATAACTGATTCAAATTGGTCATGTAGAATTAGTCCTGAAGAGAAATGCTTCCTTTTAAGCAAATGTATCACTACCTCCCACATCAGTCTGAGCCAGCCTTACAATGGTCTGTGCCTATAATCACAGCCAGTGAGTGTCTCTGCTTCTCCCTCCCATTGACCAGCATCTTTAGAGTCACTAGGGAGACTAGTTTCTAGCTTACTTTCAGCCTGGGGGGCTTTCCTGGTGTCCCTAACAGCCACAAAATGTTGAAGACAAAATCCTTGCTCCCTTTTCTTAAAGTACAGGCTCTGTGTGTCTCAGCTTGTAGCACCGTTTTCCTTTGTTGTAACTGGGTAGAAGACAAGGGGGTGTTAGCGCAGCCTGATGATCAAGATGAAACCTTGTGATTTCTAAAACGATCATTAAAGCTTTGATTTGTATTCTTATTCAAAATGTATTGCTGAAAAAATAGCTATAAGATAATTTAGGGGGACGTTTGGTAAAATTTGAATATGGACTGGCTATTGAATGACATTTTAAAATTGTTAATTTTCTTAGCTGTGATAATGGTAGTGTCATACAGGAGAATGACTTTTTATTCTTTTTTAAAAGACGGGTGCAGAAGGGGTAAAGTATCATAGTATCTGCAACTTACTTTCTAATACTTCAGCAGAACATACATTTCTATATAGAAAACCCAAAACCAAACCCTTTGCCCTCGAGTCAATTCCGACTCATAGCAACCCTACAGAACAGAGTAGAACTGCCCCATATTGTTTCCAGGGCTGTAAATCTTTACAAAAGCAGACACCACATCTTTCTCCCTTGGAGCAGCTGGTGTGTTCGAACCACTGACCTTTTGATTAACAGGCAACCACTTTAACCACTGTGCCACCAATCTCCTATCAATGGAACACTACTCAATTATAAAGAGAAATGAAGCCCTGATATGTACTACAACATAGACAAACCTTGAAAAGATTACGCTGAGGGAAATAAGTCAATCACAAAAGGACAAATATTGTATGATCTCACTTACATAAAATGACAAGAATAGGAAAATGTATAAACACCAAAGTTTATTAGTGGTTACCAGGGGCAGGAGAGAAGGGGGAAGAGGGGACTATTGTTTGGGAAGCAATGAGTTTCTGTTTATGGTGATGGGAAATTTGGCACCGATTAAGGATAGTGGTTGCACAACATGATTAATGTAATTGATAACACTAAGCTGCACATCTGAAAAAGGTTGAATTGGTAAATGCTGTGTTACATATATTTTTGAAAAAAAAAGTGGAAGGGGCAGATGCTGAGGCTGTTTATGTACAACCAAACACCTCATAGGATTTGTTTAGTTGGTTTGGAGATTTAGGGGCATGGTTTCATGGGACATCCCAGTCAATTAGCCTAATACAGTCTTTGGTGTTTCTGTTCTACCTCCTAGTTCGTTGCATAGTACCTGGAGTCTTAAAAGCTTGCAAGCAGCCCATCTAAGGTACAACAATTGGTCTCTGTTCACTGGAGCAGCAGAATAAGAGAGACAGGAATCAGAGGAGAATCTGGAAAGCATATCTAAGTACCTCCATGAACAACTACCTCCTTTGCCATAAGACCAGAAGAACTGGACGGTACATGGCTACCATCACAGAACTTTTGATCAAAGATTCTGTAGAAGAATCTTGATCAAAATGAGAAAAAACGTGGAACAGAATGTCAAATTCTCATAGACTCCAAACTTTCTGGAGCCAATGAGGCTGGATGACGCCCACCCTTTGAAACTAGTGTCCTGTGATAGTATTCAAACTTTAAACCGAAATTGTCTCCTGAAGTCATCTTTAAACCAAACCATAGTTTAGTTTAATAAGTAAAGAATGTCTGCCTTGAGCCTCGTGCTCTTTTAAAGAATTATCTGTATGGGATCAAACTGACAACAGCGACTCAAAAGTTGAGATGAGAAGCTTAGGGGGCAGTGAGTTTATCTGAATGGTGGTTGATAACTTGGAAAAGGATAGCGAGAATGGTTGCACAACTTAAAGAATGTAATCAATGTAACTGAACGTACATGCAGAAATTGTTGAGTTGGTGTATGTTTTGCTTTGTATATTTTCACCAAAAAAAAAAAAATTATAAAATTTAAAAAAAAAAACAAAACCCACCAGGGCGGGGTTGAATAACCATGACCTTGACTACTACCCAGGAACAGATTGGTACAAGTACTCAGGCAATCTAGGGCTTCCCTGCTGTGCTTATTTTTCTTTTCCTTTTAAATAAAATTGGAGAGGCACAGGCATAGGCACACGGGTAAATCTGTAAATCCCTAATGTTTTGAGTTGATTGTCATTCTAGAGTTCATTAAACATAATTATGTAGCAAAATGATGAAAGGGCCCATCATTCTGCTTTGTTTTATTTGCCTAAACATAACCAGATTGATGCTGACTCAATTGGAGACTTGAGAAAAAAAGCCCTAACTTTCTTTCTATCTTTGCTATAGACAGAGGAGGAGAAAGACAAGGGGGAGGAGTTTTAGATAAGAAGAATACTTCAGAAAACGTTGAAATTAATACGGTGTTTGACCTTTTGGAAATAAATAAATTAGGCAAAACAGTTTTGAGATATCCTTTTTCTATGGCTCAGTAGGGGTTAACATTAATGGGTTTGAGGGTATTTGGCAGTGAGTCTGGGAGCCTGGAGGGGCCTCTGCAAAATCCATAATAGCCTCCTGTGCCCAGAGATACACCAGGACATCTATGAAGACCTGGGGTGCCCACTTTACAATTGGAACCCTTAAAGAAAATTCTCCCCACTTCCTATCTTGAAAACACATCTCTTAGTGCTCCATTTTATTCTATTCTGGGGCCTGAGAAGAAGCCTGATTGCTAATTCGCAGCCCTAGCACTTTGAAGTGCCATTGATATTCCAAACTTGCGGAGCCTCCCGCATCATAATGGAATCTTCAACCCGCCCCAGGCCACACTACAAATAAACTTGCTGTAGCGAACCTGCGAGGCAGCCCTGCGCACCAACGCCAGCCAACCTCTGAGAACGGGGCTGGGGCAGCATAAGCTTTGCAAAGGAAAATAAAATCCTCAGCATGGAGCCTCAAACAAGAAAAACAGTGAGATATTTAAACCTGAACATGTCTTTTTAAAGACTTGGGTGTTCTTCAGAAAGGGAATTTCCCTCCCACCTCATAAGGGTCCAAAGTGTTACTCATATTATTTACAGAGCTTTGAAGTGTGTCTCCAAAGTTTGAGTTCAGCTCTGAGGAATGTGAGGGTCAAATCATTTTCCCTTTCTGATGAAGGAAGGCTGTGAATTTAATACCACAATTTATTCAAAACAAGGAAATACACTGAGGCACTCTCCACCATTAAGGCACGAGAGTAGACAGTTGGAACGGTATCATACTCCAAAGAGTTTATATGGTTTGGCCAACAGTGGTGATACATTTAATAAGTCTTCTGGCTAATCCATTCCTACTAACCTCAGCACCTGTAAAGCACGAGACACTTTGCTTCTAATAATAGGAATTGACAATTTATTTAGACAGTGTTCGAGTCATCATTTTCTAAAAGTAAAATAATTAAAGATATATTCCAATAGTATGTGTGTATTTTATGAAAACTAGAGGTTAAATAGCACATCTGGGGCATCTGGCTTTTCCTGGTAACCCTCCAAATAACCTCTGTTTTTAAAAGTGGCCTTTCTAGCTTTATTATCTTAACAAGAACCCCCATTTATATAGCTGCTTTCTTTATGGAGCTTGAAGAGCTGTATTGACCTTGGACTGCCCTTCATGCATAGGAGGATGCTCTCTGCCTGGCCTACAGAGCTGGTGAGCCAGTCAGAGACTGGGAACAAACAGCTCAACTGCAGACAGCCAATGCTGAGGGTTTGTCAAGAACTGTTCTCTCAGCTAGAGTGATTTGGGAAGATTTTGGTCTACAGGACCCAGCAGCATACCACCACTCACACTTGAAGAAGCTACAAGGGGTCTAATGTTCGGAGTCAAATCTGTGCTCTGTCACCTACAGGTTGGTAGCCTTAAGCACAGAGCTTAAGTTCACATAACCTTCATTTGCCCGTCTGTAAAACTAGATTAACTATACCTAACCACCAGTTGCCAATCAGTCAATTCCTACTCACGGTGATCCCATGTGAGTCAGGGTAGAACTATGCTCCATACGGTTTTCAATAGCTGAAACACCTTTCAATGGACTCCTACTGGAGTTTCTGGATGGTGCAAACAGTTAACATGCTCGGCTGCTAACCAAAAGATTAGAGGTTCGAGTCTACCCAGAGATGCCTTAGAAGAAAAGCCTGGCAATCTACTTCGGAAAAATCAGCCACTGAAAACCCTATGGAGCACAGTTCTACTCTGACATACATGGGGTTGCCATGAGTTGGAGTTGACTCCACGGCAACTAATGGGTTTTTGTTGTTGTTGTTCAGACTGGATTAGGGCCCACTCTTCTCCAGTATAACCTCATGTTAACTTAACTGACAACATCTTCAAAGATCCTATTTCCAAATGAGGTCACATTCATACACTATCTATAGTAGTAGTTCCCAAATGTCAGTTCCTAATCATAAATTGCCATCAATCTACTTCCGAAAAATCAGGCACTGAAAACCCTATGGGGCACAGTCCTACTCTGACACACATGGGTTGCTGTGAACTAAGAAAAAAAAAAAACGCCCTCCAGCCATCTTTTAAAGTATTTATTTTCAATAAAAGTTTGTTTAAAATTATTTATCAAAATGCACAATATATGTATGCTGTTCTGGTCAGTTGTGTAGTATTAATAATTATATGATAATTCAGTCAGTATTTTAACATTTATAGCTTGATGGCTGAGTAAAAAATTAATTAAAATCTAATGTATATACATATTTTTGTAGCAGAAAATCATACTACAGTGGTCAGTAACACTTTCGAGCATAAAATATATTACATAAAGATAAAATTATCAGGGGGAAGTGGAATGGAAATATGAATTCAAAGAAAAAATGAACGAATGATATAAATATTTGGTCTCTTAAAGGAGAATTTGTGTATTTTTAAATATGTGATAGTGGATGTCAAACTGGTACTTAGAGTCCATTTTGAAGGGTGATGTAACAATTTCATTTAAAAGTTCAACGTTTTATTTAAAAGTTTGACATTTATAGTATGATGGAAATCCATTCTTGCAACTATTTTATTTGCACTTAAAATGCGTAAGAGGTTACTAAGTTTTTCAAAACTCTTTTAAAGAGTTCATGTGAGCAAATTTTGAAGACCATTTTATATGGAAAAGGGAAGAAGGAGCAAGCACATAAAAACCAAACCAAATCCACTGCATCGAGTCAATTTTGACTCATAGTGACCCTATAGGACAGAGTAGAATTGCCCCATAGGGTTTCCAAGGCTGTAAATCTTCACAGAAGCAGACTGCCACATCCTTCTCCTGTGGAACGCCTAGTGGGTTCGAACTGCCGACATTTTTGTTAGCAGCCAAGCGCTTCAACCACTGCAAGCATATCAAACCAAACCAAAAGCATTACCCTTGAGTCAATTTCAACTCATGGAGACCCTATAGGATGGAGTAGAACTGTGCCATACGGTTTCCAAGGAGAAGCTGGTGGATTTGGACTGCCAACACTGTACCACCAGGGTTCCTATAACCAAAAATACCAAACCCATTGCCATCAAGTCGATTCTGACTCATGAAGGCATGTCAAATGGATGAGCAGTGAATCACTTTGTAAATTAAAAAGTACTCTACAAATGTTAGAGTTGGTGACTCAGTATTGTCGCACCCTGTGCTACATCAGTTCATCACAAGAAAACTTGTATCTTTGGTTCAGGATGAAATATTAGTTAGGCCTTAGCCCTATGTATGAGGTTAATTATTTCCACAAAAATCACCTGACTCTGACTTCAAACTATGTAGTCAGTAGATAAACTGAATATCAAACTGCTGCCCCTAACGAGCCTTCTCATGTATATAACTAGTGGGAGTGCAAACCCCTTTGGAGTTGAATCTGGCTACAAGCTATCAAAACTTCAAATGCATTTACGCTTAGATACGCTTAGACCGGACAATAGCAAGTGCTGAGACTTCTCCTGTAGATACATACACCTGACTTGTACAAAAATAACCTATTCTATGACATATTGAGAAAAGATTGGAAGCTGCCCAACTGGGATTGGTTAAATAAATTATGGTACATCTACACCCTGGAGTACTATACTGCTGTTGAAAAATGAGGAAAATTCTATAAACTGATAGGGGGAGATCTCCAGATACACTGTTAAGTGGGAAACTAAAAACAAAGTCCATAAGAATGTTTAAGTTATGTTAACTCCTGTGTAAGGAAGGCAAGGGAATAAAAATATACATATTTGTATTTGTTTGGATTAGCATGAAGAAACATTGGAGGGATAAAATTATAGGATGAAGGGGAACAGGGCGGATAGGGACAGGGGTGGAAGTAAGATTTTATTTAGTGTACATTTAAAAGATCATTTTGATTTTTTAATCATATAAATATACTATAACCTATTCAAACAATAAAAATCTCCTTCCTCCCCCAAAAATAATGTTATCACCAATCACAGTTCAGTGCTGAATCTGATACATTTTAATTAGCTGACCCTATCTAAGAATGAAGGAGCCCTGGTTAAGCGCTCGCCTCCTAACTGAAAGGTCAGCAGTTCGAACCCAACAGCCATTCCTTGGGAGAAAGATGTGGCAGTCTATTTCCATAAAGATTACAGCCTTGGAGATCCTATGGGGCAATTCTACTCTGTCGTACAGGGTTGCTGTGACTCAGAATCGACTCAATGGCAACAGGTTAGGTTTTTGTTTTGTTTTGGTATCTAAGAATATTTTCTGAATCAAGACCCAATCTTGAAGTCCTGGCATGTTTTCTCTGTATAATTGTGAATGCATATTTTATTGATTTTGCTGCAGGAACAGTAATTGCTAAATTGGAACTCCATGAAATGCATGCATAAACCCCACAGCAGCTTAATTTATTTAATGGTTTTAAGCGATTTACAAAAAGTTACTTAGGTTTTTTTTTTTTTTTTTTTTGACAAACTCCCTATGTTTCTCCTTTCTTTCTTATTCCAGTAGCCAGCTGAATCTGGTACATTTAGTTGCGCATACTTGAACGTAGAGCAGAACTATTTTAATACCACATTTAGTGTCCATTTGTAATAATGTTTTTAGTCATTAAAATGTACACTAGGGAGGGCCATGGCAGCAGCACTAATTACAGTCATGCAGAAACTGGGATGCAGAGGAGGAGGTCCAGTCTCTCACACCCTATTCCAATTTTTCACCACTATTTTGACCTCAGCGAGACCTCCTCTCCCTTGATCCCTCCATTCTCTGCTAGAATATCAGTTCCCTCTGGCTTCATTTCCTTCCCTACTGAGCCTGGACCCTATGGTGCATCATTTCAACCCCTTTCTTGTCAGCACCTTCAATTTCCTCAACCTTTTGCCTTCTGCCATATACCCCCTGCCAACCTCCAACTCCACATTCCTCTAGCAATTCATCTTCTCTATGCCTACACAGAGACTGCCAAGCACAGCTGGAGAGACTCACACAACCCTACCGATCAGTGCCACTGCAGATTTATGTTTTCTGATCTCAGCTGCATTCTCAGCACCATTTCTCAACCTGTCCTGAGTCAGCTCCCACTCACATGCCCCTCAAGAACTCTAACCCCCATCCCCTAGCCCCTCACTCTAGCAGATGACCACGCTCTGCAATCTGAGAGAAACAAGCAAGTTTAATTAAACTAAAATTTAACTGAACTTACATATATATATACACAACCTCAGTATGTGATAAAGAGCCTTAGGAACCATGAGAAAAGTCAGAACAGGAGAGGGTGGGAAAGACTGGAAACCAAGGAACAAGGGAAAACAACAAAGGAAATGTGGGACGAGCAGTGAGAGACGGCCAAAGTTGAGAATTCAAGGAGTCTAGTAACTTGGATGGAAAAAAATTACATTTTAATTTTCACTAGACTTTAGCTGAATTTAAGCATTTACTTCACTAGGCATGCAGGCAACATATAATAGGAACAGAAGTGTCTGTAATTTTCATATCATATTACAATTGATGCAGATGTCTCAAAATATCATTTACATTCATCAGAACTTCAAATGTAGGGTAGTTATTAAACACATTGCTAGGTCTTGTTTTTTAATGTGTTAGTAAAAAACACATTACTATATCACATGTTTGTGGGTTTTTTCTAATATTTTGATAATTATGTTACAATATAATCGATTTTCTTTGCAATTCTATGTACTGCATTTTATACGTTCCAATCTACAGCCAGAATGCTCCTTAGAAGCAAGGAGAGCAAGACTTGGGCTTGTTTATTTTGGACACAAAAGAACTTCATGCTTGGTAAAGTAGAGGGTCAGTGAAAGTGAGGGAAATCCTCAATGAGATGGATTGACACAATAGCCACAACAAGGAACTCAAACATACCAATGATTACGAAGATGGCTAAGGAGCAGGCAATGTTTCATTCTGTTACACAAAAGGACTCCATGAGTCAGAGCTGACTCAATGGCAGTTACACCAACAAAAACAATCTAACATGCACGAATTAGATTTCTAAAAGGATGTCACAACAGGACCAAAATTCAATAGTGGAAGTTCTAACATCTTACCTTCTCTTCCTTCACACTGTACAAAACATGTCTACATCTTATCTCCTTCCTCCTCTGTTCAGAGGGGAGATGTCCCTCTTATGGTTAAATCCAATCCAGATAATTGTGGTAATTGTGCTTCTGACTTCTTCTCTTTTGCTCTGAATTGTTCACTATCCATTTGTTGTTACTGTTAGCTGTCATCAAGTCAGCCCCAGATTCATGGTGACCCCATGCATAATGGAGCAAAATGCTGCCCAGTCCTGTGTCATCCCTATGATGATTTGCAGATCAAACCATTGTGATCCTTAGAGTTTTCATTGGCTGATTTTCGGAAGTAGATTGACAGGTCTTTCTTCCTAGTCCATCTTAGTCTGGAAGCTCTGCTCAAACCTGTTCAGCATGATAGCAACAAACAAGCCTCCACTGACAGTTGAGTGGTGGCTGCACATAAGGTGCACTGGATAGGAATTGAACCCAGGTCTCCTACATGCAAAATGAGAATTCTAGCACTGAACCACCAATGCCTCACCATCAATTACCCATCAATTATTCTGTCTTCTTTGTTCTCTTCTTTATATCTCAATAGAGGCACATAAGTATCCATCTTCTTTACATATTCCTCCTTTAGTGTTAGCATTTACTCTAGTTACCATTCCGTCATTCTCCTTCCTTTTATGCAGGGTTTCTCAACTCATCACAATTGACATCTTGGGTCAGATCATTTTTAGTCATAGGGGGCTATCTTGTGCATTGTACGATGTTTAGTAGCATTCCTGGCCTTTAACCACTAGATTCTAGTTGCACCCTCCAGTCATAAAAATAAAAAATGTCTTCATACAATGGAAATGTTTCCTGGAAGGCACAGTCATTCAAGGTTAAGGACCATTGCTTGAAACACTAGTCTCCATTTACTCTACCCTCTTCTTCATCTCCTATTCACTTTCTGCTTCGCTGCAATCCAGTTTCCCGTTTCCCGCCTCTACTACTTCACTGAAACTGTAGTTCCTTAGTTCTCTTTTGACATTCAATGTCCTCATCAAGTATAATGTCTCTAGTCAGTTCTTATCTTAATTGACTTCTTCGTACAATTTGACCAGATAGATCACACCGTCTTCTTAGCTGTCACTCTCTTCTTAATCCTCCTAGGACGATTCTTGCTCAGTTCCCCTTACTGGCTTCCATTTCTTTACTATAGGTAAAAGGCTGTTTCTTGGGGCATGCTCACCACTCTCTACACTGGGCAGTCTCATCACCTTCCATGGTTTTAAAACCAGTAAATACCAGTTGCTGTCAGGTCATTTCCAACTCATGGCAACCCCACGTGTGTCTGAGTAGAACTATGCTCCAAAGGGTTTTCGATGGCTGATTTTTCAGAAATAGATCGCTAGGTCTTTCTTCTCAGGCACATCTGGGTAGACTCAAACCACCAACCTTTTGGTTAGCAGCTGAGTGTGTTTGTGTTAGCGATCCCATGGCTTTATCAACTGATTTAGGAAATAATATTGGAGTTATTATTCCCTGCATAGAGAATGTGACTCAGCTAGAGCTGGACTCACAAGTTGACACATCAACTGGGCCCTGAGGTATAAAGACAATAGCTAAGATAATCTCGGAAAGTATCTTTTAGGGAACCTTTCATATAAACAAATCACATCAAAAGGAACACAAAAGACTTTCCACTATTATCTTTCACTATTAGCATTTAGTGAATAGAAAATTTGTTGGACCAATAAAGACCCTCCTGACTGTCCTTACTGAAACCTATACCAATGATTGTTCACAAAGAGGATTCAAAATGTAGGATCCCAGTTTCTAGCCAATCTGTGAAAAGGTGAAGATTTCAATGATTTTGCCCATTTGTAATGTTAATATATACTGAAGACTCTGTAAGATTTTTCAGACTCGGGCAGACATGACTCTGGCAGCATGCTTGTCCATTTTCCCATTCTTGCCTATTCTGTAATATTCTCTGGACTTGGGCAGACATGGCTCTGGCAGCACGTTTGTCCATTTTCCCATTCTTGCCTATTCTGTAATATTCTTTGGACTCAGGCAGACATGGCTTTAGCAGCGTACTTGTCCGTCTTCCCACTTTTGCCTTTTTGAATATATGCCAAATAAAACTTTCTTTCTGCTTTACTAAACTTTGTGATGTTCTTACCCTACAACACATCTCTATATTCAGGCTGACCCTGTTTAAGGCTGAATTCAGTTTCCTCCCTCAAGAGACAGGCTCCTGCACCAATATTTCCTTTATCCAAATGCTCAAGCTATAAAGTTAGTAATCAGCCTAAACATCTCTCTCTGTGCATGTTCATCAAATTTTGGCATCAAGTTTTTGCACGTCTTCTTCCTAAAAGTCTCTCAAATCCAATACCCCCTCCCCTTCCTCATATCCTTTTATTTCCATTCTGGACCTCATCATCTTTCACCGGGATGATTGTGCAGCAGCTTCCATAGTGCCTGGTACAGAGTTGACACTCAATGAATTCATTGTTGAATGAATAAGTGAATGAATGAACAAACTGGACTGAACTGTAGTCTCATTACCTCTAGTCCATGCTCCACACAGCTGCTAGAGACCTTTCTAAATAACAAATTTGACCATATCTTTTCCCTGCTTAAATTTCTTCAAAGTTCACTATTACCTGTAGAATAAAATCCAAACTCTAATCTCCATCTTTCCAAGTTCATTTCCTATTATTCCCTCATTTAATAATAATAATATCTAACGCTTTGATCACTTACTACATATAAAGCACTACTCTACATTTTTTAAATTGACTATCTCATTTAAACTTCATTCTGCCCCTATGAAATATATATGAAGTATATACAATTAATTTCCTTTTTCAGACAAGAAAATTGACACACAAAAAGACTGAGTAACTTCCCAGGGTCATGCTTCTAGAAGGTGACAGAGGTTGGAGTCAAACCCTGCAGACAGACCTGTAAGGCCATCTGCTGCCTTTTATACCTATGCATCTCAAAGTCGGGCTACCTTAAGTTCCAGTGAGGGAAAAAAATTCAAACTAGTTCAATTTATAAGTATTTGCTGAATGTCTGCTACAACTATCTTTTATTCTGATTTAGAAGGTAGAAACCAAGGAATAGAGGTGAGGTCTGAGAAGTTTCACAGAAAAACCAGATACAGAACCAAAATGTGGAAGGTATGAAATTATCCATAAATGAATAAAAACCTTCCCTGAGTCATCATCAAGGCTTTTTCTAGGGTATTTAGTACGCTGAGATCTAGTTACTTGACATTTACTCCACTTGTGCTGTGTGCCACAGCAGCATGAATCATATAAAAAGCAAAGGCAACTAACCATGCCTTGAGGACTTTAACGTTTAATGCGTCCCTTTGGTGCAGCATTTTCCAGTGTATACTTTCATCTATATCTTCTACCAGATTCCTTGATTCCTAGAATTTTTAGTTAAAAGGAAACTTTGAATAACTAATGCATCTTCAAATTGTAAAAAAATGAAAGTAAGGTCCAAAGACCTTAGATAATTTGTTTGAGCTTTAATGCCCTGTAGGATTATCAGGAATTATCCCCATTTTACAGATGAGAAAATTGAGGCTCTAAGAATTTAGGTGAATCATTCCGGTATCACATTGCTAGTTAGTGGCAAAGCCAAAAACACATTGCCGTCGAGTCGATTCCAACCCATAGCGACCCTACAGGACAGAGTAGAACTGCCCCATAGGGTTTCCGAGGAGTAGCTGGTGGATTTGAACTGCCAACCTTGTGTTTAGCAGCCAGGATGTAAATATTAGTTTTCCAACTCCAATACAGTGCTCTTTCTCCTTTTGTATCAGCTCAGCCAAAACCTGGAGAAGACAACAAAAGCTCAAGATCCATTAGGCAATGGCATAGCCTGGAAGTTCATCTCTTGGAGCATGTCCCTGACTAAATAAAAACCACTCTTATGTATTCTCTCTACTGGAAAGTAGAAAACAGAGCCCATGTGTCTACATGCAATGTATTTTAAATGTCTGAATTTCATATAATGTACATTTTCTAAAAATGAAAAGTGATAGTATTTTTGGTAATGGGACATTAGCATTAATGTGCTATTTTATTTCCTAAATAAAACAGGGACTTAGAAAGCTCTTTGAACACTAGTATTATATGCTATTATTTCAATTTTAACTGAATATTGCTTGGACATTTAAATTGGTCAATTAAATTAATAAAGGAACATGAATTTCTCTTAAGGGAAAAATACAAAATATGAAAAACAACACTCATTACAAAAGGGCCAGATTTACTCCTGATATGGAAATGATTCTGCCTGAAGGTAAATGTGGATGTACATGTGTGCAGAATACTTATGAAAAAACTGAAGTTAGCATGCTTCGTGCCACAAATTCATAAGAGAATTAGAACTCAGAGATAAAATCTTGTCTCCTCATTTTGGAGATATTTTAAAGCAGTAATAACCACTACTACTTATCAAGTGCCTACTCTGTGCTCATTATGCACATATTATTCCTAAATTTATGCTACAGCCATGCTAAATGATTTGCTCTACTTGAACATACTATATTGCATTTCCAAAGGAAGACAAGTTCAAAGGCATTCATTAGATTGGTGTCTGTGGTAACAAGGAGTTAAAGGCAACCTAAGTATCTATCACTAGGGGAACGTGTAAGTAAAATGAAGTAAATGCACACAATGGATACTAGCAGCAGCCAGAAGTTAGATACCATGAATACAGAAACAGGAATAGATCTCAGGAACTAAATGTAAAATTAAAAAAGGTAAAAAAAAAAAATTATAGCTTATTAAATATGCAGTGAGTGCTGATAAATCAAGGAAAAAGAATTTGAGAGAGCAACAAAGATTAAAATGAAAGTAAAAGAGAGCCTTACAGGATAGATGGTGACGGTATGCAAGAAGATGAGGAGTCTGATCAACTCAGTTCTGGGTACCTAAGGTCCTAAAGAAAGGGGGAGAAAAAGGAAAAGAATGAGTAAATCTTAGGAAATTCAGTCAACCTCTTTATAAAGTGCCTTACTATTCCACAGATTTTGTTTTATTATAGGTCAAATTATTTCCTTGTAT
>NW_004444193.1:2274029-2275026 GCF_000243295.1 Trichechus manatus latirostris
GCATATGAGGCTATTGAAAACACCATGGTTTGGGTAATGAGCACTTTATTCCTTAAAGTGACATCTTTGTTTTTTAACACCTTGAAGAGGTCTTTTGCAGAAGACTTGCTCAATGCAAATGTGTCCTTTTATTTCATTTTTTCAGAAGTAACCACCAGGCCTTTCTTCTGAGGCACATCTGAGTGAACTCGAACCACCAACCTTTTGATTAGCAGCTGAATGTGTTAACCATTCGCACCACCCAGAGCCTCCTAGAATTTATGTTTTTATTTTAGATGCAGAGAAAACTCAAATATCTTACCCTGACTCTCTGAATTCCTCCTCTGAGACATGGATTAAACAGTACATGTAAGTGCAGTGGTAAATTGCAGTCATTATAAGCACTAGAATCTCTTTAGAGTGGACAAGTGATTGCTCCCTTCTGTTGAAAATGTAAGCAGTGAAAACAGAACAGCAGATTTTTACAGGATCTCTTTGCAAATGGAGGCTGAAACTGTGGGGTGCTTTGGTTAGTTGAAAGCTTTATTTGTACTTTGGCCTTGGTTTAGAAGGACAACATTTTGGAAATTATCTTGCCAGTAGTTAGTCAATGATCACTAACGTAATTGGGTTCTCTGATGTGACGGATTGAAGTGTCCAAGAAGATGTCACTCTCAAATTTAATCTCTTTGAGCTTAAGGCACCATCTTTCTTGGTCCAAAGAAAGACAAAATGAGATTCAAGACAAAAGAAGAAGGCTACACACGTTATAAAAATCTTTCATTTGTAAACTTAATAGGACAAATAGAGTTTTATGAAAATGCCACCTGGCATAATGTCAAAAAATAGAAAGTTTAGATATTCTTGTTGATTTCTTTGTTACATAACAATTAAAGGTGAATTATGATTTCTGTCTTATTTTGAATGAATTAACAGTTCACCTCAACAGCAAATGTATATCTCTTGGTTATGAGAAATGCATGAAGGCACTATTGATAGCACTATTAAAATCATGTGC
>NW_004444193.1:2275947-2277495 GCF_000243295.1 Trichechus manatus latirostris
ATTACTTCGCCCCCTTTGGTGGGCCAAAAGAGCGGTCACACTTCTTCTGTGCATGCAGAGACTGTAAGAAGGGGAAAGGGACTAGAAAAACACTAAGGAGGAAGTAGTAATTCATGGGTTGTTCTAACCTTATTTTATATTGACAGGATGTGGTCCCTGTTTACCCAACTTCTAGGTGGTAGTCTTTTAACAGCTCTTTTATTTCACCAGCACAGTTAACCGTATCTGTCTCACTACCATGGCCCTAAATTTTGCAGCCTGTTTTATTGACCATGTGCCACAATTCTGGCCAATGAGATATAAGCATAAGTCTGTTAGGTGGGATTTCTGGGAGAACATTGGCATTTTGTGATTTCCTTAAAAAAAAAAAAGATGGAGGGATAAATTCAGCTGGCATAGCCCTTTGCTTCTTTGCCCCTCCTCAATTTCCTGCTGGAATGCATACTGTCTGGAGGTGCAGCAGCCATCGGATAACCATGAAGCAAAAAGCAAGAGGATAAAGGCATAAACAAAAGGGATGACAGAGCAAAATTTGAAAAAATCTTGGTGCCTGATGGCATCACTGAAGTGTCATACTAGCCCTGAGCAACCGACCCTGGAACTTCTTATCATGTAAAATAAAGCTCCATTTCTTTAAGTCTCTGCTAGATTTTCTGTTAATGTCAGCTAAATGCATTCCTGATAATTACAGTGACAGTAAAAGTAAAAGCAGGGGTTCATGGCAGGGTGGAGGGTGGGTAGGAGGGATATAAAGTTGTGATATTTTAGAAATATGAGCAAAACAAAACAAAATGGAAGAATCTAGTAAAGTTTTCAATGCACATAAGTTGCAAGACACAAAAATCTAGCAACAATTGGTAGAAGCGTAGAAGCAGATGGAAAGGTCCACCTTTCTAGCTAACACCAGCATTGATTGAGTTCTCAAAGTGAAAGACCTAAGGGGTTCCTGAGACAAATGACTCAGAGCACTAAACTTCTATTATACCTCTTTGCATTTTGAAATGAATCTGTGAACCAATGTGGATTAGATTGGGGGGTGGGGAGGGTTTTCAGGTAGACAAGTTAAGACTTCTAAGACCTGATTCTATTTCTTTTGTTTGCAACATCCTGCCCTGGCAAGAAAACAGAACTCTGTAAGAAATGCAGAGTGCTAATTGTTTGCCATTCACTCAAAGTTTATCTATTCCTTGAGGTCAAAGATTGAGTCTTTTAATCAGCTCGAGTGTCCCCCGGTGGTGCAAACGGTTAAGCACTTGATTACTGGCCAAATCAAACCCACCCAGAGGCGCCTCTGAAGACAGCCTGGCAATTTGCTTTCTAAAGGTCACAGCATTAAACCCTATGGAGTAGTTCTACTCTGCACACATGGGGTTGCCATGAGTCAGAATCGACTGATAGCAACTAGCAACAACAAGTGACTGGCACACAGTGGGACACACAATAAATGCTTTTCAAATAAGTGAGTGAATGCCATTTCTATTTACTTCTCCTAATGCAATTTTTTCAGGCTTAAATTCTTTAAAATAATGAGTCATGTAGAAAAAAAAA
>NW_004444193.1:2278416-2280777 GCF_000243295.1 Trichechus manatus latirostris
TGTGGGCAGTGGCCTCTGGGGTGCACTCACAGGTAATCACCAGTGTTCACTGAAAGAGAAGGTGGAATTTAGCAGACCTCCAGGACAAAGCCATCCCAAACTGACACCATTTAAACCCTCTGCATGAAATGCCACTCAGAGCTTAATCTTCAACCCCAGTGTGAAGCCTCATTCTCCACCTCCCCCCCAGGCTGAGACCCTGAGGGCCTGTACTTCCCTGGGAGAGCACTGGGAAGGAATTAGTGGCTGAGTAAAGTATCAGGATGATTAGTGAGGCAGGCGGTGTCCCCATGTTCTGTCATTCCTGCTGTTCCATCACTTCGGTGGCTCTCAATTCATGGGAATAAAACAGGAAAGGAATGGTCAGTTTAACACAGCAGCAAACAGGCTTTTCCCAGGCAGTCAACCACTTTGTCAGTAGGAACCAGTTGTCTTCACAGAAGTCAAGTAGTTAATCATCAAAGAAGAGAAAAGGGATGCAGGTGGTTATGAGGTCAGGCTGAGGTGTTGTTGTTGTGTGCCTTTGAGTGGATTCCAACTCATAGTGACCCTATGTGACAGAGTAGAACTGCCCCATAGGGTTTCTAGGCTATAATCTTTACAGGAGCAGATTGCTAGGTCTTTTCTCCCTCTGGTGGGTTCGAACCACTGACCTTTTGGTTAGCACCCGATGGCAACTCTTTCATGACCTGTGGGATAGATGGTTGCCCAACCACATTTTCTGCCTCTCAGGTTTCTTGGAACACTACTTTTCTGCCTGAACATATTTGCTGCCCTCCAGTGAGGTCTTGTGTAAGGATGAAAAACAAAAGAAATGTTTGTTGGTGCAAAATAGCTGGGCTATCAGGCTTAAATGTGAGGTAGTGCATCCAGGAAGTGTGATTGAGTCAAACTTTTGTCTCTTTTGGCTTATGTACACCTAGATAAGCCTTGGAAGCATACTTATTGGTTTCTGTGTGATAGGGAGCCCTGGTGGGTTCACTCTTGTGTGTGTGTGTGTGTGTGTGTGTGTGTGATATTTGGAAAATTAGAGGTGCCCAATGTAACTAAATGGAAGGTGCCCAGCAATAATTCCTGCCACCCATGTCCAGTGGGACAGATGGGCACCCACCAATCATGGCACCACAGTACCCCCAGAGTTTTGAGGTAACAGGTATTCCTGCATAATGTTTCTCAAAATCCATATTACCAACCAAAAATTTAAACATACTCAGTGATTCAGCATGCTTCCATTAATGAGAACACATTGTATCAACAAAAAATTCCAAGCAGAAAATAATTGTGTCTTGAAAGGGTTCTACTGCACCACCATGACTCCGTAGGCTGAGGTATGAACCTTGCTAAAGAAGAAAGCAAATGAAGCTCACCTTAAGAATGGGTAAACTTGAAGTCAGGTACACAAGCTTCTATGATGTTAGCAGATACACATCAGACTCAGCCCTGAACCCACTGCCAAGAGAACTCTGGCTTCTTTTCCTCACACAGATGTTACTAGAGAGGACCACGCAGTATGTTAAGTTCACTCACATGCTGAGCTTGAGGTCAACGTCTAACTATAAGCTTTTTCAGAGGCTGTGCAATAAAGAAACAAATCTCAATGTCTAGCACCAGCCTACCTGGGGCTGAATTCTAGCTCTGCCATTTTGCAAGTTACTTATACTCTCCGGGTGTGTTTCCTCAACTGTAAAATTCCTATAATGTTGCTGTGAGATTAAATGACTTAAGTCATGGAAACAGTGTAGAAACACAGCTGACATAAGTACTCAGAAACATTCATTATTATTTCATAACACATCAATTTTTTTGTAAAGTGTTATATTTATGGTAGTATTTATACAGTTCTTAAGTTTATTGTCTTTTTTTATGGGGTCAGAGTTTTTCAGTGTTGCCCCTCAACCTTTTTTTTTTCTTTTTCCATAAGCGCTATGGTTTTATTGTATGATTTTGCATCTCAGTCCCATTCTACTCCAATTCATGGCAACCCCATGTGGGTCAGAGTAGAACTGTGCTCCATAGTGTTTTCAAATGGCTGATTTTTCAGAAATAGATTGCCAGGCCTTTCCTTGGAGGCACATCTGGGTGGGCTGCAACCTCCAGCCTTTTGGTTAGCAGTAGAGCTTGTTAACCATTTGCACCACTTTGCATAGCATGATAACTTTTTTGGAATGCATATGTTACATTATAGCAGCACTGATTATACTCCAATCCTAAAGCAGGAATCTTAATCTAAACTTTATTATTTAACTGAGGTCCTATAAAAATGCTTATTCTTTTTTTTCTCTTTCAAAAATTTATAAACAAATTGTTTTGTAACATTGGTTGCAATCCCTGAAATGTGTCAGCATTCTCCTCCTTTGTACC
>NW_004444193.1:2282065-2283192 GCF_000243295.1 Trichechus manatus latirostris
GTTCAAACCAGGATATATCTGATCTCACAAAGTGAAACCAAATGCTGCAAAATGGTGGAGTTACAGAAGCATATTTATGGGATAAAATCAAGAACTAAGGGTACAACATTCTGATTGGAAGTTGCAAGATCAGAGAAGTAGGAGGTGGGACAACTCAAAGCGGGGGCTTTACAGTGATTGGTTGGAAACACAAATGTGGGCTATTTGGATTGGCTAGTTGAAATATGTGATTAAGAAAAGTTTTACAGGGTGATCACAAGGTAATCACCTTAAAACATTACCTGAGGGCTATTGAGGGGATTGCAGACAAAGGTCTTGTGCCAAGACCCTCTTTTAGGAACATTCTTTCCATATTTTTAGTTTAACCACAGAGAAAAAATGTTTCCTTTCTTATGGACTTAAGTCTGCCTAAGGGTTTGATGGTTGCAGGCGAAATAAGCAAAAGCTAAGACGAAATAGGAGCTCAGACCTGGGCCAACTACTCTGATACAGATCCAAGAGCCTCAATACTGGAACCCTAACACAGTGCTCTTTTAAGATCTATTATATGGGATCAAATTGGCAACAGCAACTCAAAGATTAAATATAAAATTTAGGGGGCAGTGAGTTTATGTTAACGGGGGAAGAACAATTCAATGAGTGGTTGTACAACTTGAAGAATGTAATCAATGTCACTGAATTGTACATGTAGAAATTGCTGAATTAGTGTATATTCTGCAGTGTCTAGTCTCAACAAAAAAATAAATTATAAAAATTATTCTTACTGTATTTTATACATGTATTTTTAAAAGTGGATACAATGCCATATTATTATATACCAGAAAATGTCTATCAATCAGTAAAGCTACCAATTTCAATTTTTTGTTACTACTTGTTATGGATTGAATTGTGTCCCCCAAAAAGATATGCTGAAGTCCTAACCCTCAGTTTAGGTGACCTTGTTTGGAAACAGGATCTTTGAAAATGTTTTCCGTTAAGTTAACATGAGGTCATACTGGAGTAGGGTGGATCCTAATCTGATGTAAAAACCAAAAACCAATCCCGTTGCCATCGAGTCAATTCTGTTGCCGAACCTAGGAAGGTGGGTCCTTGTCCAGTATGCTCAGACTTGCCATCAATCTGGACAT
>NW_004444193.1:2308828-2320630 GCF_000243295.1 Trichechus manatus latirostris
CCTGAGACCAGAAGAACTACATGGTGCCCGGCTACCACCAATGACTGCCCTGACAGGGAACATAACAGAGAGTCCCTGAAGGAGCAGGAGAAAAGTGGGGTACAGAACTAAAATTCTAGTAAAAAGACCAGACTTAAGGGTCTGACTAAGACTGCAGGGACCCTGGAAGACATGGCCCCCAAACTCTGTTAGCCCACAACTAAAACCATTCCTGAAGCCAACTCTTCAGACAAAGACTAGACTGGAGTATAACATATAAAATGATATGCGTGAAGAGTGTGCTTCTTAGCTCAAGTGGATACGTGAGACTAAATAGGCAGCTCCTGTTTGGAGGTGGGATGAGAAGGCGGAAAGTCATAGGAGCTGGTTGAATGGACACAGGAAAACTGGAGTGGGAAGTAGGAGTGTGCTGTCACAGTATGGGGAGAGCTACTGGGGTCACATAATAGTGTGTGTATATTTTTGTATGACAGACTAACTTGAATTGTATACTATCACTTGAAGCGCAATAAAAATAAATTAAAAAAAAACAAACAAAGAGTTTGGAAGAAGTTGATTCCAACTGTCAGGTATGACTTTGAGGGGTTCAAGACTTCATTGGTAACTGCAGATGTGGTGGAAATAGCAAGATAACTAGAATTAGAAGTGGAGCCTGAAGATATGACTGAATTGCTACAATCTCATGACAAAATTTTAACAGATAAGGAACTGCTTCTTACGAATGAACCAAGAAAGTGGTTTCTTGAGATGGAAACTACACCTGGTGAAGATGCTGTGAACATTGTTGAAATGACAACGAAGGAGTTAGAATATTACATAAACTTAGTTGATAAAGCAGCTGCAGGCTTTGAGAGGATTGACTCCAATTTTGAAAGAAGTTCTCTGTGGGTAAAATGCTATCAAACAGCATCGCGTGCTACAGAGAAATCTTTCATAAAATGAAGAGTCAATTGATACAGCAAACTTCATTGTTCTCTTATTTTAAGAAGTTACCACAGCCACTCCAACCTTCAGCAACCACCATCCTGATCAGTCAGCAGTCATCAACATCGAGACAAGACCATCCACTAGCAAAAAGATTATGACTTGCTAGGGGCTCAGATGATGGTTAGCTTTTTTTAGCAATAAAGTATTTTTAATTAAGGCCCTGGTGGTGCAGTGGTTAAAGCCATCAACTGCTAACCGAAAGGTTGGCAGTCCAAAATCACTAGCGGCTCCCTGGGAAAAAGATGTGGCAGTCTGCTTCTGCAGAGATTTATAGCCTTGGAAATCCTATGTGGTCACTATGAGTTGGAATCAACTCGACAGCAGTGGGTTTTTGGCCTAGGTACACTGTTTTCTTTTAGACATAATGCTATTGCACACTTAATAGACTACAGTATAGTGTAAACAACTTTTATATGCATTGGGAAACAAAAAAATTCATGTGATTCACTTTATTGCAGTGGTCTGGAACCAAACCCACAATATCTCTGAGTATGCCTGTACCTAGTACCTTAGAATCATTAGTCCCTTCATCCATTAATCCTTTCTTATTTTTATTATCTGATGGGGAAAATCAGGAACCATGACGACTGGGCCCACTATACATTATTGCTCTCCTACTTGGTTCTCTGTTATTCTTAGCAGCCATCAAGTCAATTCTGACTCATGGCAACCCCATGTGTGCAGAGACTGCACTGCATAGGGTTTTCAAGGCAGTAACATTTCAGAAGCAGATCACCGAGCCTGTTTTCTGAGGTGCCTCTAGGTAAGTCCAAACTGCCAACCAGTAGTCGAGTGCTTAACTGTGTGCACCACCCAGGGACTCCTACTTGGCTCTCTGCTCCTTAACAATCCTTTTCTTCTCTTATTTCTTCCCTAGTGCTTTTCCAATTCATCTGCTAGACAGCATTTCCACCTTTCCCAAGTCTCCAATCTCATTCCCACTGCTTCAATTTGATTCCTATCATCACCTCTACTCTCAGGAGGTGACTGACTTATCAGGACACTATTAAATAAAGATTTGTGGATTGTACTCTAAGGTCATATGTTGAAGGCAGATAATTGGTGATGGGATATAGAGAGTAGAAAAGTGGAGAAAAGTGCTCTAGGTCACACGAGCCTGTGTAGGGGCTCTAAGACTAGAAACATACACACAAAGAACAAGTAGGTTCAACATATCAAGGAACTTTATCTGGTGGGGGATAAAGATAGTATCAGAAGTGGAGGGTACCCATTCAAAGAGGATCCTTAAAACCCCATAGAGATCCTAAAACCCTTAGGAAAGCCTGTTGACTGAGATTAGATTTTTTTTTTCCTGGAGGATAAGCTTTTTTTTTTAATGCCTAAAGAAGATGATGTGAAGGAGGAAGACACAGAACTCATTCAACACCAACAAAGAGGTCAGGTTTCCCTATCTTCATCCTCTCTCTCTCTCCATATTTCCATCTTTCCTTTTTGTTATTAGTATTTTGAAATTTTCATTATAAAATAGCATGCAAGAGATGCTATTTTACACAAAATATGCACATCTAACCAAAGACCTACATGACTTTTAAGTCAAAGATATCAGACCTAATACATGCATATGAAGTTCATTAACAGTTAAGGAGGGTACATGTTAAATGATTAGACTTTTGTGGAATATATCATTCTATTTGATATCATGCTAGACTTCTTTTTCTGATACAACCCAGGACTAGGAATCTGGGAGTATAATGAACACTTACGGCATGTTCTGCCTAACACCACTCCCACTAGCCTTCTGGAAAGTAGCCTAATCCAGCGGGTACAGATCATGGACTCTAATGTCAGGTTGTCTGGCCTCAAATCTTAGTTCTATTATATCCTGCCTAAGTAGCACAGCAAGGTACCTAATCTCTCTGAGCCTCAGTTTTATCTCTGTAAATCTGGGGGCTTAGAACATAGGATAGTTGAGAATTAAACGAAATGATACAGGTAAAATGACAAATGTGGTGCCTGACATACAGTATGCACGATACATTTAAGGTATTATAATTATTCTAGGAACTGCCTCTCCTCTTCTTATCTATATGACTACAGAAGAAATTTACATAGTATAATGAGTTAGCTCCCTTACCACAGTTGACTGGTCCAGAACTCAGCAGCTACATGAATCAGAAGAAGCCTCCAGCCTGACGCCTAACCCACAGATTTGGGACTTTCCAGCCTCTACAACCATATGAGCCATTTCCTTGAGAGAAATCTCTCTCTACATATATGCATATATATACACAGAGATACATATATATACAGAGAGAGAGCAAAAAATACATATATATGTATATATACACTTCATTGATTTTGCTTCTCTAGAGAAGCCAGCCTAAGACATTTGGGACTCCAAAATATATATGACATAGACAATTAAATCAGCCAAGAGCAGGATTAGCACATTCAAAAAATGTAAGTGTAAGGTCAAACAAGGTAAATCCATATACTTGACTCTGCAATGGAAAGAAGTAGACTTCAGGAGAGATAGTTGGAGTTGTCTTTGAGCACACACACAAAAATAATATTTTCCAACTCTTTTAGGAGAAAATGAGGTAAGGCTATGTGTAGAATGCAATAGTCTTATTGCAAAGAGTCCAGGCTTGAGTTCTTTATCAAAGTTCACAGTCACGTTTTCGCTATCCTGTTTGATAATATAATCAAACACAGCAACAAAACAGACCACTTAATAGTCCATTTTATACAGCCAATTATAGAGACCACAAAGCTATTTGTAAGATAGACACAAAGAGGTTCTGTTCAGATCCACCTTCAAGGAAGGATTTGTGCTTCCTGCTGTCAGTTTCTTTCTGGAGCTTTCAAGCCTTCTTGCACGAGGTCACTCCTGGGTAGCCTGAACCTGGTAACTGAGCAAGATTGAGTAGAAAGGCCCTCCCATTTCAGCCCATTACAAGATCAATGGGCAATGTTTGGGCCAGAGCTCCCCACTGGGTTGGCCAAGGCTTTGCTGGGCCAGGATTGTAGTTCCACTTCTTCCTCTGTCCAATCCTGCTTCCTCTCTTTTCCTTTCATCCTAATAAACATCTTGCACCTCAAACTCCTTCTCAGCATCTGCTTCTAAAGAACCCAACATGGGACAACGAGATTTAGAAGGATCTCAGAAGTTCTAAGAGAGAACTCCACTCAATTGCAACATTTCATGGTGCTTCAAAATACCACCACTACAGTATGATATTATGGAGAGAGTACAGTCCTTGTAATCCCACACATCCCTGAATTCTAATTCTAACCCTTACCACTCATTACTAACTTGAGTTTGGAGAAAGTATTTAATCTCTCTAAACCTCAGTTTCCTTACCTGTGAAATGAGGATGATAATATTTACTGCAAAGAATAGTTGTGAGGAACAAATTTAAAATAATGTATACAAAATGCTTAGCATGTTGCTTGGCTCATAGCAATGTTCATTAACTGACAGCCCCACTCCCTGCAAGCATAGAAAAACAGAAAAGTAGAAAAAAGATTGAATAATTTACAAACAGATAAATCTGCTCCCTAAAAAATCAGAACTAGTAAAGTTTGGAATTTTCAGCAAAGGTGAGTTTCTTTGTTGGTATATTTAGCTCGTGTGTTGTTTGCAATATTATGGAAAAAATGTTTTCTGGATTATAGTTATAAACTTAGTTAAGAAGTAATGAGTCAACAGAAAAATCATAGTCAAGGGGGGAAGAAGGGAAAAACACTTTAAGTAACTCTCAAAGCAGTTATAGCAACAAGTATAACTCCTTTCCTGTACATAGACTGAATCTACCCACTCTAGAATATTATTGATCTGAAATGGGCTGTACTTGTAACTGAATAATAAGAATAGCTGCAGAGAAGGAGGCTTCTTCAGGAAGCTCTTCTCCAAAAGCCTTGTAGGTCACAGAAAGAGGACTTGGTAACTCTGTGAAAGTGTAATAAAAGGCATTTAGCTGTGAAATTCAACATCAAGCTTTCTTCCATCCAATAGTACTTTAAAACGTCTTCTAATCCTTAACATCTGTGCACATAAGCCTTGCCAAGTGGATGAAAAATATCGGTAGCTAGATGGATATAATAACACAGTCACCAGCTTTCAAAGTGCAAGGCTGTTGTTCAACTTGGAAATCACAGTACCTGTGATGCCTTCATTTTTCCAGTCACCTTGGAAGCCATTCATGGCACAGAGGAAAACTTCAGTAGACATTTAGTTTTTAATCTCTAGTACAAAAGCTTGTTTCAGACCCGCAGCTCATGAGGAGTGAAGCTAGTGTCAAAGATTTAATGCCTTTTCACATTAGTGATGTCAGCACAAAATGGCCATCTTCTCTGAATAATTTATCTTCCCACTGCATAATTTTCTTATCTTTTTTTCTACATTTTGGCTTTTTACTGTAGATGTGGAGGTAAATGGCTGTTAGTCCCCGACAAAACCTGTGGAGCATCCTTCCCATCAATCAATTAAAAAACACTTACCTTACATTCAGCATGATTTATTTCTTGTTAATACAATTGTCTCACTATATCCTTCTATTATTATACCCTTAATTCCATTAGCCATTCGCTTAATGTCCGCTTTAAAGCTGACCCCCAAAGAGCTTCAAAGAGAGAGGGAAGCCCGTATAATAGTGGCATTGCCAATAAAATTCTGGAAGCTCTTCTCCTAAAACCTTGTAGGTCACAGAAAAGATAGGTCACAGAATGTATCCTGCCTGAAAAGAACAGAACAATCTCTCATTTATTTGTTCTGATGGATACTGCTTCAGGTTTAAAAATCCTTAAGAGCTCTTATCTTAAAAGTCAACAAAGTAGGTTCACCAAGTCTAATCTTATGCAATGCACTGCGATGGATGATACTTTATCAGTATTTCCTTAAATAAATTTAAAAAGGGAAAAAAGAAAAAAAACATTTGTATTGTTTGAAGATTAATGACTTGCTTGTTTGGGGGTAGAGTAAAAAGTTAACCTCTAAAAGTTTAATGACACAAAGAAATTGTTGTATTATTTCTCATAGTGGTGGGGTAATATTAACATGTTCTCTAGCAAATTTCCTCAATGTAGGCTGAAGTTAGAAAGCTATAAAAAGAAGCCCTGAACTATACTTATAAAATTATACATTAAACAGTTGCTATGCTTTCTTTTTGAAATTGTGTGAATTTCCTTCATACAAATATGCAAGCACATATATTATTTATATCAGTGCATACTGGATCACATCATATGTAGCTGACACAATTGTTAGTTTAACAGTCATTTCTCTGGGCTTCTTTGCTAATCCAGTCCAGTTGTCATGGAGTCAATTCCTACTCATGCAGACCCCATGTGTCAGGGTGGAACTGTGCTCCATAGGGTTTTCAGTGGATGATTTCTCAGAAATTGATTGCTAGGCCTTTCTTCCAAGGTGCCTCTGGGTGGACTTGAACCACCAACCTTTTGGTTAGCAGTTGAGCGTGTTAATCATTCGCACCATTCTGAGACTCCTCCTTGCTAACAGAAACCCAGTTTTATTCAGTGTCCACTCTTCAGGGGAGGGAATCCCTACAGAGTCAACAGGCAAATCCTGGTCAATAAAACCAGTACTGGATGTTCCACAGCCCTTGTTAGTCAGTGATCTGGGGGCAGACCTCTGGGATATGTTTCTCATTTCAAAAGATAAACACAGTGCATGGACACAGTCATGACTGCCTGTAATGTCTGGAGTTTTGACCATCATTTGTGGCCTTGGGGAGAGGTAGCCGACGACAAAACAAATATCTGGGGATAACAGAGTAGAAAAATGGAACGAATCTGTATCCTTGATAGCATAGTTTATCCTCTGAATTAACCAACCGTAGACTACTTTCATAGGGTCACTACGAGTCACAATCAACTCAACGGCAACAGATAAAGTAAGGTAGTAGACTACTTACACTTTTTGTTACAAGAAATAGTACATCTGCTCATTGTTTAAGCCAGTTGAGTAAACGTTTTCTATTAACCACAGTCGGATGCATCCTTTCTGATTCATCATGGGTACTTTTTTAAAAACATATCTTTTATTTTTTTGCTTTTTACTTCTTCTTCCTTCCTCTTTTCCTTCCCCCATCCCAAATCACATCCCACTCAGCCTTAATCTGAGTTAACCTATGTTAACAACCTAGTGTGTGTCCTTCTGTATTTTTCTCCATGTATACTTAATCATATGTAAACATATATAAGTGCATATATATACAAGCATACACACACGTGCATACACACAAGAGCACATAAATATATGTGTTGTTTTACAAAAAAAAAAACCTAAGTTGCATGGTACACATTCTTTTACATCATTTTTTTTTTTTTTAATTCCACTGCATGGAAATTTCTTCAAGTCAACTGGTATAGCTCTAAATTCAACACAGTCTTGATAATGTTCATGGTTGAGTCTAAAAATTTAATCATATCTCTATTGATAGCAACTTACTTTGTTTTTAACTTATTGACATGTAAACAATGAGTTAATATAAACTTCAGGCATTTATCCTTTCATACTGCTGCTTTTATCTATATGGATAGATTCCAAGAGTGGAATAGGTATGTTGAAGGAAATATGCATTTTCTTTTTAATAATTGTTTTCCCAAAATGCTATAGCAATTAAGTTTAACCAGCATATGAGAGAGAAATGTTTTCTCCATATGTTGACCAAAACTAGTTTTCACTTTTATAGCTTGTGTCAAACTGATATGTGTGATGTAATAGCTCATTTTTACTCTAATTTGCATATTCCTTTCTGATAATGAGTTTAAGCATATTCCTATATGTTTGTCAACCATTTGTGTTTGTTCCCCTATAAATCAAATATTCTTATCTCCTATCCATTTGTTGTTGCTGTGTGGCTTGTTGTTTTTTTTATGTATTTGTAAGAGTTCTTTATATATTAATGATGACAACTCTGTCATTTGTTTTGCAAGTACAGTTAGAAAATCAATCATTTGTGGATATGTATCTTTTCTGAACATAAATCTTAAATTGGCAAAGAATGTCCATATTTTCTTTGTTAGCCTCTGAGTTCACAGTTAATATTAATAACATCACTCCACTCTACCCTCACCCCTACCTGTATTGTACACAAAAGCTTATTTTTCTTCTAAAAACCTGCATTTATTTTTTAAGACTCTGCCACTATGTACTGTATTTTTACACAAATAACTCACCCCTTCTACTTTTGTTTGCCAACTGCACCACCCCCCACAAGGTATTTTCATAAACACCACTATGCCAACTTTTTTCACATGTTGCTGTAAAAAAAAAAATAATAATTAGCACGGCACGCTTACAAAACTACATCACAGGGAGGAAGGTGCGGTTGGCAAACAAACGTAGAAGGCACATGTTATTTGCATAAAAACATGGTTAAAAAGCCACGGCATGAAAAAAATATTTCTACTACTTTTAAGGAGAAAAATGGTGTGTTTCATCACAACTCAAGAGGTACTCAATTTTCACAGAAAAATATATTAATTAAACAATGAAAACATGTATATAAGTAATAAGCAATAATTTGAAAGTAAATACAGTTCATACATGAAATGTAATTAAGGTTTAGGTTTAGATTCTCTGTTTTTCTCTTTTGGTGCTACTGTCTTCACCAATTTTCCAACCTTTTGGGACGTTTGTGGTTATCTTGTATTAAAGCTGCACAGAAAAGCACCTACAGATAAAAATAAAAGGGAAACAAAAGAACACAGTTTGGAAATAGTGCTTGGGCACTGTGCATGACAGATTGACAATATGTAGATGATACTAGTCCTGCATTCCTCACGCTTGGCAGATGTATGCAAAGTAAAATATTTTGGGTTGACCCAAATAACGCACACAATTCAAATTTATTATATTTGATACTCTCTGACTAGAAACTATTGTGTCAAGTAAATGGTATGTCTTTGTCCAAATCATTAATGCTGAAATATCTCTCCTTTTAGTGTATTTATTTGGTATGTTTTTTGGGTGATAAAGTCACTTCATCAAAGAGAAAAATGAATCCTTATAAAAAAAAAAAAAGTAATATAACATCTCAAAAGCCGTTATGGTTAAGTCATTAAGTGAATAGTAATTCTGAGAGGCAAGTGTGTATCCCATAGATTTTTCTTGAAGGGCTTTAACTATTTTATGTTTTACATTTATTTATGTCTTTAATCCCTCAGGAATTTATTTTTGTATATGATACAAGAGGGGATTCAACTTAGTTTTATTATTCAACAGGGTAGCAGTTGAGCCAGCATCATTTATTAAATATTCTATTTATTTGTAATATTAAATTCTCATATATAGTTACGTCTGTATCTATATTAGGAGCCCTGGTGGCACAGTGGTTAAAATGCTTGGCTGCTAACTGAAAGGTTGCTGGTTCAAACCCATCAGCTGCTCTGTGGGAGAAATATGTAGCATTCTGCTTCTGTAAAGGATTACAGCATTGGAAACCCTATGGGGCAGTTCTACTCTGTCCTGTAGGGTTGCTATGAGATGGAATCGACTTGACGGCAGTGAGTTTGGTTTGGTTTTTATATTTATATTTTCAATTCTGTTCCACAAATCTCTTTTGTCTACTTCTATGCCAAAATCACATAGTTTTGATTAGAGTGATTTTATATTGTGTTTTAATATCTATTAACACTACTGCCATTGACTTTTTTTTTTCACAATGCTTTTTTATTTTTTAATTTTACTTATCTATTATTGTGGATTTATTCTTCCAGATGAATTTTTAAATCATTCCATCTAATTCTCATAATTCACAGAAAATCTATTATGATGTTACTGGAGTTGCATTAAACGTATATGTCAATTTTGAGAGATTTGGCATGTATAATATTAAGTTTTCTAATCCAAGAACATGATAAATCCAATTTGTTCAGATCTTATTTTAAATCTTTCCATGACTTCTTGATAGTCTTCTTCCTATAGGTCTTTGTCTTACTTGTTAAATTTATTCCCCAATATTTTACTGTTTTTGCTATTACTGTGAATTAATATTTTTCCCATTTTTCTTTTTTAGGTTTTAAATGTTTTGTATAAACGAAAACTGTTGATTTTTGTAAATTTATTTTATAACCTGCCGACTTACAAAATTATCTTATTAATTCAAGTAGTTCATTCTACTAGAGCGTCTTAGACTTTCTGAGTATATATTCATATTAACAGAAAGAGTTCACTACAAAAAAAAACAAAAAACCACAAAAGTTGGCAGCACTGGAGGAAATGAGGGACAAAGAAGCTATAAGAGACACAAAAAAAACCAAATACCTAAATGGCAGAAGTAAGTCTTTCCTTATCAGTAATTACCACAGATATAAACGGACGAAATGCTCCAATCAAAAGACAGAGAGTGACAGAATAAATTTTTTAAAAAAAAGCTGATCCAACTATATACTGTATACTGTCTACAAGAGATGCATCTTAGGCCCAAGGACACAAATAGGTTAAAAGTGAAAGCTTGGAGAGAAAGATTCCATGCAAATAGCAGTCAAAAAAGAACTGGGGTGATGATTTTAATATCAGACAAAACAGACTTTAAGTCAAAAGCTGTTTTTAGAGACAAGGAAAGACATTATAAAATGATAAAAGTGTTAATTCATCAAAAATGTATAACAATTATAAATATTATGCACCTAACCTCAGAGCAGGGAAGGCAGTATTCAGAGAGAAATTTATAGTGGTAAACACATTAGAAAGGATGAAAGATCTCCAATAAATAATCTAACTCTACAACCTGAGCAACTAGAAAAAGAAGAGCAAACTAAGTCCAAAACTACCAGAAGTAAGGAAATACAAATATCAGAGCAGAAATAAATGAAATAGAGAATAGGAGAACAATGGAGAAAAATCAATGAAGTCAGAAGTTGGATTTTCAAAAAAAAAATAGATAAAATTGACTAATCTTTAGCTAGACTGACAAAGAAAAAAAGAAGATGCAAATAGTTAAAATCAGAAATAAAAGTGGAGAGTATAACCAACCCTACAGAAATAAAAAAGATCATAAGAGAATACTACAAATAATTGTATGGCAACAAATTAGATAACTCAAATGAAATGGACAAAGTCTTACAAAATAAACTTCCTACATTTTCCATTTCAAGAAGAAATAGAAAAATCTCAACAGACTCATATCAAGTGAAGAGATTGAATCAGTAATCAAACACCTCCCAACAACAACAACAAAAAGTCCTGGACCACATCGTTTCACTGCGAATTCTACCAAACAGTTGAATAATTGACACCAATCCTTCTTAAACTCTTGTAAAAAATAGAAGAGAAGGAAACACTTCCTAACTCATTCTATGAGACCAGCATTATCCTGGTACCAAAACAAGACAAAATGACTATAATAAAAGAAAACTACAAATCAATATCCTTTATGAATATAGATCTAGAAATCCTCAAAAAAACACTAGCAAATCAAATCCAACACCATATTAAATTATACAACATGACCAACTGGGATTTATTCCAGGAATGCAAGGGTGGTTCAACATTAGAAAATTAATCAATGTAATACACCACATTAACAGAACAAAGGAAAAAACCACATGTTCATCTCAATCAATGCAAAAAAGGCATTTGACAAAATCCAACACCCTTTCATAATAAAAACACTCAACAAACTATGAATAGAAGGGAAATTCCTCAATTCAATAAAAAGCATTTATGAAAAAAACCCACAGCTAACATATACTCAATGGAGAAAGATTGAGAGCTTTCCCCTTAAGATCAGGGCCAAGACAAAGATGTCTTCTCTCACCACTGCTATTGAATATTGTACTGGAAGCCCTAGCCAGAACAATTAGAGCAATTAGGTAAGAAAAATA
>NW_004444193.1:2320932-2325060 GCF_000243295.1 Trichechus manatus latirostris
ACTGAAAGCTATAAAACATTGCTGAAAGAAATTAAAGAAGAAATAAATAAATAGAAAGACATTTCATGTTTATGGATGGGAAGACTTAATAATGCTAAGACGTCAATACTACTTAAAGCAATCTATAAATTCAATGCAAGCCCTATCAAAATTCCAACACCCTTCTTTGCAGAAAACTCAATCTTCAAATTTACATGGAATTTCAAGGGACCCAAAGTAGCCAAAGTGATCTTAAAAAAGAAGAACAAAATAGGAGGATTCACACTTCCTGATTTTAAAACATACTATAAAGCTACGGTAATCAAAACAGTTTGGCACTGGAATAATAATAGGCACATAAACCAATTGAATAGAATTGAGAGTTGAAAAATAAACCATACACCTAAGGTCAACTGATTTTTAACAAAGAAACTAAGTCCATCCAATGGGGAAAGACTAGTCTCTCAATAAATGGTGCTGTGACAACTGTATCTCCACATTGAAAAGAATGAAGTTGGACTCATACTTCACATCATATACTAAAATTAACCTAAAATGGTTAAAGACTAAAATGTAAGAACTAAAACTGTAAAACTCTTAGAATAAAACATAGGAGTAATACTTTGGGACCTAGTTTCCAACAATAGATTCTTCTATATAACACCAAAAGCCAAAGCTACAAAACAGAACATAGATAAATTGGACGCTAACAAAACTAAAAATTTTGTGCGTTAAAGTATTTTATCAACCAAGTGAAGAGAGAACCTACAGAATGGGGAAAATATTTGGAAACCATATATCTGTTAAGGGTTTAATATCCAGAATACATGAAGAACCCCTACAACTTACCAAAAGAAAGACAAACAACTCAAAAAATGGGCTAAGGACTTGAATATATATTACCTGAAAGAAGATATAGAAATGTCCAATAAGCATATGAAAAGATGTTCAAAGTCTTTAGTCATTACCAACCAAACCTGTTGCCATCAGATCGATTCGGACTCATAGCAACCCTGTAGGACAGAGTAGAACTGCCCCCATAAGGTTTCCAAGGAGCAGCTGGTGGATTTGAACTGCTGACCTTTTAGTTAGCAACCGAGCTCTTAACTACAGTGCCACCAGGGCTCCCATCAGTCATCAGGGAGATGCAAATCAAAATCAAAATGAGATACCAGTATAACCCCAGTTGTTGTTGCTAAGTGCCATCAAGTAGGTTCCGACTCATAGCAGCCCTATGTACAATAGAAGGAAATGCTGCCTGGTCCTTCACCATCCTCACAATCACTGCTATGTTTCAGCCCATTGTTGTAGCCACTGTGCCAATCCATCTCATTGAGGGTCTTCCTCTTTTTCACTGACCCTCTACTTTACCAAGCATGATGTCCTTCTCCAGGGATTGGTCCCTCCTGATAATATGCCCCAAGTAAGTGAGATGAAGTCTTGCCATTCTCACTTCTGAGGAGCATTCTGGTTGTACTTCTTCCAAGACAGATTCGTTCATTCTTCTGACAGTCCATGGTATATTCAATATTCTTCACCAACTCCATAATGCAAAGGCATCATTTCTTCTTTGTTCTTCCTTATTCATTGTCCAGCTTTCACATGCATATGAGGCAATTGAAAACACCACGGCTGCTTGGGTCAGGCGCACGTTAGTCCTCATAGTGACATCTTTGCTTTTTAACACTTAAAAGAGGTCTTTCATGGCAGATTTTCCCAATGCAATACTTTGTTTGATTTCTTGACTGCTGCTTCCACAGGCATTGATTGTGCAGCCAAGCCAGTGAGATGGCTATTATCGGGGTGGGGCAGGGGTGGGGAGAGGGAGAAAATAACAAGTGTTGGTGAGGATATGGAGAAATTGGAACCCATCCATGGTTGGTGGGATTGTAAAATAATACATAAACAGACAAACAGCAAACTAAGATGTAGCTCATCATTTAAGGTAATATACAGGTAAAGGATGAGTGCATTTTATGAATAAGGGTATATATGCAACTGGATCCATGGTCAGGCATCATTGATATAATGGCTATTTGTCTAAAATCCATCTACCCAGGACCACAAATCTACAAATATTCATACTGGCACTACTAATGCAGGACTGGCATTCAAATAGGTCAATTGGATCAGAAAATAAAACCTTCTGGGCCTAAACAGGAACGTTTTGGCTCAAAACAAATTCAATAGACAGAAATATGGCTAAATGATCAAGGCACCAAATTGGCAAACTTCACCACGAAATGGTATGACTACTTTTGTTTGTCTCAAGGGCTTTTTCATTCTTTGCTTTCACCAAATTCCACTAATTTTATGCCTCAAAGATAAGAGGAAATGCAGAAATCCCAAGAGTTGCTGAAGTACAAAGTAAACACAGCGTAGTATTCTTGGAGGTTGAGAACCATCACATGGTTAATAAGAGATAAACTCTCTTTCAGCTCCTCTTTTCAATTCAGTTCATAAGACCACCTACGGACTTTTATTAAGTCTTTGTGGCAGCTTAGAAGAACAGCAGTGTGGAGAAGAAATGTGTTTTGTATAGTCTGCCCCCAGAAGCTTCAGTGTTACAGAAATTCTATTCACAGTGGGGAGCTATGAAAGCCTTTTCAGAGGTATGTTTGTGCTGCCCTTCCAAAAAAGAAAAAAGAAGTAAGACCCCTAGCCTGCCAGTTTCTCTCCACACTCTGCGAGGTGAAAAGGCGCCTCCTCTCCCTCTGCCAATAACATTAAGCCTAGAGGGCTGGCTGCAGAATTCTATGCATCATTTAGAACTTTGATGCTGAACTGAATTCATAGAAAAAAAAAAGGTCCAGCCAGTTGGGTTGCTGCTGACAAGGAAGAATATTGGTTAGGGGTGACTACAGAGTTCTCTTACTTTAATTCCTCCTACCAGGAAGGCGGTACTCCAGTCTTTCTAAACAGAAATTTTCTTTGTGCTTTAAAGACTGTCTCAGCCAGGTCAAATAAAAGAACAAAGGTTTTCCTAAAACCAAACCTAAAGAGTAAGCGAGTAGGTGGTAGGGTTTGTGGTTTCTGTGCACTGTCCTTTCACTTTGGAGGCTTATAACAGGAGCTTTTGCTTTGGTTTTCTGGTGCTGTTTAAAAGCCAGATGGTTTGCAATGATGCTCCAGTCTGATTTTTGTGACCTCACGGCAGCAGGTTTGATTTTCACATTGCATAACCTGTCACGTCGGATTTTCCTTTTGATAATCTGAACTTTGCAATCATTTAACGATTCATCCAGGTAAACTTAAATCAAGATGATGTTGTTGGTTGGTGTTGAGTCAATTCTGACTCATGGGTGACACAAATGGTTAAACGCTGGACTATTAACCAGAAGGTTGGCTGTTCAAACTCACCCAGAAGCACCTCAGAAGTAAGGCCTGGTGATCTGCTTCAGAGAGGTCACAGCCTTGAAAACCCTATGAGGAGCTCTACTCTGCACACATGGGGTCACTATGATAAAACAGGATGCTTAGGTTCAAACCCTAGTTGTACTTATTTGTTGACAAGTTACTTAACTTTCTTTGTCTGTTTCCTTAGCTGTAAAAAAAGGATTAAAATAAAACCCACTTTATAGGGTTGTTGTCAGAATTAAGCACTAAGAACAGTGCTACCTAGCGCATAGTAAATGCTGGGTAAGCATTAGTTGTTACTATTATTTCATCATGCTAAGCATGCCCAGGGTCTCCTCTAACAGCAACTCAACCCATTAGTACTGCCTAGATGGAAAAAGACAAGAATTATGGAATACTGTACATTTATTAAATTTCTATACACACTCTCTTAATATATTTTGATAAACTGTAGAAATTAAATACGTCAATCACAAAAGGACAAATACTGTATGAGACCACTATTATAAAAACTCAAGAAAAGGTTTACACACAGAAAGAAACAATCTTTGATGGTTATGAGGAAGGCGAGGGTTGGGGAGGGGAAATCATTAACTAGATAGTAGATAAGTATTAACTTTGGTGAAGGGAAAGACAGTACACAATATAGGTGAAGTCAGCACAACTTGACCAAGGCAAAGTCATAGAAGCTTCATAGATACATCCGAACATCCTGAGAGACTGAGTTACTAGGGCTGAGAACTGGAGACCATGGTCGCAGGGATCATCTAGGTCAATCGCACAACAAAGCTA
>NW_004444193.1:2325262-2330020 GCF_000243295.1 Trichechus manatus latirostris
AGCTACCACCACCAACTGCTCTGACAGGGATCACAGTAGAGGGTCCCAGACAGAGTGGGAGAAAAATGTAGAACAAAATTACAAATTCACAAAAAAATGACCAGACTTACTGGTTTGACAGAGGCTGGAAGAACTCCCAAGACTATGGTCCCTGGATACCCTTTTAACTCAGAAGTGAAGCTACTCCCAAGGTTCACCCTTCAGCCAAAGATTAGACAGGTCTAAAAAACAAACAATAACACATGTGAGGAACGTGCTTCTTAGTTCAATCACGTATACAATAACAAAAGGGCAAAACCTGCCCAAAAGCAATGACAATAAAGCAGGAAGGGACAGGAAAAATGGGCCGATGGAAATGGGGAATTGGGGTGTGGAAGAGGAGAATGTTGACACATCATGGGATTGCAACCAATATCCTGAAACAATTTGTATATAAGTTGTTGAATGAGAAACTAATTTGTTCTGTAAAGTTTTACCTAAAGCACAATTTAAAAAAATTCCATTGAAAATCCAAATTGAACAGTAAATTTAGATATTTGACTACTGATTTTCTATTGGCAAATATCACCCAAAAAATAATTATAGTTGTTTTCATATGTACCATCTGGTTTAGAGATTATGTGTATATGTATGTATGTATGTATATATACATAATTTCATAAAAGCACAACCAAGTAAATCAGCTATCATCATATCCATAATCCCACCTCCAACTCTAACCCCCTAAGGTCTGAGTAATCCCTTGTAAAAGTTTGGTGTGAATTTTTCTCTGTGTTAGTACAGACATAGTTGCACACACATACACACATATAATATACATGCAAACATATACATACATATATATGAATATTTACAGTAGGGGATCATGCCATACATATTAGTTTGCAACTTGCTTTTTTCATTTGACAATATATCCTGGACCCCATTCTATTTCAGGACACACAGATCCATCTCATTTTTTTAACAACTGCCTAGTAATCCATCATAGAAGTATATCAAAATCAATTTAACCATTTCCCTGTTAATGCACACTTAGGTTGTTTCGAATCTTGTTTCTACTATAAACAATGCTGCAATAAACACTCTTCTGTAGGTATCTTCATGTTAGAATGTTATTTAAATTAGTCTGCATCTGCTGAACACAGCAAATACGGGCAAGAGACAAAGCCCACAGGTGGGAAAGGAGATTACTAACACACTGTGTGAAATAATCCTTAAAAAATAATTTAGACATTTACCCATAGTTCAAATAATTTCTCTTTTAATCTCTTCATCTCCACTCTACCCCCCTAAAAAGTATAGCTTATGACACATTTTTTTATTATTGCTGACAATATCCACAATCATTGACAACAACCTAAGAGTTATCTCAAGAGAGGTTATTAGTTTGATTTGTGTTAGAGTGGAAATTTGCAAAGAAATGACCTATAGAAAATCAGAGATTTTTTTTTCCCCAAATGAAAATAGTTTGTTAATTTGGTTTGAAATAAAAGGAATGCAAGACTGTTGTCCCCAAATAATGACAACACCAAAAAGCATAAACATGGAGAATGTAAGTCCGTTTAAGCCAAGGTTTCTAAACCTTGGGACTATTGATATTTTGGACCAGATAATTCTTTGTTGTTGGGAGCAGTCCTTTGCCTTGCAGGAGGTTGAGAAACGACCCTGACCTCTACCCACTAGATACCAATAGTATCCCCTCCCCAGGTGTGACAACCAAAAATGTCTCCAGACATTGCCAGTCAATGTCCCCTGTGGAGCAAAGTCACCCCGTTTGATAATTAGCCACATTCCCTCCTCTCAGGGCAAACTCTGTTAACAGAGTGGTGTTCAACCACATAGATTAAAATGCAAATATAAACCTCTTTTATACAATTAGGATAAGTCTATATAAGCTGTTTTTTTTTAACCTGCCCTTTTCCACTTAACAATATATCATATACACCTCTCCATGTTAATATTTATAGACCTATCTTATCCTTTTAACAGCTACATTGAATTTCAGTGTATGAACTCGCCACAATCATATATTAATGGACATTTTGGTTGTTTTTTTGTTTTTTTTTTCTATTTAAAGCAATGGTGCAATAAGTTCACCTGCACTTATGTCTTTGCACACTTCTATTATTTCCTTAGGAAATTCTGGATCAGAGTATACATGTTTTTTAATCAGATTTTTACTATAATTTTTAATATATATTTCAGATGAAATAAACCAAATATTGGCCTGTGACAAATCTTTAGCCATCCCCTCCCTAAAAAAAGAAAAAGAAAAAAAAAAAAAACCTCCTTTGCACACTGACATGCTTTTCCTGAAAGAAAGAAAGAAAATGCTACTTTCCTTTGCTCTACTTTTAGTTAAGACTTAAAGCTTTGATCAAGGAAGCAAAAACTTCCTCTGAATCTAAAAATTAGCAGGTCGACTCATGTGTGCAAGGGTGACAATGCAAATATCAGTTTTGGTTGAGAAAGAATAGTTATTGATGAGCTACAGGGTGGGGAACAACTTGGTCTTATTTCTCACCTTGTACAGAAAAACAGCCACGTCGTGAGGTTAAATTGAAGTTGGTAAATACACAATTACTCAGCTTGTGTCTCGGTAATAAATGTGCCTCTAGCCAGTGAACCTGCAAGTCCTGAGAGCACCACTTTGCTGATTAAGGAGATAAAAAGAGGATATTGTGGAAAGGGTCATTTCAAGAGTAATGAATCCTCATTCTGTCTCTGTACTTTGCCAACGGGGGAAAGAAGTTTAACAGGGATAAAGCTTCTTGAAGTATCCAGGTGGCAACATGGAGCAGGGCAAATCAGACATGATGATTTCCAGGCCAGGAACAAACAGCACCATTTAAGATGGCTGAGAAATGACAATACTGGTGAATTAAGTACATCTCTGGGAGAAGCTTTATTAAATTAGCCTAATACCTCATTGCATGATCAATAACAATGTATTTATTTTGTACTATGGCCTTGAGCGACTTTTCATTAGGAATTTAAATGACCTTAGAAAGCTACTGAGTATCAATTTAGAATACTTTCAGAAGATATTAGGCTGGCCTCAGAGCAAAAGATGAGTGAAAATGCAGCTCATTATTTAAGTCAGAGAGAGAATGTCAAAAAACATTTCACCTTGGCATGGTAAGGAGGTAGGTCAAGTTACGTATCCAAACAAATGACACTGCTCTGCTTTTTGGATTCCCAGGTAAAGAATGAAATGGATCAAAAAGAGTTTGCAGTTCCGGTAGGTATTTACCCAGATTACTCTCGAAATAAAGAAGGTTATGAGATTGGAAAAGACAGAGGTATTGTTTTACATTAAATTAAATGAACTGCCAGGACTCTGTACCAGATTCTGGCAGTGGTCCCCCCACACTCGCTCAGATGCCTTCACCATTTTCAAGCTCAAGAACTCTAGGTAGGTTTTCACTCCCAATAGGCAGCACCTGCCTCTGTTTGTTTGATGGCTGCCTTCAGGCTATCCGAACCACTCTGTGGGACCCTAAGGGTACATCCCTCTGGCAGTAATCCTTAATCAATGACTGACAGGTGTAGACCAGGATTTTCCAACCTCAGCACTACTGACATTTTGCACCAGATAATTCTTTGTTGTGGGAGCTGTCCTGTGTATTGCAGGATGCTTAGCAGCTTCTTTGACCTCTACCCACTGGATGCCCATATTACCACTCCCCCAGAGTTATAACAACCAAACGGTTCCCCAGACATTGTCAAATGATGTTCCTGGGGCAAATCACCCCTAACTGACAATCATTGGTGTAGATGTATAAATATGGCTGCTCCCTTCTCCCTAATTGGACCATTCTAAACTGTGACCAAGGAGTCTCTAGGTGATGCAAACAGTTTAAGTGCTTGACTACTAACTGAAAGGTTGCTGGTTCAAAACACCTGGAGGTGCCTTGGAAGAAAGGCCTGGTGATCTGCTTCCAAAAGTTCACAGCCTTGAAAACCTTATAGAGTGCAGTTCTGCTGTGCACACATGGGGTCCACATGGGATTGCCATGAGTCGGAAACTACTCGATGGCAACTGTTTGGCTTTGTTTTTTGGGTTTTTGTTGTTGTTGTTGTTGTGTGTGTGTGTGTTTTTGAAGGTGTGACAAATCCAGGCTCTAGACGCCACCTAGGGGATCACCCTCTGTAGAACTTTGCTTGGTACCACACCCTTGCTCAATCACTTTCCCTTTCCGGTCCCACTTCCGAATCCCCTAACTAGTTTTTCCTGGGAACATGTCCCAGTAAATGACTTTCACACAAATTCTCATCTCAGTATCTGCTTTTTGGGGGTGCCAACCTAAGGCAAACCTGTTGCCCCATAGGCGCAGTGGCTAAGTGCTAGGCTGCTAAGTGAAAGGTATGTGCTTCGAACCCACCAGCCATTCTGCAGGAGAAAGATATGGCAGTCTGCTTTCATAAAGATTACAGCCTTGGAAACACCATGGTGCAGTTCTACTCTGTCCTATAAAGTCACTATAAGGTCACTTTGAGTTGGAACTCCAAGGCAGTGGGTTTTTTAACCTAAGGCAGAATCCATAACAATTGAGATACTGATGAGTCATTTAACTAGATAAAGGTACAGAGTTTCATTGTTGTTTTCAGTGCCATTGAGTTGGTTCCCACTCACAGCGACCCCATGTACAACAGAACAAAACACTGACCGGTCATGCACCATCCTCACAATAATTGCTATGTCTGAGCCCACCGTTGCAGCACTGTGTCAGTCCATCTCATTGAAGGTCTCCCTCT
>NW_004444193.1:2332094-2335606 GCF_000243295.1 Trichechus manatus latirostris
CACCACTAATCTGGTGCCTTTTATTTCACAAGTTGGCCTTGAGACACATCTCAAAATGAAGATAAAAATAAAAATGATCCCCTTCTGATGACCCTGCTAAGCCAAATGAATAAAATCAATAAAAATGCAATTAATTTGGACTCATTTGAACTAAAGAATCAAGAGACAAAATAAGGAAGCATATTTCCCAGGATATGTGATGTAGTTTTTGGCCAGAAATCCTGCTTCCAAAAGCATCCACCTCAGACACAGCGCCAGTAATAAACTCCCTGTGTCTTATACACCCATAAATCCTGTACCAACCAAGATTTCAACAGTCTCTTCTCTTCAACCCACACATACAGCATCCCAGACACTAATTTAGACTATTAATTAAATCTCAGAAAATTGCACTGGGACTCAGCAGATACTGTTCCATAGCCTGTATAACTTAAAAAAAAATAATAATAATGGATTACCCACTTGAAAGAGATTCCTCTTAATATGACCTTTTTCAAAGGAAATATAATAAAATACCCCCTTTCCAAAACAATGATAATGCTTTAGAGGAAGCTGACTTAGACTAGAATACCCATCACAACTATATATGGTCCAATATCAGTGGCGATTCATAAAGTATTTTTGAAGGTAAATGAAATACACAGAAGTTGACTTTTAAAGGCAAATCACAGACTATGTTGTAAGAAAAAGTGTATTAAAAGGACTAAAACACAATTCAATATGCAACAAGAAACAGAAGCTGACTTTAAAGGAGATGGTGGAATTGAGTGTCGAAGGGGCCAGTAGATGCAGCAGTGGATGGAGATGAAACAGGAGGAAAGATACGGCACCTGAGAAAGAAGAAACTAAGGAGGGTGAGAGTAATAGAGACACCAAGACCCCATGTCAGTGGAATGGGAGGAAGGAATAAAGCCCACTAGAAAATCCTTTAAGTCAGAGGAAAAAGGCAAGAGAAGGGTATATTCCCTCTGCTTTCATGGATAAAACAGAATCCATGTCAAAGGCAGGAGAGAGGAACTAAACCAGAAAGGTGATCATGGAGAAGGCAAACGTAAGTGAGAGAAGAGGACAGCACTTAGAAGCATAATTTAGCATTTGAGCCATTCCCAGAGAACTTTATAGACCTTACTCTTAATTTCCAAGGAGGAATGGATCTCTCTAAGCATATTGAACCCCAGTGGCCACAGAGATGGCTACAGTACACCCAGGAACTAGAGACTGAGGAAGATCCTGGGACATAAGCATTGATTAGATACATAATACTTGTTTTTCTCCAAGGGTGGAAGCCATGGAGGACCCTGGACATAAGGTACCACAGCAATCCCAACAGGAGTCAACTATGATGCACAAGCACTGAACGATACAGACTCCTCACCTGTAGCCAATAAATCTTTACTGATCTCCTTCTGTGTGCCAGGGCTTGGGCTGGGAGCTGGAGCAACAGAGGTGGATGGGGACAGAGCCACAGTCCTGAAGGCTTTGGGCTCATAATTCCTATGTCAACTACAGTGGGAGTTCCTGAATAGAGCCCGCTTGTTCCACTGCAGGGGCTTCATATGAAATAGGCTATTTTTTATTATTAGAACTTAAAATGGGTCAGGCTTAAGACAAATCTCAGAAATAGTCAGGTGCTCAGACTTGTGGTAGCCTAAATGGAGTGTGAATTCATATTTTATGAATAATAATTCTTGAGATTTTGTGTTTTCATATTGAAATAATAATATTAAATATGTACATTTTGGAAAGTACTGCACATTTTTCTTCCTAACTATATTTGAATTCAGCGTATTTCTGGTGATGACATCAAGCCTCAGTTTCTTAATGAAGGGTAACTGCGCCACATGAGTTCAAGAATAAGCCAGAGGACAAATCACATAAACTAAACAAAAAATTTAAAATGCTGTGGTGAGCAGATTTCACAGTTCAATGTATGAAACATCTCTGGATTTGAATTATCTTGTGGTGAAAAAATTGATAGTTTCATCCTTCATGTACCATCATACTCTTTTACCGTGCAGTTCTCTCTCCAAAAGTGACTGTAAAACCACATTGTGTCATTCCATCTTTATTCTTCCTCATTTACTTCCATATCACATTTCTCCAGTTTACAAATAGCAAAATTATTTCATGAAAGTCTTTGCACTGCCAGCTCCAGCTGGGAGCTGAAAAAACACAATGTACTTCCTGTCTCTCATATTATCTACAGCCAGAGAGCTGAGAACATCCGTTTGCATTTTTGCTGAGGATGCTTAAATAGATCTTTTTTCCCCACATATTTCCTGACCCCAAGCTGCTGATATACCCAAAGCCGTATTTTATCAGAAAGATCAAGATCTAGGGGGAAGTGCCACCTCTTCCTCTCTCACTCATTCAACATTGAGTGCGGTATCAGGTGCTGTCCTGGGTGCTGAGGATACAACAATGAATGAGAAACAAGCCTTCATGTTGCTGCAAGGGAGAAAGCCAGGTAAACAGACATCAATGACAGGGGGAGGGAAGTACCCACTGCCATGAGAACACATAGGAAAGACACCCAGCTTTGCCGTCAGGGCGGTCTTCACAGAGGAAATGATGTCTAAGTTGACACATAAAGACAAGAAAGAATTATCCAGGCACCTGGTGAAAGTATGTGAAGGAGAGAGGGTGGAGGAAGAGGGAATGAGACAGGAAATGAGACCGTATAGGAAGCAGAAGCCAGAACTCAAAAGTTCTTGTAATACATGCTAAAGACTTCTGACCTTAATTAAAGCCAATGGGAATCGGTGAATGAGTTTGATAGATGAAAAACATCATATAAGCTATTTTACTATGTATATATTTGCTCACTAACAACAGTGATTTTAAAACAACTTTTTTTCTTAAGCTGTACATCAGTCAATATATCTGTGATCCGTTCTCTTTTTTCAGTTCTTTCCTTCCTCCTATTCTTCCTGCAGAGAATATGGACTGTGATGTTACAATGATAGATGAATGAGCAAACAAGAAGTCTTTAATAAATGCTTTCTAGTAATAATAGGGGAGATATAATGTTAACGCCTCTTTCCAATATAAGATACCAATATAAAATTTCATTTTAAAGATGCTTACATCTCTGTACATATATAAAATGAGGGAAGGAGGGACATGTAGGAATATTTTGAGAAGAGTGAATAATAATCCAAGAAGACCAAATTCCAGAATGTACTGAGACTTGCAAATTATGTCACAGAAAACAAAGAGACTGTTTTGGTTTTGGAAGGCATAGATATGATTCTTGGGACCAAGGTTATAATACTGACAGATGACAAAGAAGAAGCAGAGCTACTCATTTTTTTATTTTGCTTTCATCTTCTACGCCAAGGAGAAGGATTGATTGAAGAGAGTAAAGCAAGTATTAGGATGAAAGAACCGAAGACCAAGATAAATGGGGAGAACAGCACAGAGCCTTGTTCTAAATGTGTTCAAGCCCTTGTCAGCCACTGTTAGGGGCCTGTGAGGAACAGTGGGGGAAAACAGGAATTGTGCTGAATGAC
>NW_004444193.1:2335947-2353575 GCF_000243295.1 Trichechus manatus latirostris
TTCATTTTAATTGAGAGAATTTTGTATATTAACATCTTCCAAAACCTGTTCCATGGAACACTGTTTCTACCAGATATTAATAACTATTGTAACAACAAAAGAAGACGCCATGTTAAATAAATTTGGAAGGTTCTGACTTTAACAATCTTAAACTGATTAATTTATCAGATTTTGTTGGAGTCTTTAATAAAATTATGTGTATTGGATCTCTAACAGTGATTTAATATAAAATCTTTCCTAAATGCTTTTGAGTGTGGCCCATTCTTTTTGGCCCATCTCCTGGAACAAGTGTTTCTTTGAACATCTACTGGAAAAAGATTATCTTGGTTAAATGAATGCATTTGGCAAAGTGTTTTATTCTATCTTTGCAAGAAATACAGAGGAATGTTGGCTATTAATTGTACACATAGTTTTATACCTTGTAGAATGACAGTACTTTAAAAGTGTTAATTAGTTGACTACAATAAAACCAGAGGAAGAACTCTGCTATTCAGTCATATATTCATTCACTTATTTGAAAAGTATATATTAAATATCAGATGTTTACCAGGCTTTATTACGTTTCAGAAATTCAGTGGTGAGCAAAACAAACACAATTCTTGATGCTGTCACATTTAATATTTTCATCAAAATATATGCTGGATAATAAACGATAAGGTTAAGATTCAAAATCACTATACCTGGCTAGAATAATAGGCAGAATATAGTTAGAAGAACTCTAATAGTGAAAAACAATTGTACAAACCTCAGCATGTGTAAAGACGACTCAGAAGTTTGACTACAAGCTCAATGTGAGTTAACAAAAAATGTTAGCAACACATTAGGATGCATTGAGAAAAAAAATTATTTTTATAAGGCAGTTTATAGATGAACTGTTTACTACCAAAACCAGACTAGAAGTAACATGTTTAACATTACCACCTTGAAAAGGAGAAATCGTTAAACAAGAATTCATCAGAGGAGAGCAACCAGGATGAATGGAATCCCAAAACCGGTATCTATGACGAAGAGTTGCAAGAATGAAGAATATGGCACTTAGAAAGAAAAATAAAGTGAGAGTTGACAGTTCATTACAGCTATGTTTAAATAAATAAAGGAAGAAATAGGGCAATTTACCATTTGACATTTCTAATAGCAATAAGTAGAATTAATAAGGTGTCTTTGAATTCACAACAGGAAGAATTCTGTAGCAATTAACCTGTATAAATATTTAGTAAGCTGCCTCTTCACTAAAGGTGTTTAACCAGAGACCAAATTACCCTTTTCAAGAATGTTCTAAAATATAAGACTGTATTTTGTCAGTTTTCCCACCTGCAATAGAAAGAATTTGAATTAGAAAAATTGTTTCCTATGGCTTCTTTCAGTCATACAATTTTGGTCCCATTAATGTTGGTGAGGGATTCTTTCATCTATGATCTGAACATCATACTTTTCTACTTCATTTAGTCATTCTCTCTCATGCTCTCTCTCTCTCAGCTCCTTCTTTCCATGTTTTCCTGTCTGCCATTGACAAACCCGTTAGATTTGCCTTTTTTTTTTTTTTTTCTCTTTATAACATTCTACCACTAGCTTCAGTGGATTCCTGTGCCAGGTTCCTCACTAGTTTTCCTCACGCCCAGAATGACACTTCCCTCCACTCCCAACTCCTAACCCAAGTCTCTCCCACTCTCATCCCCTAAACTCTGGCCATCATAAATAGCATGGCAGATTAATCTTCCTAAACTATTTCCACTTTCCAATCTAGTAATCTATGACGGACCCCTCTTTCTCTATCAAATCAAATTCCTCTTGTTGGGTTTCAGATTTGATAATGACCTACTCACTCTTTATTTCCCCTTCTCCCCTAATACCCACGTTCCAAGCCAGCTCTTCACTTCTCTTTTCCCACTTAGTATGCATTCAAATTTACAGAATTTTGCTCATAATTCCCGTACATGGGATACTTTTTCTCCCCCTTCCTACCCCAATTCTGCTTTACAATATTCTAGCCACATTTTAAAGCCTAGTTTAAATACCATCTCCTTCTCTAGACTCTCATGACATTGAACTCAGTAATACATCATTCGCTATTTAAATATCTTCTAAATTTTCACATGTATTACTTTTATCTTTCCTGAGTTATAAACACCTTAAGAACAAGATATACTCTATATTCCCAGTACAGTCCTAAATCCATAAGAGTCATAAGTAAACACTTTTTGGTTGATCATTTTCATTTTGGGAACAAGAACAAAATGAGAAAATTCTCCGTCAATTCCAGTGCTTGACTAAAGAGTGGACCAGCAGGACAATTGCCTAGGGTAACAATCTATAAAGGGCATTAGATTATTGAAAAAAAAAAAAAATTCTGGAGCTGTAACAAGAAAGGATAAAACAAATTTACCACAACTCTCAGTAAGGAGAATATTATATGTGGTTTGAAAGAATGTTGACAAACCCTCTGGATACCAGATGAAACCCTTCAAAGAGCATACTTGTTCTCAGGACACCAGAGAAGCTATATTTTCTTCCAAGACCAGAGTCCAGTGAACAGCAAGGCTATGACAACCAGAGTAACCACCAGCAGTCACCTCTGTCCTCCTTCATCTGCTCAGTGCTCAGCCTCTCCTCTAAATAAATAAATATATAAAACTTATTTTACACCTATCAGTTTACAGGGATATGAAAGTTTTCTCTCTCCCTGGTATCCGTTTGTTGTTATCCTTCCTTAATCAACTCAAAAGAGAGCATTATGTGAGGTGAACTCTTGCCTACTCCCAAATCTATCTCCATGTACAACTTCCACAATGTGCCCATTCATATGATTCACGAAAAAGGGTCCCCAACTATTTCTAGAAACAAAGTGTTAATAGAGAGAGTGCAGGAGCTGGTGGCAAAGAGCCTGGGTTGATGACTGGGGGTTCAACTCTTGTTGATTAACTCTGCTCTTGGACATCTTAATGTCCGTATCTGCCAAATAAATGAATCCAAAGTTTTCCTCATATGTCAAATGGGCTGTTTGTTAGACCCAGAATGTATGTGACAGTTCTTTGTAAACCCTAAAGCAATGCACACACATTAATCTGTTTATAGGCAAATATAAACGTGAATATGTACTCTCTGTGGGTGACCTTAGAGCCCTAGCTAAAAATTTCCTGTTGAGGTGATCACTTTTGCTCTCCGGAAACAGTTCTGGTTTATGACTGGATAATTCCCCCCCCCCAGTTAATTATTTTTTATGTGATAATCACATTAGGTTGTTATAACCATTGTCTATTTTCAAATGAAATACCTCTAACTGAGAAATAATGGTGCTGTATTGACCAGTAGATAACCCTTTTTCATTATGAGTAACATCAGAGAGTATATCTTTCACACATTTTTGCTTTATTCAACAATTTTTGGTATGGATGACCTTATTCTTTTCATGCTAGGCAGAATTATTTAAAGGTACCATTTTTTAACACTGCAACACATTTTGCTTAAAAAGATAGTGTATCACTCACCCATTCATTTTTCATGAATATCATTATTCCTTTTTTTTTTTTGCAGTTGTCATTGTTCCATGTTCTTTTTTTATGAGCCACTATTTTTAAAATATAAATTTTAACCTACTGTGCAAATGTAAACAGCTGTTAAGCTTGTAGTCCAGGAAGGAGCGATCACATCCTCCAGCCAAATTGCTCTTGTCGTGACTGGAAAAGCTATTACTTTTGAGTTCACCATCATGAAAAGGTACGCTAATCCAAGAAAGATGCTTTTTACATCATGGGATGAGCTCTCCAGCTTTTAGGTTAGACAAGATCTTGTGACTAGTTGAAATTGTATAACAACAAAACAGTATCAGTTCTACTGTCCTTAGACTGATGTGTCCACGCTGGCTCTTGTGTACTTTGCTATTTCCTTCCAGAGGTTTTGCAGCAGAAAGGTTAAGCTTATGAGCTTTGATGTCAGGCAGAAGTGAATTCAAATCCTGCCTCCAACTATCCACTTGCTGTTACTTATACTCTCTGTATTTCAGTTTTCCCACCAGTGGGGATAATAATTAGTCTATAGAAACCATTTCTATAAAAAGCCTACCATGATGTCTGGCACGTAGTAAGAGCTCAGTAAATGTCATCTGCTAGCGTTACTATTCTTAGCTCTTCATATGTACCTTCCCTACCTTCCAGTTTTCCTTTTCTTTTTTCTATAAATGGTATGTTTCCATCAAGCTCTGTGTGGACTGTGGTGCTTAAAACCCATGACCAGCGTCCCTATTGACATGCACATCTCAATCTGTCTTTGGACATCACTTCTGGAAATCCACTGTTGGGTCATAATTATGTGGCGCAGAGGTCATGGTGCTTGAGAGGTTTAAAAAGGGACAACACTCAAGAGAAATTGGGAAAGGCTCTGCCAAGTATCCAGCCTCAGAGCAGAGGTCAATAGACATCAGACATTTAAACCTACCTACACCTGTATTTCTCCTGTTTTTCTTATTTGCAGTTGTTTTTCAGGGAGGGATTACATCTCTTAATATTTTGTACTCCTTTGTCCATAATGTAAAATGTGTACAGTTTAGATGTCATGTTATTCATCTTATCCAGTAATGTGGGATGAAGAGAAATACAGGCAAAAATTTAAGAAATAAAAAACAGAAAGTAGTGCCTGGATCTATCTGGATATTTTTCCAGAATGTCAAGAACAAGCCAGAAGAAAAGATGTGAGCATCACAGTAAATCTAAAGTCACTCTCCAAAACAGAGATTAAGGCTGAATGTGCAGGCTTCCTTTGTGTTTCCTGATAACATCTTTTATTATGGGGTACAGGTTGTTATGACAGCGGAGGCAGAGGCTGAAAGTGTGCAACAGGGAAAAAGACATCGCCTATGCAAATCTTGGAGCCCTGGTGGTGCAGTGGTTAAGAGCTCAGCTGCTAACCAAAAGGTTGGCAGTTCGAATCCACCAGCCAATCCTGGGAAACCCTATGGGGCAATTCTACTCTGTCCCATAGGGTCACTATGAGCCAGAACCGACTCAACAGCAAAGGGGGTTTGTTTTGTTATGCAAACCTCATCAAAATTTGCTCCTTAGAGCTGGATTTGAGATGTGGATTGCCTGCTTCTGTGGTAACAATGGCATCGGGAAGCCAATAAAGTATCCTGTTGTTACTGTTAGGTGCTGTCGAGTCAGTTCTGACTCATAGTGACCCTATAGGATGGGGTAGAACTGCCCCATAGGGTTTCCAAGGAGCGGCTGGTGGATTTGAACTGCCAACCCTTTGGTTAGCAGCCTGAGCTCTTAACCATTTCACCACCAGGGCTCCATAAGTATCTTAGTATCATATAAATCAGGTATGTCTTAGTCTTCTCTAGATTATCCTGTTACCCTAAGGAGGTCATGGTTAACAGAAAGGGTGTCAGAAGGGGTAACACTTGTGACTGACAACTGGACAGAGGGAAAAGAGAAGAAAGTGGGACATGAGTGCTTGCCATCCAAATTATACCCATTCACAGACCTGTAGCTTTTAAGCGGACACGTCAAATGAAGCTCCACTCACTAGACTCTTCCCTGTTTCTTTCTTTTTGTTCTGATACCACGCTCAGCACTCTACTTCATTCCTGGTTCTTCTTCTTCTCTGACTGCTCTCATATCTTATTTTGTGACTCTACCCCTCTTCTGCAGAGCACTGTGATGTCCCCTGAAGCTCATCCTCAATGTCTTCTTTTCACTGTCTTTCAAATATGGCATCTGCACCCATTGCTACAACCTTTGCCCATGCATAAAAGAATCCCCAGTATATTGCCCCTCTCTAACGCTTCTATGTCTGCATCTATCTAGTGAACATTTCCATTTGGATAAAGCTAAGATTTTAAAAAGTGAAACATGTTTAAAACTGAAGTCATCATTGTCTCTTAAAAGCTGACTCTTTCAACTTCTCTATCTCTGTTCTTCTAAAATAAAATATCTTTGCCAAAATCCGGGCATCTTCTGCTTCTGCTTGTTTTCCTCAGTCTCCCAATAAACTCTCAGTACCATGAATTACCAGTTCTTATTTTGTAATATTTCTTCAACTCCTCCCTGCTTTATTTTTATCATTATCATTCTCATCCAGACCCTTATCCCCTCCCAAGTATGTCAGGCAGAAAGTTGTCTTCAACATACTCTCTATGACTCTATTTTCTTTCCCTTCAATCGCCTGAAAACTATCAAATCTTTGCAGCTATCAATATGTAATTTCATTGCTCAAAAGTGCCAGGCAAATAAGTCCCTAAAATATTCCATACACCTGACTCCATGCTTCAGGACCAAGTAAATACTAGATAATCTTGGACTATGACTTATAACATATTTTTAAACAGAATTTTATTTTGTTCTTACACAGATAGCTCCCTCAAACACATACTTCTATAAAATAGAAAAACATCTCTAAGTTGATCAGTGAGAACAATTTATGAAAACTTAATATTGGAGAAGTTAAACGATAGCTGTTGTCTTATCAAATTCAACATCCAAATTTATTTCTGTATTTAGTTGTTTTGTTGCATAGTATTGAAAAAAATCCTCATTCACAGTGAAAAGAAGTTGTAAATGGTAATATTTTATATTGGCTCTCTTAGCAATCTTATAGTACTTCTTGAACACAGACAAAATGATGGTAGAAGATTTATTCTAGTCCTCCCTAAAATTAGTAACCTGGTGTCACAAGAGAAGAACACAGGAGTGGCGTCTATTATATTGTAATGTAGAAAATATAAAATTTGAGCGTGCACTTTCTGTTATACTTTTTTAATAATTAAAATGTATTTTTAAAATAAAATTTCATTCAGAATTTTGGATGTGCCTATATGTAACCCAAGAGTTTTATTAAACATTGTTTGAAAACCTTTTATTTGGTGAACAATATTTTCTAACCTATGACTCCTTTTTTAACCTCTAGTTAAAAAAAGTCTTTCCCAACCAACTCAACTATACTTTTTCAATCTTGTCTCTAACTCTCTGTCCTAGTCCAGCTGCCTATACAGTGTAGACAAGGTCTTTCCTCCCCTCCTTCAGTGCTTCAGGAACCAACTCAGATCTCACTACCTCCAAAAGGTCTTCCCTAACCACACCAAGCCACTGTTATCACTCTCTCATCTAAATTCCTATAGTGTTTATTGTCAGTTACAATCGTTGGACGCATAATTCTGTATGACTATCACAGGCTATACAAGTGTTAGGCAGCCAATAAGCTCTGACAGAGAGGGAGGGACAGTGGAAGGGGGAGAAGAATGGAGGGAGGAGGAAGGGAAGGAAGGAGGAGAAGGAGGAGAGAGGAGAAGATCAGAGTCAATGTATGGATATTAGGTATGTTTTAGTTTACGAACGTAATGAGATTGGAAGAAGAGGGATGAATACGTGGCAGAATTGGTTGATTTGTTTCCCCCACTTCAACCCCCACTTGGGACATAACAAGCCCATAAGTGATAGGTTTATTATTAAAGTTCTGATCTATTAAAAAAAAAAAAAATCACTGATCTATTTTTTAAAGGAAAGTGTTTCACAATAATCTATTAATTCATTTACTTCACAAAGAATACTTTATGCATGTATGTATGTAAAACAAACCCTACTGATTTATCTTAAAGAGTTTTTTGTATGATAGTTTTACATTTAACTGAAATGTAGATGTTAAGATTTTTAGTGGTCACATAGTATATTGTGTATTGATACAAAATTCCCTGCACAGAGCAATGAGAATATGCCCTTCAGAAATGCCTTCTATGTGTTTTTTATACAATACCACGGGCAAATTGCCACAGCAATCTTATGAGACAGGTACTTGCAGGCCCATTTTAAAGATGTAACTGAGGCTTAAAGATCTAGTCACTTGTCCTAGATCATATAACTAATTAAGTGGTAAAGTCACGTTTAAAGACTTATGATCCTGAAATATCTGCATCAGAATCAGCTGGCTATCCTTGTTAAAATGCAGGTTAGTGGGCCCCACTATGGATCCACTGAAGATAAATCTACAGGGATGCAGTCTAGAAGTCTTTTCAAAACACTCTGGGTTATTTGGAGACACTATAAAGTTTGAGAACCCTTAGTTTAACTGATGATGAGTTTCAAGACATTGCCATGTTTGAAGGATGGAGGAAGTACATATAACAATTACTGAACTTGAGGAAGTCAAAGAACTATAAGACAAGATGTTTATGTGTTTTCAGCACAGAGGATGAATAATAAAGAATTCTAAGTCATTTGAGTTTGTAATTAGAGGACCACACACAGCTAACCAACTCTAAGTTTCCAGTAGTACGCGGTATGTCCTCATCTGTAAAATAAGGGAATGGCCTTAGACCATCTCTAAAGTTTCTTCCCACTCATGTTCCATGATTTCAGGGTTCCTAGTTTCTTACCCTGATTTCCAACTCCTACTTGCTAAATAAACATGAAAGTGGGGAAAGGAGGACTAGACGCTGAACTTGGCCTATGATATTCAATCTGTTCAACAGCCTCCCCTAAATGTTTCTGCAGGAGCAGAAGGCTCTCTTTTGCTTCCTTCACTATTTACCAAATAAAGAAGAAAAGTAAAATGAGAGCAAGATGATTAAACAGGGAAAAGATGCCTAGCAAACAGAGATTTTACCATCTGCTATATTTCACTTTGGTGCATTTATATTCCTGCCTCTGAGCTCTGAAGTCTTTGGGGAATGTGTATATTTTGGACAAATTTTATAATAAAAACTGTAAATAAATCCTAAACCCTGCTAGACCTGGAAGTAGATCATTAAACTTTTATAGAATCGACATAAGCTTGGGATCTGACAAATCTCATTTTAAAGGCTGAAAATAGCAGCTCCCAAGCAAAGCACAAAGCTGATAGTATGCATTTAATCTCTATTAAGGCCTCACAAAAGGAGCCTTGGTGGCACAGTGGTTAAATGCTCGGCTGCTAACCAAGAGGTCGGCCGTTCAAGCCCACCAGCCACTCCTCGGGAGAAAGATGTGGCAGTCTGCTTCTGTAAAGATTTACATCCTTGGAAACCCTATGGGACAGTTCTACCCTATCCTGTGAGTCAGAATTGACTTGACAGCAGTGAGTTTAAAGCCTCACAAACAATACATTTTTAAATAATATTTAAATTAATTAGCACTTTTTTTTGCAAACAACTTATTACCAGGATCTGGGGTATAGAATTTCAAATTTTAACATAATGTATACAGACAAGGAATGTACATATAAACTAAGATGATTCTCTAAAGACAGCTGAAGTAATAACTAAACTGAATTCCCAAGGTATTCCTAGTGTTTTATGCTTGCAAACACCAGCAACCTAACCCTGTCGCTGGACTGACACCTATCACAGCCCTACCCTCTCTCCCTTGGGCAAGGAATGTTCATTCTCTTCATAAGAGATCATCTCTTCCAATAAGTGTGCTATTCTTTCTTTGTGCCCTGCCCTCGGTGGCACCTCATCCCACGAAAAATGACTTACAGGTTTTTCATCTTTTGAAACCATTATCACTGACCAGCAGCCCTGTAGAGAGAAGATGGATTGGATTAGGAATCCCAACCCCTCTGTAAAACCTATTACAAAGGGAGCACACCTCATGCTCCCCTTCTTTTTTCCCGGCCAACTGCTACGTCCCCTAGCTGGTGAGCCAAAAGTTTTGTAACTTTGGTAGCATACCACAATCAACTTTGTGCATGAAACCAAAGCCACACTTCCAAGTTCTGGTTAAACTGTCCCAACCACTCGGCTTAGGAACTTTCCAGAGATGCTTCTTGCTCTACTGGTGCTTCTTTACTTTGTGACTAAGTCTACCGAAAGCAGTCCCCTATTTGGTTGGCCAGAATCTGGGTGATCTTGTCCATGAGCACAAAGGTCCGGAGTCAGACGTAAAGCAGTTAAAACAGCCAAGGCATGTTTACTAAGCCATTTGAAGTTGATAGCCCACACGGCCTGGCTTTTTTCTCTATCTTCGTAAACCGCAGTGAATTGATGGAATGACCCGGACTTGATCTTCAGGGCAATATGTCTGATGGCACTGCTGGATTGATAAATTGATTCAAAACTATTACCATGGAGAAAAAGCAATAAGGTCATAAAAATTGCATCAGCTGGCTAAGTAAATCCTGGCATTTCATGACAAGTAATGCAGAAGAATCACAAGAGGATCTGGGCATGAGGCTGAATGAGTGAGGGAGAAATGACTTTGAAGAGCTCATCATCTCCGATCTATTCTTCCTGCCCGCGATTCATGCCTTCGCATAGTGCCACTTCATTATGGGGAAATAACTGTACACTTCTAGCATATTCCTGGCCTCCCTGGCGGCCCCTGGAGGATCCTTAGCTGGTTAATACCTCATCACGGGCTTCATTGAACACTTTAATCTGCACTTGTGTGATCAATAGAATCCTGGTGTAAATTAAAAGGACAATTTCATGTAATCAAGCCTGTTAATGCTCATTTTGAAAACCATTATTTGTGGAAGGCATTTAGAAGAAAATTACAAACAGACAGCCTGATGCACTCGGAGATTTGAAAAGCAGGCCTTTTTTGTGTGACTGTATACCTGCTTTGGGAGCGGGGTGGGGGTGAGCATTAGTGAATGCAGCGGGGGAAGGGCAGGGAAACAGAGCCAGGGAAGAAGAGAGGAGCAGCCCAGCAGGAATATGTGTATGCCCTGCCTGCTTGCTTTCCTTCATGCAGGGAAGAAGAAAATGAAATTTTCCAGTGTTCTATTTCTGTGGCAAATTCAATTACTGTGGGGACTTGTTCAAAGCGGTGTAACTTCCAAGAGGCAGAAATTGAAAACCTGGCAGCTAATGAAATGGCAAATGACTAGGAAGTTCAGACAGGGGCCGTCAGTCAGATCAAACACCTAGAGAAAAATAGCAGCTACCCCCAAGGCTTTCCTGGAGCCACTCTCTCAACTGTCCCCTCTTTAGAAGAGAAGAGACCTCCTCCTCCCAACATTTTACTCAAGCTGGAATAATATGTTAACAGCTACAAGTTTCCATGGGCCTCTTGACTAGCAACATAGAGTGATGGGGCATGAAGCATGGAATGCAAAATATAACCAACAAATTATTTCATTTATGATTCTGAGATGCATGTTGCCTATAAATATGCAATATTTACTTAGACAATATGTCCACAAACATATTTTTAAAAAGACTTTGCTAGCTGGAATATATGAATGCATAGGTATAGTGCATGGCAGTATATGGCTTGGAGAAATTTATAAGACAGCTGATACCTAGTCCCCAGTCCCAGAAATTCTGATAGATTGATCTGAAGTAGAACTCAGTCTTTATATTTTTTAAAAATCCCCCAGGTGATTCTAATATTCAAAGCTCATGAGAAGCACTGGTATATAGAATGTCTTGGGGACATCAATGGACTAAGTTTTGCCGTGGGTACTAGTAATCATACATACAACAGTTTCTTAACATTAGCGAACCTGTGTATCAGTCATGTGACTCAGACAGTATTGTTATTACTGTTGTTGGGTGCTGCCAAATCGATTATGACTCATAACAGCCCCATGTAACAGAGTAGAACTGTCCCATAAGGTTTTCTAGGCTGTAATCTTTATGGGTGAGGAGCCCTGGTGACACAGTGGTTAAGCACTTGGCTGCTAACCAAAAGGTCAGAGGTTCTAACCCACCAGCTACTGTGTGGGAGAAAGATGTGGCAGTCTGCTTCCGAAAAGATTTACAGCCTTGGAAATCCTATGGGGGGTTTCTACTCTGTCCGATAGGTTCTCTATGAGGTGGAATTTGACTCCACAGCAAAGCGTTTTTGCAATCTTTATGGGAGTACATTGTCTTATCTTTCTCCTGTGGAGCCGCTAGTTGGGTTCCAACTGCCAACCTTCCCGTTAGCAGCCAACTGTTGGGCTACCAAGGCTCCTTTAGGCAGTATTAGGCCCCAGAAATACCAGTGGTATGAAATTCTGAAACCCAAGAAAAAGTGACTTGTAAGCACGAAGAACTGAAACCTAATTGAATGCACTTACCCAGAGCATATGCCATTGCTGGGCCATCACTCAGCCAGGCTTGAGAGTATGAAAATTCAATGTTCTGTTCTATTCCTTCCTTAATGCTCATCATAACACTCCAAAAAGAAAAATCATTTCCATTAGTCATGTGACAAACATTTCCAGTCAACTCATATTAAGCTGATATTGGTTTATTCAAAATAAGATATACTTCAGACGGCCATTCTCTGGGCAACTGAATTTCTTATACCTCTTTAATAACATTCATTGTCAGATAATCTGAGCATAGTTTATTCAAAATCTGCTTGCTTTTATTTGATTTTATCAATGCTTGTATGTCAAATAAGCATTTTAATGTATTTAGCCACAAAGAATGTTTTCCTTTCTCTCTCCAAAAATGACAAAATGCCACTCTCTCTTCTCCTTCTAGTTCTGACGCATTGGGCCGACTTGCTTCTTCCTGATGCCTTTTTAGGATCCCTCCCCCACCACCATCAGCACCATTAAACAATGCTCAATTTGATCTCTTAAACTTGAGCCGTGTTTAACGTTTCTTGCAACAGCCAACCACATCCATGTGAGTTTGGTTACTCTGTGACCTACATGCAACCATTAGTTTGAAGTTTTATATTACTTCCAAAAGCATCTAATATTTTCAATGACTTCTAAAAATATGAGTCATTGCATGTGAGGTTTTTTTCTCCCTTCGGACATTTTAGAAGTTAGATTCTGAAATTCTGCTTTTATAAAATGTTTAATAACACCTCAATAGTCAAGAAAATATTATCATCAAATGCTTTGTTCGTCCTAAAAACATCAATAGACTATTTACTATGGCAGAGCTACTGTCCTGTATTCCTGTCTTGTATTCCTTTTCAGTACAATGCCTTGAATAGGTAAGATTGCTGAAGCAATTAAGCAAGAAATTTATAACTATGTCCCTAGCTCTATCTCACTAGCAAAATATCAAAATTTTGAAAGGTTTCAAAACTGGATAATCTATAAAATGAAGAAAGTTAAATGTCATCAATGAGATAGTAAGGCAAATACTACATAAATCTTTTTTTAAAGTGTTCTTATTTTGTTCAGTTGAGGTGTATGATATTTGGAGTTCAGAAGGAAAGAAGTTTTGGTCCTTTGGAAGTCGTTAGTTATAAACAAATTAAAAAAAAAGAGACTCCTAGAAGGTGACAAGCCAGCTAATTAATATACCTTTTAAAAAATTAAATAAAGTAAGCTTGATAGGGAGAGAGGAATTGATATGTCTGAGGGTCCAAAACCATAGTTTCTCAAGGATCACCCCCCGCCCCATAGCTGTGACGTGTTGGAAGGAGATCACCAAGATGCCTTTGGGTAGGTTCGAACCACCAACCTTTTGGTTAGCAGCAAAGCTCTTAACCATTTGTGCCACCCAGGGAAATAATGTTTCATTCTAAATGCTAACAATAAAGACTGGAATCTTTAACACTGTTCTAAGCCCTAAGATCCTACTGCCAACAGAGTTTCCCATATGTTCCTCTTCCTAGAACAATCTCTGGCCACCACTCCTGCCCCTGCCCCTAGTCGTTGGGTGGGTATCACCTACACTTTCTTCAGTACTCTCTTTACACATAATTTCCCCAGGAAACTGCCCTTGACAGGAACTTTCCTTGTTCTTCTTCTTGTCCTTGACATGTCCTTTCATGGGCTTTCATGGCACCTTACCCCTGCGTAGCCTAATACTAATTCCATTGACTCTCATTGCTGGTTTCTTTCCCCATAGATTATAAACACAGTGAGAGCATGGACTGGGTTTAATTTTCACGCCACGTAGCCCCAGCACAGTGCCTGACACAAAGCAAGGGCTCAATAAATTTTTGCTGAATGAAGGCTTGCAGGATATGTGCATGGGCACAAGGTCTGTGAACCTATTTCATAGGAGTTCTTGGAGAGAACATTAAAGATTTAATGACAAAAGACTCCACTTAGATTCTTATATTCAATTTAGTTTTGCTCAACCTAATCATTTCATATAGATTTGTTGTGTATTCTTGATAAAAAATAAATAAATAAAGGCTATTATTTATTCAAAGCATCTTTTTTTAGTTTTTTTTAATAAGCTATGAGAAATTGGAATATGGACTAATAAATGTTCACTCAACATTCACGCTAAAGAGCCTAAAATTTACACCTCCCTACTCAAACACTAATGAGCCCTAGTGGCGCAGTGGTTAAGCTCTTGGCTATTAACCAAAAGGTCAGCAGTTCAAACCCACAAGCCGCTCCTCAGGAGAAAGATGTGGCAGTCTGCTTCTGAAAAGATTTATATCATTGGAAATCCTATGTAGCAGTTCTACTCTGTCCTATAGGGTTGACGGTGACGCGTTTGACTTTTGGTACTCAAGCACAAAACCTCACCATTCACGGTAACAGTAACCCAAATTACCCAGGAAGAAATACTATCTTGCAGAGAAGAGATCTAGATGTGTAAACCCAAAACCATAAAGTGATTTAAGCCATGCTTTTCTCTCTCTACTTGTAAGAGTCTTATTAGATAACCAAGTGCTTCAGTGTAGGTGAGAATTGAGGCCATATTTGGGATTTTTTAAATGTTCTTCTGCAATAGGACTAAAATAATATTCCTCACATATATAATCCCAGTAGAGTTATTCCATATATTCTTATTCATGCATAGAAAATTTATCAACATATACATTTGTTATGGGTTGAGTCGTGTCTCCCAAAATTATATGTTGCAAATCTGAACTCCTACGCCTGTGATTATAATTCCATTTGGGAATGGATTGTCTTTGTTATGTTAATGAGGCAAGATTAGTAAGGGGTGTATCTTGAGTCAATCTCTTTTGACGTATAAAAGAGATTAAACGAAAGCTAGAAGTAGAGATGGTGAAAGAGAGATGTCAAGCCACATGAAGGTCAAACAGGAGCAGATGCTCAAAGAGACACAAAGACCTTCCTCCAGAGCCAACAGAGAAAGACAGCCTTTTCCTAGAGCCAGCACCCTGAATTCAGACTTCTAGCCTCCTAAACTGTGAGAAAATAAATTTCTGTTTGTAAAGCCACCCACTTTCGGTATTTCTGTTACAGCAGCACCAGATAACCTGTTGTTGTTAGGTGCCATACAGTCAGTTCCAACTCATAGCAAACCTATGTACAACAGAACGAACACTGCCTGGTCCTGCACCATCCTCACAACGGTTGCTATGTTTCAGCCCATTGTTGCTGCCACTGTGTTAATCCATCTCACTGAGGATCTTCGTCTTTTTCGCTGACCCTCTACTTTACCAAGCATGATATCCTTCTCCAGGGACTGGTTCCTCCTGATAACATGTCCAAAGTACAAGAGACAAAGTCTCACCATCCTTACCTCTAATGAGCATTCTGGCTGCACTTCTTCCAAGACAGATTTGTTTGTTCTTCTGGCAGTCCATGGTATATTCAATATTATTTGCCAATACCATAATTCAAAGGCATCAATTAAACTAGATACCTAAGACAGAATTATGAAAACTTTGACAGCTCAGGACTTAACGGACCCTTTAAAAGGACTTTAGGGAATGATTCTTTTAACTTTAAAAAGTAATACAGGACAGATAGTCCCTAACTGACAAGCAAGCCTTTTCCAAAGGTACATTTTTATGTCAACAGTTTGAAAGTTATAATGGATTTACCATAGGACATAGGAGTTAGGTTCAATTTATTACCTGATCTTACACCTAAAAAGGAGCCCTGATGGTACAATGGTTAAATGCTCGGCTGTTAACCAAAAAGTTCATCAAGTGGAACCCACCCAGTGGCTACGAGGGAGAAAACGCCTGGCAACCTGCTTCCATAAAGATTATAGCCTACCAAACCCTATGGGGCAGATCTACTCTGTCACATGGAGTCACTATGAGTCGAAATTGACTCATTGACACCTAACAACAACACCTCAAATGTTACAGAAATTCCAAACAATGTTTCTGTTAGGAAGTGTGTTCAAAAGGTTATGACAGACACTCTCAGTTGATTGATTCAACAGTTACTTACAAGCCCCATCTCTCCTTTCTCTCTCCACCATAGAGGCTAGAAAAAACAAAATACTTGCTTTCCCAGTATTCCTTTCAGCTAGAGGTAGTCATGTGATATGGTTCCAGCCAATTACAAGGAAGCAGATGTCTGTAGGGTCTTCATAGAACTTTTGATTCTCATAACAGAGAGAAGGACAAGAGGGGATCTTCTTCAATGCCACTTTTCCCTTCTTATTTTAAATTCAGAAACGATGCCTGGAGCTATGGTAACCATGTGACCAGGAGACAACAAGTATAAGGACAAAAATATCCACCAAGGATGACAGAGCAGAAGAATGGCAGAGTTTGGGTCCATGAGAGCATTTCAGAGCATCCAAACCAACGCCAGCAATCAAATACTCCCCGTCTTCTTTTTAAGTGTGTTCATAAAAGACTATTAAAATAACCACTGCTAGCTAGGTTTTTTGTTACAGGCAGCTAAAGCATTCGTAAGTGAGACAAATGCCAACGTGGAATTCTAGAAAGACATAGCTTCCACTGTGGTAGAATTGTGGATTCCTCATTTCCTTCTGTCTACTGAGCAGTGAAGTCAAGATTCCTGTCTTTAGAGTCTCTCTCCTCATCTGTAGCTTCAAATTATTAGTAGTCTTCATGTTAGTACAATGGAGTGACGGGGGTAGAAGGAGGCAAAAAGGAGGGGATTTGCACACAGGTTCCAAAGGAATTGGAATAAGATTTTTGAAGAACCAGAGGCTTCTGCCAGTCTAAATTACTTGAGAACTTACCCTCACCCCACACAATACCCAGAGTAATTTTCTAAGACTACCTCCATATTTTTTCTTTACTTCACAAGAAATGACTCTGTCAATTCTTACCCGAGTTGTGTTTCTCACCCTTCTTGACCCACTCCAGGTTGGATTTCAGTCTGTTTTCTTATCCCTGCCTCTTCACCCTGAAGCAAGGACACAGCTCTTTTGAAGTTTATTAAGAATCTATATTGATGATACTACAGGGAAACAGATGGGGGGGGGGAGTGCTTCTCATTTTGTGTAAAATGGTACAATCTTTCTGGAAAGCAATTGGGCAAAATGAATCAAACCCTTTAAAATTTTGATATCATACTCTTGAAACAAATCTATCAAGAATGTCACCCAGAATGCTGTGTACCCTTGTAAAAATGTTCAATAATGTAAAAACAAAATGTTATTGGCACCATTATTTACATTACCAGTAAGTTGAAAACAAACTAAATTCCAAGAACCTGTATATAATAGCAAGGATGCACAAAGATGTTCATCTTCAAGGATGCACAAAGGAGTTCACTTTCCTGTTTCAGTAGATTGCTTCCAAGACGGCTCCAATGATCCCTGCCTGCTAATATTCATGTGTTTGTGTGATCTCCTGCTTTTGAATGTGGGCTGGATTTAGCAAATAGAATGGGACCAACGTGATAGATCACTTCTGAGATTAGGTTACAAAAAGACTTTGAGAGGTTCTGGCAAGATGGCGCTCTAGGCAGAAGCACCATGCCGTCCCTCCACAGCAAAGATCTGAAAACCTAAGCCAAACAGAGAATGCAACAATCCTGAAACCCTAGAACATCAAATGAAGAGATAAAGAACTCAGCCGAGCACCAAATGGAGTGAGAATACTGAAAGAGAAC
>NW_004444193.1:2366400-2371400 GCF_000243295.1 Trichechus manatus latirostris
ACTTCTGTTTCATGAGAAAGTATTTGTTCTGTAAGCCTTCACCTGAAGTACAGTAAAAAAAAAAAGAAAAAAGAAAGAAAGAAAGAAAATGTATCTCCCTTCATTTCCTTCTTTCAAGAAAAGATGAAAGTCTTCCTGGAGATAAAACGGCGAGTTTCTCTAAGCCTCAGAAGAAAATAATAGGACCTGGGGAGGAAGCTGTGAGTGAGGAACAAGAGAACCATTTCTGGATGAGGAGATAAGATGAAAGTGTGGCTGAGGACGCTACTCCCAAGCCCACTCCTCAGTCTGCAGGAACTTGAGGAGGGAAATGAAAGAGGATAAAATTATGTCTAATTTTCCCCCTCCTTCTCTATCACTTAAACTTACCACCCTGAAACCAGGACCCCCAAACTGGAATTGAATCATGGCAACAAATTGAGAGATAAAAAGGAGAAAGAGAAGGAGCAAGAAATGTCAAATAGCTCCTCAAGTGATTCTACTGAGCAACTAAGGTTGAGAACCACTATCCAGATCACCCATCAGTGTGCCACACGGTCATAGTGAAAAGGCTGTAGGTATGTATGGAGGTCTTACTTTGGGACAGTCTATACACGTACTGGCACACTCTAAAAGGCTTAAATAGGGTTTTGGTCTTCCTGCATTCTCACCTCAGCTAACAGGGTGGGATGACATGTTCTCTGAATTGAAAAATCCCCAGCCTAGGAATGATGACAGCTCCGTTCCAAAACATTATGCCACCTGATGCCACTTCTCAGCATTATGCTTCTCTTCCTTCACCCTCAAAATCCTGATATACGTTGAAAGAGCTGGACACTCGTTTCTTTCCTTTCATCATTATCTTTGGTTTGTTTAGCTGAGCGTTTCCCTTTGCAGTATTTTAACCTTGACTAGACAGCTGCTAAGGGGCTGCCTGGAGTGACACCCAGTGGTGATAATGAGACTTAACGGCAGCTCCTTGCTTCCCAAGGGCAGCTAACTCAAAGAGCCTTTCCCATGAATGTCTCCCTCGAAGTTCTCCTTCAGAACTTTTTTTTACATTTCCTACAAGCAATGCTTTTATTCGAAAAGGCTATCCATTTATTGGCATCTAAATCATTTTTTTTCTGTTCAAGGATCTTTAGGTGTTCATTAACTGTTCATTAACTGTTGATCAAGCATTTCATCTATAGAAGCTCCTAGAGAAAAACTATTAGTATTAGCAAAAGGTCGAGATTTTTCTTTTAATAAAATGACAAGGTAGGAGGCATCCTTCTACACGAAACAGAAGTATTAAATACATTCTATACTGATGTGCTCTCAGTTCAAACCTGTCATTGCAGAGCTTCTTTACCTATGAACTTTCATAGATAGGAACATAACTATTCAAGGGAGGACAAGGTGTCTGTCCTACCCATCAGCAACAGATGGCAGGGACAATCACATGGTACTTCAAAACACCCTTGGGGAACCTAACCTGTTCAAAGGAATTAATGGAGTCCTAGATAACAGCCTAGGAAACCCTATGGGGCAGTTCTGCTCTGTCCTATAGGGTCACTAGGAGTCAGAATTGACTCAAAGAAACACAACAACAAGAGAGAGAGATAGAGCCCTAGAGAAAGATACAGTGGGGACACTGGAGGTTCAGCGGTAGAATTCTTGCCTCTCATGAAGGAGACTCAGATTTGATTCCCAGCCAATGCTCCTCATACACAGCCACCAACCATCTGTCAGTGGGGGCTTACTAAGACAGACCAGGAAGAAAGGACTGGCAATCTACTTCCAAAACAATGAGTCAATGAAAACCCTATGGATCACAGCAGTCTTGTCTGCGACCAATTGTGGGGAGGGTGCAGGACCAGGCAGAGTTTCTTTCCACTGTACGTGGAGTCACCATGAGTCAGGGGCTGACTCAAGGGAAGTTAACAACAACAACAAAAGAAAAAGACCAAGTAAACTATGACATAAAAACAAGTACCCAATGTTTATATTCCAAAGTCCAAAGTTCATATTTTCAAGAGTTCTTTCACCATTTTCTCCTTTCCAAATGTCCTCCCAGTGACCCTCAGGCCTCGACCTTTAGGTGTTAAATCCATATTTGGTTTTCCAGATTCTCTCTCCATAGTGCCTAATCACATTCTGTGAAAGCAAAGAGTAATTTCTGACCCGTGAGAGAAATAAGCAAAACCAAATTGACCAAAAGAAGTTTTAAGTTTTGTCTGAATGAGGAGGAAGAATGGTTATAAACGAGAAACTCCTTGAGGGCCAAATATCTTGAGGGGCAACTATCTTTACCTTTCCCTAAAGCAGGGATATTTAAAAAACAGAAAGGATAATTATTATTCAAAATCTCTGTATTAAGAATATTCTAGAATGGAGTTGTGAGATCAGGTTTTGCCAGGTGTCTTGGTTGCATGAGGCAGCCATTTCTGCATACCACAAACTTGAATCAAGGCCTGATATTGCCAGTTCTGATTAGAGTTCTTAGCATAAATGGAGTAGAAGTTCCCTGAGGAGAATCAGTCCAGAAATCTTCTTGCTACCAGAAGATGGCATTAATTGCGATTAAAACACCCACTTGAGACAGGACTGCCCGGAAAGTCTGCATACTCAGAAAGAGTGAGCCAGCACAAGCTTTGGACTCAGGTGGAGTTGGGTTTGAAACCCATCCACCACTTACTAACCAGGTGAACTTGAGCAAGATATTCAATTTCCCAAAGCCCCATTCCACATCTGTAAAATGTGGATAAGATTAGTTCCCACCTGGTCCCATCGATTGTTCGGAGAACTAAGTGGGGTAATGTATGTAAAATGGCCTAGTAATGCACTTCACATGTTGTCACTGCTCACTAATGTTAGCCACTACTATTTAAAGGGAGTCCCTGGGTGGTGCAAAGAGTTAAAATGCTCAGGTGCTAACTGAAAGGTTGGCGGTTCAAATCCACCCAGAGATGCCTCAGAAGAAAGGCCTGGCAAACTGCTTCCAAAAAATCAGCCATTGAAAACCCTATGGAGCACAGTTCTACACTGACACACATTGAGTTACCATGAGTTGGAATCGACTTAACGGCAACTGGTAAATTATTAAAAGGATATCTAGGCTGCTTAAGCCTTTAAAATGGACCTGGAGCAGATGTCAACATTTTCCACTTGTGAACTCAAACTCTTTCTAGGTTTGGAGAAATCCTCTCTAATTGTGTAGCAGAATGAGAAAAAACTGCATATGATCACCAAACAAAATAAATTCTTTTCTCTCCAACTTAAGGAAGAGAAAAACAGTTGGAAAGGTAGCAGTTTTGACCTCCTCCTGAAAATATGTTTCACGGAGCAAGCTGTAAGGATAAGTGTGTGTGAACAGAGAATGCCCCACTCATCAATGTCTACATCAAGGTCCCTTATGAATGAGAACCGAAAGTCACACGATTCCATTAGCCCAGAACTATCAAGGTATTGATGAGGCTGTGGGAAGAGTTGTCCTTTATTGTAAGCTGCCTAGACATGCTTTCCTGATGGGCAAAGGGGCCTGTGGTGTCCTCTGCATGCTTAAGTATCCTTAGAAATAGAGGGAGGGAGGAAGGGTACCATTAAACCAATTTTATCTTAGCCAAGGACTGCATCACATGTCTGAGATCAATATGACTCACAAGACATATAGGTGGTTGATAGAGAGTAAGTTATCTTTAGTAAATTAAGGTAGGAGGTGATGTGATTGGAGGTAGGGAGGAGGCACACTCTCTTTTGAAAGATTAAGCTAGAAACTTCCCCACGTAATTTGACACATCTCCAAAAAAATGTTTCCTGCAACTGAATCTAAAACAGGTTCCATTCCCTTGGGTTTCATTTGTTCTGTAGCCTGGCTAAATAAATGAGGGCTGCCACCTCTAAGTCTAATTTTAAAGATATATTTTTTAAAAGGATCTCCTAATAAATACTTATAAGTTGTACGTCGCTGGTTTCAAAGGCCAGTATGTTGGTTATTGCTCAAGCATTGTTTTCCAGAGTATATAAAGGGGGTACTTAATTTTACAATAGACCTGATCATGAGTAGTTAGTAAGTAAATCATATATGCTAATATACATTTTCATATATTTATATATATTGTGTATAATTATAAGACACAATTATATCACATATAACTATATTATATGTAATATATAATTTTAAATGTTAAAATTAGACTTAATTTGAAAGGCTCTTTAAGGGAACTCTGGATTGAATCTTTAGAAAAGCAAAAAAGTTTGTTTTTTTTGGTAATTCAATCATCTCTTCATTTATCTGTCTTGTGAATTTGTATCTGTTTTCTTAAAATGGAATGCTTTTATTGTAATAGGTATGAATGCACATGCATACATACGGATACACAAAATAATTACATTACTCACGTTTTGCTCAAAGCCAGGTATTTTGAAACATAAGTAACAAGAAAAAAAATTCAGAATTCTTGTGAGCTATGGGAGGGTAAGCTGTGTCTCAAGAATGATAAAATGGATGATGTTTGCTGAAAGATGTAAGAAAGTAAGAGACCCCAGGGTGTGACATGGACAGACACAGTGTATAGAATGAGGCTCCCGGCTTTTTAGTCCACAGCCATTATGAATGGGATTCTGAATACTGGAATAAAAAGAGATCAGAACTCTCAGAGATCTTTCCTTTCCTGAGAATTTTAAAAATATCCATGGAGATCTAAGGTAGAAGACTTATTTCCCTGACTCATATACTAGATTTGATAAGAGGGTGCCAAAAATTGAATGGGAATTTTATATATGTCTGCATAACACCCACACCTTTGTCTCCATCATCATGGAGAATAATTGATAATCTTTCCCCAACCAGTAAATGCCTGACGACACAAATCCAGGTATGCTCATGACATCTCACCCTCCCTGATTGACCTTAGGACTTTCTATTGGAATTCCACTGGACATGAACTACCCAGGGACTCCACAAAGCCAGCTACTGTATGTCCATGTCAGTGCCTTTCTCGCTTACACATAAGCAGAAAAGCAAGTAAAACAAGGTG
>NW_004444193.1:2376828-2377731 GCF_000243295.1 Trichechus manatus latirostris
CACTCAGTGGTGTTCCCATGAAACTCAAAGGAGAAGCGGTCCGTGAGGCTGCTCCTTCTCACAGTGGCTAGTGTGAGGTGTATATGCCCCTAATTGGGTATACCTGGCATGTATATGAAGTGAGAGCTTGGAGTCTAGAATATCATTTTCAGATATGGAACCCTTATCCAGGATAGGAGCCCTGTCTTCATCTGTTTGTAGGGTTTCCCCGTTTAACTTCTCTGTACTCTGAGGCCCCTGCCTAGAAAATGGACTTTTATTTAATAGTTGTCGCACCCCCACAGGACTAGCGGCAGGAGTGACTCTGAGGGCACGGGCTAGAATCTGAAAAAAGAGGCAGTAAAACCAGGTTTAATAGACGAAAGTTTATTAGGGAACTTACATACAGAGATGAGCGCCAGAAACCTCGCAACAGACAGCAAGGCACCAAGAGCCACCCAAGCAGAAGTCCATACAGGGCGGTGTGGGGTGTGTGTTTACATACTCGGTGCTTACATGCAAGGGTACATGCAGGGGAACCAGGGAAAAACATGTTTAATCTATGATGGATGCGGTTGTCTTTGTACTAGTTAATGGGTTTCAATTGACATTACCATGAATTCAGGTGTTTGGTGTGTTTTTTCTTGGCCCAGGTCGCTAAGGCATTCTGGTTCTCTCCCAGAGTTCTATGCAGGCAAGACCCACCTTGCATTGTTCATGGCTCTCACAGTATTACAAGCGTCATCTCAGCCCACAATAAACTGAACATTTGTAGCTAATGCCCTTCTCTATGAGGCAATTAAAGAGGTGATTTTATTAACTTGTTATTTACTCTAAATCCATTGCATTGAGTTGATCCCGACTCACAGTGATCCGAAGGGACAGGATAGAACTGCCCCATAGGGTTTCCAAGGAGCGGCTGGT
>NW_004444193.1:2378618-2380903 GCF_000243295.1 Trichechus manatus latirostris
AAATAAGGTCACATTGACAGATTTTAGGGGCTAAAACGTAGACAGATCTTTTGGGGAACCACCATTCAAACCACTACAAATGCCAACTGATACAGAAGAACAAGCGCAAGTCTTGTAATTGGGAGATATAAATGCCAACCCTGGGTCTCCAAGTCAAGCACTCTCTCAACGATACCAGCTAATCTTCATTTTCTAGGATTTCCTGGGAAATCTTTTTTTACTACATCCAGGACTTATATCCAGCTGGTACATACTGGTATGACTATACTTTGTTAAAATTCTGAAAGATTTCTCCCCTGAACTCTCAAATGCCCTCACCACCTGCAGCTGCAACTCCCCTGACAACCTTCACCCTTCCCACAATCCCAAAACAAAATCTTTAATGCCTGGCACATCAGGGGGCCCCAAACCCTTCACCAACCCTATGGCCAGCATCCATATTGACTGGTCAGTGCCCACGCCTTACCATTGTTAAATATTTGGAGTATCACCCCTGATGATTTCTATCGGAACAAACACTGCTCCACAACTCAAAGACCAAAACCTTCTTATAAGTGATAAAATTTAATGTATCATGTAGGGGGAGAAAAAGTTCAGTGACAACATCAAAGATTTTCCTAATATTAATTGAATGCCTGCTATATTCTAGACACTGGGCTGAGGTCTACGGATAACATCCCTGTAACAGAAGGGATTGCATTTCAAAAATGCAGAGGTGTATTTCTTTTCTATGGCGATTTAACCAAAGTTCAAACAAATCTACAAAATCTTAATATATTGCATGAAGAGTTGATCCGTCACAAAGTTTACAGACTGTCTTAGTCTGGGTTCTCTGGAGTAGCAAAACCATGAAATGTATATAGATACATATAGAGAGATTTACTTCAAGGAAATGGCTCACACAATTGTGGGGGCTGGCAAGTCCCAAATCCATGATCAGACAACAGGCTGACAATCTCCACTGGCTCATGTGGTTGCAGGAGTTGACTCACCCAAAACTTGCAGGTCAGGTGACAGGCTAGAGACCCTTGTTGGCTTATGTCCCAGAAACTGGGCTCAGACATGGAGATTACAGGATCAGAAACAGAGCAAGCTTTGCCAGAACATTCGTTTATAGTATGGATGCAGGCCACACCCCCAAGGAAACTCCTCTTCCAACTGACTGGCTCCTCACATCAGATCACAAAATGAGAGGTGATACACAGTGTCAGCCAAACCACTGAGAATTGTAGCCTAGCCAAGTTGACTCATAACATTAACCATCACACAGACCATACAATAAAAATTAGTTCATGCCTATAGAACATTGACAAAGAAAGAGAAAGTCAAAGGATACACTAGAACCTTTGAGTTTCAAAACTGGAAGAGATCCTACAGTCCCGGGATCATCCAATTGTCAGAATCTGCTCTATAGCAGCCTGACTGACCCAGTCCTTCATCCTCTGCTATTATCTCACAGCAGCCCAGCCTTTTTATTAATGGTTTTGTAAGATAATTCTTCCATATTTCAAACCTAAACTGCTCCTTCAGACATTTTCAAAACAGATACAACCCCTCAATCTGTCTCTTCTCCAATCCAAGGGTCCCGAACCAGTTCCTTCAACCACTTTCTATGGCCAATTGTAGCCTCCGTTTTACCATCCTGACCACCCTTCTCTGGATACTTTCAGCTGTCCATGTTCATCTATAATGAAGTATCTGGAGTTTGGGTCAAAATTGAGAGCAAGCTCTGAAGTTAGTTCAAATCCCAGCCCTGCCACTTAATAGATATGCACCATGAAAAAATTACTTAACCACTCTCTGTTCAAGTTTCTCATTTTATAAAATGGGAATAGTAATAATAATAACTATTCCTCTAGAGTGACTGTGAAGATTCAATGAGAGCAATGCTTAGGGGACACTGAACTCTTAAGAGTGATGGAAAACTTTAGGAACAGTTAACGGTTGAACAACATGATGAACATAATTGATGTCATTGTACATGTGAAGACTATAGAAATGACAACTGTTCTGTTATCTTTATATTTACCACAATAAAAAAGTATTTAGGAACAATAACAACAAAGATTCAGTGAGATATGTTTCATAAAACTCTTAAAATTCTGTAGGACACACAGAGAACTCTGTTGTGTTAGCTACTACTAATACCCAGACAAAAAGTTCTAGAGTTGATATGTTCAGTACAGTGGGGCTATTATCCTCCTTGACCTAAAAACTCTCCTAATATTAACAAAGCTTAGGTTTCATGAATGTTTTTTTTTTTTAGCAGCTTCTTCACACCACTG
>NW_004444193.1:2381801-2382683 GCF_000243295.1 Trichechus manatus latirostris
CTTGTTTGCTTGTTTAAGGTGTCCTGCTGGTGAAATGGTTAAGCCCTTGGCTGCTAACTGAAAGTTTGGTAATTTGAACCCACTCAGTGGCTCAGTGGGAGAAAGACCTGGCTATCTGCTCTCATAAAGATTACAGCCTAGAAAACTCTATAAGGCAGTTCTACTCTGTTGCATGGGGTCGCTATGAGTCAAAATCAACTCAATGGCACCCAACAACAACAAAGCTTAACAGCATAAACCACCATTTATTATCTGTGGGTCAAGAATTCAGACAGTGCACAATGCAGATGTCTTGTCTCTGCATCATGATGACTGGAGCTTTGGCTGGAAAATTTGAAGACTCGGGGCTAAAATCATATGAAAACTCTTTTACTACTGAGCCTAGTGGTTGATGCTGGCTGTCACCTACAGTCCTCAGTTCCTCTCTACATGAACAGCCCCATGCAGTCTTTCCATATGACCTAATTTAAGCTGTCTTAGAGTATAATCACCGGATTTCAAAGGTGAACAGTTTTAGGGAGAGAGTATGAGCAAGTGCTGGGTAGAAGCCACTGTCTTCTAGGACCTAGCGTTGGAATCACGTAACATCACTTTCACCACGCTCCATTCATCAAGACAGTTCCAAAGTCTCACTCAGCCTCAAGCGGAGGGAAATAGACTCCACTTCTTAATGAGAGTGGCAAGGTTCTGAAGAGTATGGGGACCTGGAAATAGTGCTGCGGCCATTTTTGTCACATACAATCTGCCACACTGTGTGATCACATGGAAATAATGCATAGCCTAAATGGGGAAACAGGGCTTAAAGAGAGAAGCAAAGTGTGAATCATGAACAAAAAAGGCAAAAACTAGCTTAACTTCAGTGTCAAAAACAGAAATACAACA
>NW_004444193.1:2393035-2393934 GCF_000243295.1 Trichechus manatus latirostris
TCTAAATGTTTTCCCAGCACAAGGATATTGTAAAAAATTAGCAACAGATTCTGTGCTATTTTGCATCAAGCTTAAAATTTAACATTAGCAGAAATCAAATGGTCAAAAAAACAACGGACCAAATAGAATCACTCCTCGTGGAAACCCCGACATTGGGTCAGGTTTGTAGGGCTGGGCTGGCTCTGGATAGACCAGTTGCTTTTCCAACCAGGACAGACAGTGCACCCCACCCCCTACCAGCCCCAGCATCAGGACTGACAGGCAGTCCTCCTGTGCTCTTTAGCTGGGTTCCTGTCTCTCCTAATCCAAGATGTGATTAAATTGAATTTCTTTCTAAATCTGTTATGTAATTTGTATGTAATGCCCTTAATATTGGGTTTGAATACAATTGCAGTAAGATACACTAATTGATTCGTTTAATTTTATTTTCCATCCTTTGAATTGAAAGCCTTTGGGACTCAATATGTAAAGTAATATGCAAATTAGGACTTTGATGCAAGAAGACTTGGCAGTTTTTTTAAACAAGATTCAAGCATTACTTGGAATCATTTAAGAGAGTAATTTCAAAAAAAGCATCCTCTACTTGTCCTTCGTGTGATTAAATTTTGGTGCAGACACACACATACATATACACAAACACACTCAAAATCACTGGATATTAATTGATGATATAAGTCAATGAACATTTATACTTCCCCCAAGATTTTTCTATCCCTAACCCTAATATAGGAGCCCTTGCTGCACAGTGGTTAAAGAGCTCAGCTGTGAACCAAAGGTTGGCAGTTTGAACCCACCAGCTGCTCCACGGAAGAGATACTGAAGTCTGCTTCATAAAAATCTACAGCCTTGAGGAAAGATTAGTCCAAAGGACAAATGGACCACAACTACCACAGCCTCCA
>NW_004444193.1:2395023-2410339 GCF_000243295.1 Trichechus manatus latirostris
CGCAAATTTCAAGCCGCGAATGTAATCTCTCAGAGGTTGTCACTGTTTCTACAGTGTGGTTCACACAATAACACTGTTGGCAATTTCATCCCTCACCACAGTTAATGTATTTCAGTATGATCAAACCATAGTTTACAGGAAATTGCTATACTATTGATGTCATGGATGAGGAAATAAGAACATGAGATAGCCAAGTCCTAGAAATCTGAGAAAATGAGAAGTTGGGAGAGCAGAGCTTGTTGGATTGTTGAGATAAAATTAACAGTATGAATACCATGGCTAAGATTTCAGTTTGGGCAAACCAACAGCCTCAACAGTCAGGGACAGGCATCCTTGAGTCTAAATGCTCTTGGAGGCGGGAGGTAAACTCTTCTCCAAGAAATATGTGAACTCTCATGGGCCATGAGCAGACCTTTAGTAAATCACACAGGCTCAGAGTTTGAGAGCTGAAGACACTGAAAAATTGAGAGGTCCAACTTCTTCATCTTTCAGATGAGGAAACTAAAGCTACTCTTCTTATGCACTTTTTCAGCAATAACCAACCTGTATAAACAGTATAACAGGCACCCTACTCCTAAAGTGAGGGCTAAACAGCATAAGCTGATTGTCCTGAGAGACCGGAAAACCATGCAAACATTAATGTGTTCTCACTCTCAACTTACATGAGAGAAGACAGTGAGTTTACATGGGTGTTGAGGATACTGGAAAGAGAGAATTTCAATAGTGGAGAATATTGTTCCTGGCCTGCATTGTGTCTCCTCCCAATCTCATGGGGAAAAAGAATGGGGAATTTCTTCCCAATGAGAAGAGATGCAACAAATGCTTATCAAGCAGCCCCAGGAATTTAGGGGACACAGAGACTGGTGCCGGACTCTGGAGAAGATAAGTCTAAAGATGAAAGACTACGACTAGATGAGACTGCAGGGAAGAGCAAAGAGAAGGACCCTACTGGGAGACAGCTGAACCTCCCACCAGAGAGGACCACCTTGTGGAGTGGTGTGACTTCAAAAAAAGGAGTAGACCAACAGAAGCTTGGGAGGCAGTGCCCATATTAAGGAAACTGCAGTTAGAGTTCCCCAGTGCAGAATCTCTGACAAACCTACCGAAGAGTCCCATTAGAACAAGATCCAACAATTGTGCACCTTCTACATAAACAGCGCCCTGGTGTCAGATTACTAGAGTACCAGCTATATTCACTCTCTATCCCCTGTCCCCTTCTCCCCACACTCTCCCACTCCTCAGCTTGACAAAGCGGGGATCAGAAAAAGCAACTAAATGAATAAGGGGGAGGAGTGAATGTCTAAAACTGCAGTGAGCACTTCTCTGACTCATCATAACAAAATATTTTTGTTTTTAGGGTGGCCTTTAGCTAGCTGACCACAGATGCATGAGTGAGTCCAGCCAAGATCAGCCTTGAAGGTGCTATCTTATTGCTAACTACCATGCTTACCCCAGAAGTACTTATAAAAATCTCTCAATATGGTGTAGCTATATGATGCCGAAAGCTTTGAGTGAAAAGTAAAACTGTGAGTGAATTAACTGAATTTTATGTATGGGTTGCTGACCATACTTGAAAATGCAAAGTTTCCTGATATCTTGTTGACAAAACACCCAGGAATAGAGAAAACATTGGTGGATTGGCAAGCGGAGAGATCTTGTGTCTAGTCCATCTCCACCACTAACTTGCTCTAGGGCCTTGACTAAGTCTCTCTGGGCCTCATTTTTCCCATTATTAAAAATAAAGCGTTGGACTCAATGAACTCTAGAGTTCTATGATTTTTTAATTCTCTTCTAAATCCTTCAGCATTTAGAATGAATGCAGGCAAAGCCATTCATTTGAAATCACAAAATATCTTAGTCCTAGAAGCAATACCCTTATATAAAACTTAAAGAATAGGTACTCAAAGTGGGTCAGAGAGTTGCCCCATGTCATACAGTGAATTAGTAGTAATGCCAGAACAAGAATTCAATTCTCTAGAACTCAAAGTCATGAATATTTCAAAACACCATGATGCATTTTCAGACAGGATGACATGATTTCTCAAAGACCGTTATAGCTATTGATGAACAATTCCTGCAGCTACTTCTGGCTACCCAGGGCTGTCTCGATTACTATGATAGATTGCAAAAATAACCCAGATTTACTCCTTTCCAGTACCCATGGCCCTTCGCCATGTAACTTTGCATGTCTCCCACTCAGACTCTAGGCTTGGCCTTTAGGACATTAGCAAAAGAGACTCAAGCAGAAATGTGGCAAACGGTTGTACAATGGAGCTTATATTTCCGTCTGTTCTTAGAACTCTGAGTCACCATAACTAATCTGCAGGACAATAAAGGACATGTGACTCAGTCATCCCTCTCACCCCACTCAACAGCTAGCCAACTCCCTGAAATAAAACAGCAGAGCTGATCAGCAGTTCATCATAGATGAACTCCGTTAAGATGAAGAACATACAACTTGAGCCCAGCCCAAATTGTTGACTCACGGAATCCTAAGCTAAATAACTAAATTAGATTATTACACAGCGAAATATATCTGATATAACTCCTGTGGTGGCTTAATCACTTTTGTGTATGGCCTTTCTAGCCATGGTCTTGTATCTCCCACCCAGGTGACTGGGCAGGACTGTGTGATAGGGGATTGGTCAGTTTTGCCTTAAATGAGAGCCAATTCCAGAGCAGAGAGAAAGAGCCCACTACCAGGGAAGAAAAGACCAGCAAGAAAGACCAAGCAGTGGAGAGCCGGCAGCAGGAGACAGCGTAGTGGGCTTCCCAGCCCACGAAGAGAGAAAGCTGAGTGCCTTTGGGCAGAGACCGAGGGCCAGGGAGAGGTGTGCCTGGAAAGAGGCTATCCTGACGGAAGAACTGTATCCTGAGTGTTCCTGAGCCTGAATCATAACTGTTACTTCCCTAATAAACCCCATAATCATGAGTGTGGTCTGTGAGTTCCGTGTGGCCATTGCAATGAACAATCGAACCCAGCAGAGAAGTAAAGAGTGCTGTGTGAAGGACAGTTGGTGGCAGAATGAGTGAAAATGGCAGAGAGAGGAGGCTTGTCTGGCCTTCGCCCCATGGGAGTTCGCCTTGCACTGTTGATCTTAGTTCTCCTTCCCCCTTGTGAGGTTAGAGGAGGTCAGACATTGCCCCCATGCTGTTTTTACAACTCTCAATGGGATTTCTGCATGAAGTTAAGAGCTACAACTAATTAGTGCAATGAAGAAAATAAAATTATTTTACAGTTCTGCAGAACCTAGCAGTCAACAGCAACATACTCTGGGCCCAGGTGATTAGTTTTCAAATCTAAACAGGTCCTTGAGATTACAGTATTTCTCTGAAAATCTTTGGGGCCAGATTTCATAAATAGCACATGGTGTATATTCGTTTGTGCGCACTACTTCACTTCTTCTCAAAATGCCAATAGTTCCAGACTTTACTATACCTTTACTGGATGCATATTTCAAGACTAAACCCATACTCTACCAAGTCATCAGCTACCAGGTATTGTGAAAGAGAAAAAAATGTGATACAGGCTGACTCTTCTTAAAAGCTAGGTTCATAATTGAGTATTTGAGTGGAAAATCGCTTGGCTTCTAAGATTATCTATACTAATTCGACCAAGTTGCTGAGAAATTGCCTCTTATTTATAGGTCTGTGGGAATTATTTTGTATATTCAATCAAAAATATCTAAAGAGGAATAAAAATTTCAAGGCCAGATTAATTTAGATGATTTGTGATCCTTTAATTTAGCAAAAATGCCAAAGCAAAAGCAATTCTATGAATTACAGTAACATGTTTAGTGCTTTTTTTTTTTTATTCCATAGATTTTTTTTTTGTTCAATTGAACTTTGAACATGCTCTAACATCTCTACCTGTGGAAAGATGGACTGAGAAACAAGCAGAATATTGAACACCCTCTTATATGTTTCCCCAGGGAGTCATCTGCTAATATTACATATTGTAACAACATTGCTTGAATGGTTTATTATTAATGGCAACAAAACAGAGTAAATGCTACATATAATGATAATAACAATAAAGGTTATTTATATTCTGCCTAACTGCCAGATAGCTTTACAGGCCTTACAAAGATACACTTTAAACCACTAGCAATACAAAATAAAAATGGGACAAACTGTGGTTGAATATGAGGAAGAATCAGAATGATGTGTTCCATTTCCAGGAAAACTGAATTGTGGACAGCTGTCTGATTCCAACTTTATAAGCATTTACATCTTCCCTTTGTTTTAGGTTTTGAAACATCTCCCCAAAAATATCTATGATTATGCAAAGCCATCATTTAAGGTGAAAAGGAAATTCTGACTTTAAAATAATCACTGTACCTAATCCAAGACCTGGTGCATCTCAGCATTTCCAGGGTTTCATAAAGAACTTCCTCCTGAACCTTAGCTTCTGAAAAAAGTTAGAATCAGAAGAAAGGGACAAGAGAAGACAGGGAGGAACATGGGAATGGTGGAACGCCATTCCTAGGGAGGTGGGGAGAGTGTATGAACCACACTCCCCAAGACTGTTAGAGGGAGTGACACCAAAATGACCCCATGGTACACAGCAGCAGGTGGGCTAGAGCTGCAGGGGGTGGGGCTGCCAAGGCAGTGGCGTCACTAGGGCGGGGCTGGCCACTTGTCCACAGGGGAGGGGGGTTTGCTGGCTACGGAGGGGGCGGGGATGATACCATGTGTTACCACACTAGGTGACACCAACCCTAGTGACGCCAATGATAATGACTGCCTATTCTCTCACTTAGAAACTGTCCAGGAGGCTAAATACCCTATATGATGACTTCTTGGCCTATTATTCGTCCTCCCCAGGTCAAATACCTGTTATTGTAGTTATCGTTGTTAGGTGCCCTCAAGTTGATTCCAACTCGTAGCAACCCAGTGTGACAGAGTAGAACTACCCCACAGGGTTTCCTAGGCTGCAATGTTTATGGAAGCAGATCACCAGGTCTTTCTTCTGTGGAGCTGCTGGGTGAGTTCGACTGCCAACCTTTAGGTTAACAGCTGAGTGTTTAACCATTGCACCATCAAGGCTCCTTGTCAAATACCTATCAGTAAAATATCATCCTATCAAATATCTTGTAATAGAAGTACACGCGCACACAGAGTCTTTATGAAAATTCAAACTTGATTATATATGTCCAGTGAAGAATCAATTCCCAAATTGAATACATCTTTCTATTCCTAGACATCCTGCCCTAGTCCACACCTGTCCAAGAATACGTTGCATCCTAATTTAAACAAACTCAACACTCAGATACCTTTTATTTTTTGTCACCTTTTATGAGTGACCTCAAATTTTTGTGATTTATAATCTCTCTGCTATATTAAGGGAGGTGGATTCTAGTATCTGGACTGTCTTTTATCTGTTGAATGAAGTAACAGATGAACTGGGACAGAGCTAAATTACTCTGAGTAAGAAAGATCCAAAAGTGGGAGACCACAACTAGGAGATATAGAATTATGTGGGAAAGGTGAAGAGCTAAAGGAAGGCCAGCACCTGAGGGCTAAGCAGAGACTTAGGGAGAGATGGCCAAGGGGAAGTTTTGCAGGATAAACCTATTATGAAATGTACTCTCTCCTCTGCATAGATCTGCAAGAAAATCTACATTGCTCACCTATGCCTGATGGAGTCATTTTTTTAGTCTTCAGGAATGCCAAGAAATACTGAGTCTTATTTAGAGGGTAGTAGGTATGATATGGTGGGGGAGGGGAGGCTGTGAAAACAGAAGGTGAATATGAAGGCAGACATCGTATTATTTATATGAGACCAAAATACAGTATCCACTTATTTATTCACTTAAAAAAATATTGAATATCTAAAGCCTTCCAGGAAATTCATACCTAGAACGTATTAGGAATATTATGGTTGCAAGTGACAGAAGCTAATAATCCAAATGAAAAAAAGAGCCTCTCTTTTCCAGTTTGTGTATGTCAAATCTCAAGAAAGTCTCTAATTAGTAATGGTTATTTGCACATCCTTGAACCAATTACTGTGTTCATAAATGTGGAGTACTAGGCCTGGTCCAGCATAGCAGTACCACTAAAAATTAATGAAATGAAAAAAACCAACGACTTTGTTTTGTTCTCAGTTTACTTGTTTGCCTTCCCATCTATATTATAAACATCTTAAAGGCAGAAATTAAACATCATTAGACTTTGTATCCTCAGCATCTAGAATAATCAATTAAATCAATTAATTTAATTTAATAAATAAATAATTAAATTAAATATAATAAGCACTAAGTAAATTTTTGACAAATGAATAAGTGAATGAATGAATGTTCTGAACCATTCGCTTTTCCTCTTTATCCAACGTTTATTAGTCTGAGCCCATCTCCAACAACTACCCCCCTCCCCCGCCTATACTTTATTCCACTTCCCTGAGAATAAAAGATTAGGCTACAAGTAATCAATCTTGTCACTGTAAGACTTCTGAGAAGTTGGTAGAATGACTAGTTGGATACATTTTATGAAAGAATGGATATAATATTCAATTTTGGGGAAATTCTTGATGAAAGATGTTGGTAACATGTTCTCAGGTGGAAAGGATTAAGTGTGCATCTGTTGCTTTTATTATTTCCATTTTAGCCTTTGACTTCAAATTGTTGTTGTTGTTGTTAGGTGCCATTGAGTCAGCTCTGACTCATAGAGACCCTGTGTACAACAGAACGAAACACTGCCCAGTCCTGCGCCATCCTCACAGCTGTTGTTATGCTTGAGCCCATTGTTGTAGCCACTGTGTCAATTCGTCTTGTTGAGGGTCTTCCTCTTTTTCACTGACCCTCTACTTTACCAAGCTCGATATCTTTCTCTACAGACTGGGCCCTCCTGGTAACATGTCCGAATTACCTAAAACGAAGTCTTGCCATCCTCACTTCCAATGAGCATTCTGGCTGTATTTCTTCCAAGACAGATTTGTTCCTTCTTCTGGCAGTCCATGGTATATTCAATATTCTTTACCAATACCATAATTCAAAGTGATCAATTTTCCTTTGGTCTTCACTATTCATTGTCCACCTTTCGGATGCATATGAGGAGATTGAAAATACTGTAGCTTGGGTCAGGCACACCTTAGTCCTCTAAGTAACATCTTTGCTTTTTAACACTTTAAAGAGGTCTTTTGCATTAGATTTGTCCAATGCACTATGTCGTTTGATTTTTTAACTGCTGCTTGCATGGGCATTGATTGTGAATCCAAGTAAAATGAAATCCTTGACAACTTCAATCTTTTCTCCATTTATCATGATGTTGCGTATTGATCCAGTTGTGAGGATTTTTGTTTTCTTTATGTTGAGGTATAATCCATAGTGAAGGCTGTAATCCATAGTGAAGGCTGTAGTCTTTGATCTTCATCAGTAAGTGCTTCAAGTCCTCCTCACTTTCTGCAAGCAAGATTGTGTCATCTGCATATCTCAGGTTGTTAATGAATCTTCCTCCAATTCTGATGCCCTTTTCTTCTTCATATAGTCCAGCTTCTCAGATTATTTGCTCAGCATATAGATTGAATTAAGTATGGTGAAAGGATACAAACCTGACGCACACCTTTCCTGATTTTAAACCACACAGTATTCCCTTGTTCTGTTCAAACGACTGCCTCTCAGTCTATGTACGGGTTCCACATGAGCACAATTCAGTGTTCTTGAATTCCTGTTCTTTGCAATGTTATCCATAATTTGTCATGATCCACACAGTTGAATGCCTTTGCATAGTCAATAAAACACAGGTAAACATCCTTCTGGTATTCTCTGCTTTCAGCCAAGATCCATCTGACATCAGCCATGATATCCCTAGTTACACGTCCTCTTCTGAATCCAGCTTGAATTTCTGGCAGTTCCTTGCTGATGTACTGCTGCAGTCGGTTTTGAATGATCTTCAGCAAAATTTTACTTGTGTGATATTAATGATATTGTTTGATAATTTCCGCATTCTGTTGGATCAGCTTTCTTTGACTTCAAACTCTCCTTTTATATCTAACCTAAAAATTATGCTTAGAAGCATTTACAAATTTCAAGTCTTTCTCAGGCACTTGAGAATTTACTGCTGCAAAATATTCTGTTACCGTAGTTTATGATCTCATCAGAAAGTCTTGATTGATTTATGCCTTGCTAATCTAACTGTGCCTATTCATCATTCCACTTTTAACTGATGTGAAGTTTTATTGAGGTTGCCAAAAGACAATGCTGATTATAAAAACAGGAAAAAAATAAAAGCTGAAATAATGCTGACATTTTTAATCTAAGACATCCCTACATAAAAAAGTGACTTATTCCAGTTTGGATGGGTTATCTTAACTAACACATGCATTAAAAAAGTTTATTGTTCTGGTTTATATAGTTTACTAATATAGTGTGTGTGTGTGTGTGTGTGTGTAGTTATTTATTTGTGTTAAGTTTATGTGTATTTTTTATAACAAAAGGATTAAAAATGACAGTTGTTTAGCTAAGGTAGATGTTCATTTCTTTCTTATTAAACAGTTCAGCTAAAAGATCCAGGGCTGATATGCTAGCCCCTCAATTGTCAAGGACCTAGCTCCTTTTGTCTTCTACACTGCCATCCTCAACAATTCCTGGTCCAAGATGATATCATGTCCACATTCCAGCCAGCAGGGGATAAAAATGGGATGGGTAGGTGTCATTCATTTCATAGCTATGGGAAAGTCATAGAAAATGCCAGAAGAAGCACAAGTGGCAGAGTGATCCAACTCTTAAACTCTGAATCATAGAGGTCCATCCTTCTGGCATGGTCTCTGGAATCAGAGTTCCTTTCCTAGCCCCATTACATCTTAGTTGTGTAACCCTGCACAACTTATTGACTTTTCTCTAAGTTTAAGTTTTGTCCCCTGAAATACTGTCACCATAATATTGCCTAACTCATTTGGTTCTTGTGAGGATTAAGTTAGTGAATGTATGGACAATTTTTAGCAAGTAACTGAGCAAAATCCCAAGTCTGTGGCCTCAGGCAATTACGTATTTTCAGTTTTCCTATGAGATAATCAAACCCTGTTCTTGATTTATTTTAGTCTATAAATCTATCAATACTAACAGTTTACAGCACAGGAAGTTCCTGACTTATGATAATGGGGTTCTATTACAACGACTCTATGTAAGTCGGTTATGACGTAAGTTTAATACTTCTTTTTTATAATTTTTTTTTAGTTCTCATTATTATTGCCTTTTACTATCAGTATCTTTACAAATCCGATCTTTATTTGTCTTTGGGGGTTGGTAACATTGCATATAAACTTACAGATAAATCTTAATATATATGTAAAAAAGTACACAAATCATAAAAAAAAGGATGGTCATATGTGAAGTTCATCATAACTCGAATATGTCATAAGTCAGGGGCTACCTGTATATTCAATTTTCTGTTGAAGTCAGAGTGAAAAAAATCATAATGGAGAGTCCCAACCATTAGCCATCACAGAACCAGGTGAACAATTCAAGTCAATAAGTATCTATTGAGAGTCTACTATGTAAAAAACATTTGTGATTGGATGAAGACAAAAAATACATCACTTACTACTTTCCAAAAGTTCACAAGTTTATGGTAAAGATAAACTCACAAGAAAGTCAACAGTGAATAATCTTTAATAGCAAAACAAAGAGAATGCAATGAAAGCATAGCGAAGGAAAAGTAATACCAACTGAGGGAACATGAAACGACTTTTTGGATGAGGTATGATTCATACTATGGGGACAATGGTAGAATTCTCACTTTCCATGTAGGAGATCTGGGTTTGATTCCCGGCCAAAGCACCTCACACATCATGCATAGCCACCACCCATCTGTCAGTGGAGGCTCGCGTGTTGCTGTGATGCTGAACAGGTTTCAGCAGAGCTTCCAGACTAAGACAGATTATGAAGAAAGGCCTGGACATCTAGTTGTGAAAATCAGCCAATGAAAACTCCATGGAAAACAATGGTCTGATCCACAACAGATCATGGGATGACATACAACTGGGCAGCGTTTTGTTCTGTTGCTCATGGGGTCTGCATGAATTGGGTGCTAACTGAGGGCAGCAAACAACAATGATTTATACCACACTTTACGAATGACACCGTTGGAAGAAAGTGTATTCAAGGAAAATAGTATAACTTGAGTAAAGACTTGGGATAGAACACAGAGTATATTTGGGGACAACAGATAATGTGATTAAAGTAAATAATGCATGGAATGTCATGTAGGAGAAGGTAGTGTAATAGCCATTGCAGTTGAGTCAATTCTGACTCATAATGACCTTATAGAATAGAGTAGAGCTGCCCCGTAGGTTTCCAAGGCTGTAAACCTTTACAAAAGCAAACTGCCTCATCTTTCTTCCACAGACCAGCTGATGGGTTCAAATCACTGATCTTTCAGTTAGCAGGTGAGCACTTAACCACTGCACTACCAGGGCTCCTTAAATATAATAATAGGGTAAAATAAAAACTTTTTAAATACTTATTATAGACCAGGCACTGTTCTAAGAGCTTGACTTACACAAACTCATTTAATCCTCACAATAGCCCTATGAGGTAGGTATTATTATTTTTACCTAACGCAAAGGGCTCTTGTTACTGCTATTATTATTATCCCTAATTTCAAGACAAAGAAACTGAGGCACAGAGAGAAGAATGGAAGCAGGAAGTCCCATTCCAGGGTCTAAGCTCTTAACTTCTTCATTATATCGTCTAGGTACAAGTAGAAAGTGGTCAATTTGTGGAGCGCTTTCAGTGCCAAACTGAGAAGATTAGATATAATTCTGTAAGAAATGAAGAGCAATGGTAACAGAGCAAGAGGGTAGAATGATCTTTTTATTTTTGCTAAGAGCTTCAATAGCAGTGTACAGAATGGACTAAAATGGGGAAAGACCAGGACACCATTACATTGCCTATAAGAAATTATAGAAACTGTGACTATTGTATTGGATGCAAGTCACCTCATGAGCAACACAAAAGAATTTTTGTTATACATGACCAAGATCTAGCAATTTTACAAGTTTATTACCATCATTATAGATTCTAAGTAACCTACACAACTGTTTCTGTTCTTTTTGTTCCCCCTGTATTAATAGCAAAATATCAGTAGTAAGAATTCATGTGATCTTAATAACAGTATTATTTCTCTGTGCTAGTACTGGGGTTTTTGTTTGTCTGATAATTGTCTTTTGGTGTTGTTGCTGTTTTTTGTATTACATCATTTCCTTCTCCATAACACTGAGTTGATTTTGCAAATGCAGAAACTAAAAATTAAAGAGGTTTAATAACCTGAGGGAGGGCACATAGGATGTAGGTCATAGAATGGAAATACTCAAACCGACGTCTAGATATGTACTGAGTCTCAGCTGTTAACCACATGGTAAAATACGTTTTAACAGTTTTATTGAGGTAAAATTGACATACAATAAACTACACATATCTAAAGTGTACAATTTGATAAGTTTTGACATAAACATACATCCATGAAACCATCATCAAAATCAAGATAATGAACACATCCCCACTCCTGTAAGTTTCCTGTGCCCTTTTGTAACCGCTTTCCTTCACCCCTTTCCCCTCCACAGTCTCTGCTTTCTGTCACTATAGATTAGTTTGCATTTTCTAGAACTTTCTGTAAATGGAATCATACAAGATGTACTCATTTTTGTATGGCTTCTTTCACTCAGCATAAAACTTTTGGGATCCATCCATGTTGTTGTATGTATCAATAGTTCATTATTTTCTTTGCTGGGTATTATTCTACAATTTGTTTATCCATTCACATCTTGATTGGTTTCAATTTTTGGAAATTATGAATAAAGCTGCTATAAGCATTTGTGTGTAGATTTTTATGTAGACGTAAGTTTTCAGCTGATTAGGGTAAATACCTATCTGCATGATTGCTGGATCGTATGGCAGGCCTATGCTAGGATTTATAAGAAACCGCCAGACTGTCTTTCAAAGTGGCTGTACCATTTTGCAACCAATGAGAATTGTTCTTATTCCACATCTTTGCTGGCATTTGCTTTTAGATTTTAGCTATTATATAGATATATAGGGATATCTCATTGTTGTTTTAATTTGTAATTCCCTAATAACATATGATGTTAAGTATCTTTTCTTATGTTTATTTGCCATTTGTTTATCTTCTCTGGTGAGGTGTCAGTTCAGATCTTTTGTCCATTTTATAACTGGTTTTTTTTTGTTTTGTTTCTTATTGTTGAGTTTTACAAGTTCTTTGTATATTTTATTTTGGATATAAGTCCCTTATAAAATGTTCAATTTGCAAATATTTTCTTCCAATCTGTGGTTGTCTTTTCATTCTCTTAGGATTGTTATAGGAAGCAAGAAGTTATTACTTTTTATGAATTCCAATTTATAAATTTTCCTTTTATGTATCATGCTTTTCATGTTGTTTTTAAGAAAACTTTGCCTAATTCAAGGTCACAACGATTTTCTCCAGTTCTCTTAGAGAAATTTTCTAGTTTTAGGTTTTACGTTTAGATCTATGATCTATTTTGAGTTAATTTTTTATATGGTATAAAATATGGATCCAAGTCCATCTTTTTGTATATGGATATCCAATTCTTTGATCAACTTCTGTTGAAAAAAATTCATTCTCCATTGAAATGCACTGGCAATCTAGAGAAAATCAACTAGGCATATGTGTGTGAGTCAATTTCTGGAATCTATCCTGTTTCATTGATCTGTTTGTCTATCTTGACCTCAATACCACAGTTGATTAATGTAACTTTATAATAAGACTAAGTCAGGTAGTGTATGTCCTCCAATATTGTTCTTCTTTTTCAATGTTGTTTTGGCTATTCTAGGGATTTGCCTGCTGGGATACTGAATGGGATTGTGTTTATTATATAAATCATTTTTGGTACAATTAATACCTTGTCCCACTACTTGTCTGTCAGTTTGTCATACTATGGTGGCTTGCATGTTGCTGTGATGCTGGAAGCTATGCCACCGGTATTTCAAATGCCAGCATGGTGCCCCATGGTGGACAGGTTTCAGCGGAGCCTTCAGACTAAGACAAACTGGGAAGAAGGACATGGTGATCTACTCTGAAAAAACTAGCCAGTGAAAACCTTATGAATAGCAGCAGAACATTATCTGACGTAGTGTCAGAAGATAAGCCCCTCAGGTTGGAAGGCACTCAAAATATTACTGGGGAAGAGCTGCCTCTTCAGAGTAAAGTCAACCTTAATGATGTAGATGGAGTAAAGTTTTCGAGACCTTCATTTGCTGATATAGCAAAATTCAAAATGAGAAGAAACAGCTGCAAATATCCATTAGTAATCAGAACGTGAAATGAAGCGGACAGGCATCACATTCATTGCCAAAAACAACATTTCAAGATCTATCCTGAAGTACAAGGCTGTCACTGATAGGATAATATCCACACACTTACAAGAAAGACCAGTTAATATGATCATTATTCAAATTCCTGCCCCAACCACTAATGGCAAAGATGAAGAAACCGAAGATTTTTACCAACTCCTGCAGTCTGAAATTGATCAAACATCCAATCAAGATGCATTGATAATTACTGGTGATTGGAATGCAAAAGTTGGAAACAAAGAAGTAGGATCAGTAGTTGGAAAACATGGCTTTGGTGATAGAAATGACGCTGAAGATTGCATGATGGAATTTTGCAAGATCAATGACTTATTGATTGCAAATACCTTTTTTCAACAACATAAATGGTGACTATACACGTGGACCGACTCATTGGATGGAATACACAGGAAGCGAATCAACAACATCTGTGGAAAGAGACAATGGAGAAGCTTACTATCATCAGTCAGAACAAGGCTGGGGCTGACTGCACAAGAAACCATCAATTGCTCATATGTAAGTTCAAGTTGAAGCTGAAGAAAACTAAATAAGTCCATGACCTTGAGTATATGCCACCTGGATTAAGAGACCCTCTCAAGAATATATCTGACACACTGAACATCAATAATCAAAGACCAGACGAGTTGTAGGATGACATCAAGGACATCATACACAAAGAAAACAAAAGGTTATTAAAAAGACAAGAAAGAAAGAAAAAAACAAAATGGAAGTCACAAGAGACTCTGAAACTTTTTCTTGAAAAAAAGAGCAGCTGAAGTGAATGGAGGAAAAGATGAAGTAATAGAGTCGGACAGAAGATTTCAAAGGGCAACTTGAGAAGACAAAGTAAAGTATTAAAATGAAATGTGCAAAGAACTGGACTTAGAATACCAAAAGGGAAGAACAGGCGTGGCATTTCACAAGCTGAAAGAACGGAAGAAAAGTTCAAGCCTCGAGTTCCAATATTAAAGGATTTTATATGCAAAATTTTGAATGATGCAGAAAGATTCAAAAGCAGATGGAAAAAATACGCAGAACCACTATACCAAAAAGAATTCATTGACACTTAATCATTTCAGGAAGTAGCATATGATCGAGAACAGATGGTATTGAAAGAAGAAATCCAAAGTACACTGAAGGCATTGGCGAAAAACAAGGCTCCAGGAACTGACGGAATACCGATACAGATGTTTCAAAAAATGAATGCAACACTGGAAGTGCTCACTCATCTAGGCCAAGAAATTTGGAAGACATCTGCCTGGCCAACTGACTGGAAGAGATACTTATTTATGCCTATTCCAAACAAAGTGGATCCAACTGAATGTGGAAATTATCAAACAATATAAATATCACATGCAAGTACAATTTTGCTGAATATCATTCAAAAGTGGCTGCAGCAGTAAGTACATCAAAAGGGAACTGTCAGAAATTCAAGCTGGATTAAGAAGAGGACGTGGAACAAGGGATATCATTGCTGTTATCAGATGGATCCTGGCTGAAAGCAGAGAATACCAGAAGGATGTTTATCTATGCTTTATTGACTGTGCACAGGTATTCGACTGTGTGGATCATAACAAATTATGGATAATACTGTGAAGAATGGGAATTCCAGAACACTTAATTGTGCTCATGTGGAACCTGTACATAGATCAAGAGGCAGTTGTTTGAACAGAACAAGGGGATACTGTGTGGTTTAAAGTCAGGAAAGGTATGCGTCAGGGTTGTATCCTTTCACCACACCTATTCAATATGTATGCTGCACAAATAATCTGAGAAGCTGGACTATATGAAGAAGAAAAGGGCATCAGGATTGGAGGAAGACTCATTAACAACCTGCGATATGCAGATGACACAACCTCACTTGCTAAAAGGTGAAGAGGACTTGAAGCACTTACTGAGGAAGATCAAAGACCACAGCCTTCAGTATGGATTACACCTCAACATAAAGAAAACAAAAATCCTCACAACTGAACCAATAAGCAACATCATGATAA
>NW_004444193.1:2419919-2431610 GCF_000243295.1 Trichechus manatus latirostris
AACAGCCAGTCCACTTGACACTTGAACACTGTTGACTCTGTATTTAAGCTTCAGCATCAGGAGCTCAGAGCCAAGCATGACTGAGCAAGTGGAAGAGAAGCAGCCTGAGAGAGCAGCCTGTGCTCAGTTGATACAGCAGGACATGCAAGTTCCAAGTCTCCAGTTAGGTCACACCCCCATGAATCCCACACTGAAGGGGACCCAAAGTGTCTACAGGTATAACCTAGTCCTAACCAACTCATGACAACCCCAGGTGTGCAGAATAGAACTGCTGTATAGGGTTTTCAAGGCTATGACCTTTCAGAAGCAGATCACCAGGCCTGTCTTCGAAGAGTATCTCCAGGTTTGTTCAAACTGCCAACCTTCTGGTTAGTAGTCAGGAGCTTAACCATTTACACCACCCAGGGACTCCTGCCTTAGCCCTAACCTAGCTGAAAGAAGCAATTAGAGAGATGAACCAGAAAGTCAAAATAGCTTGGAGCAGCAAGATGCAGATTTAGACAAAGATCTGCTTGAAATACCAAACTAAAAGCTGCTTCATGGGAGAAGCAAATTGAAGGAGTATCTCCTGACTTCCTCACCCTGGGACATCAGCACCTTTATTTAAAAAAGGTAATAAAGGACCTGGATGTGAGAAGATACAGAAAACCAGTGGCCAAACAGATACTTAACATAAAGTAATTACATTTCTAAAAAACTACCAGAGGCAGGCAGTTAAAAATAAGTTAAACTTATTTTAGACCAGCCCAGGTCTAAGCAAGAATCCCAGTATCTGATAAGCTGAAGGACCAATTCAAAATGGCAGCCTAGTCAGAGGCAACACACCATTCCTCTACAGCAAAGACCTGAGTAACAAAGTGTAACAGATACAGATGACAACCCTGGCACACTGACCATTAAATGGAAAGGTATAGAATTAAATCAAACACCAATTGTAAAAACAAACTGAATGACAGCAATGAACGGAAGGAGATACAGGGCTGAGATGTCCTGCCAGCCAGCCCAGCACAGCGGGACCATTTTGAGACAAAGCCAGCAGTGATACTGGGTGAAGAACACAGGAAGACAACATCACGGAACTCCCAATAGGAGACAGAGAAGCTGCATAGACATACCCAGAATGAAACAGGTGAGGAGGACATGAAGTGGAGCTAAGGAGGGCAAGTACAGAAAGTACAAAATGACAAATTAAATAGACAATTAGATATCATACAAAAACAGCAACTAGAAATCCAGAAGGGTAACAATAAAATATCAGAAATAGATAACTTAATCAAAGGACACAGAAATAGAATTGAAACAATGGAAGAAAGAATTAGTGAAATAAAGGACAAATCTCTGGATACCAATTTGTTTGAGGAACAATCAGAAAAAAGAATGAAGAAAACCTAAGAGTTATCTGGGACACTATGAAAAGGAAAAATTTACGCATGATTGGAATTCCAGAACAGGAGGAGACAAAAAAAGCACAGACAGAATTTTTGAAGATCTTCTGGAAGAATTCCCCAATATCATGAAAGATGAAAAGATGTCCATCCAAGAAGCACAATGAACCCCATACAGGATAAACCCCAAAAGAAAGTCACCAAGACATATCATAATCTAACTCTCCAAGTGCAAAGATAAAGAGAAAATTCTGAGAGCAGCTCAGGAAAAATGAAATATCACCTACAAATGGACTCAATAAGATTAAGCTCTGATTTCTCAGCAGAAATTATGCAGGCAAGAAGGCATATATTAAGCACTGAAAGAAAAGAATTGTCAAACAAGAATCTTATATCCAGCAAAATTGTCTTTCAAATACTATGGAAAAATTAGGACATTCTCAAATAAACACAGATTAAGGGAATTTGTAAAAGCCAGACCATTCTTACAAGAAATACTAAAGGTAGTCCTTCAGATACAGAACCAACAACCTCAGACAACAACCTGAGAGTAAACCACACGATGGCATCACCAAGATGTCAACCCAGACAGAGAAATTTCAAAAATAAAATAAAGCTACAGAACTGAAAACAGGGAACCAGAGATGTCAATCTGTAAGTGACGACAACTTCAAAACAAAAAAGGGGCAATAACACGGTGTAGACATATGGCGAGGAAGCCATGGCGATATCAAGATAAAACAGACTATTTTAAACTTAGGAAGACAATGGTAAATGTCAGAGTAACCACAAAGAAGTTTAATAAACCTACTCACCAAAATAAAGAAGAAAACCATGAATACACAGTAAACACAAAATCAACAGCAACAAAGGAAATGAAAAGAAAATACATAAACAAAAAGAACTCAGCACAGAAAATTAAGCAGAACAAAGAAAATGTCAACACCACAACAAAAAGCATAACAAAATGACAACAGTAAATTCATAACTATCACTAGTCACAATGAATGTAAACGGTTTAAATGCACCAGTCAGGAGACAGAGAGTGGCAGAAGGGATAAAAAAGAAAGAAAAAAAAATGACCCATCAATATATTGCCTATAAGAGACATACCTTAGACACAAAGACATAAATAGGTTAAAAATCAAAGGACAGAAAAAAATATATCATGCAAACAGTAACCAAAAAAGTAACCAAAAGGAGTGGCAATGTTAATCTCCAATGTCTGGTAAGCTTGTTTGAATTTTGACTAAATCATTTTCTATAATTGGGGAGTCTTTTTTTATTTTTTCCCGTACAAAAATTTATACGTACATTGTTATGTGACTCTAATTGCTCTCCCCATACTGTGACAGCACACCCCTCCTTTCTACCCCTGATTCCCCATGTCCATTCAACCAGCTCCTAAAAACTCTCTGCCTTCCCATCTCACCTCCGGACAGAAGCTGCCCATTTAGTCTCTTGTATCTACTTGAGCTAAGAGGCACACTCCTCACAAGTATCCCTTTATGTCCCACAGTCCAGTCCAATCCCTGTCTGAAGAGTTGGCCTCAGAAATTGTTTTAGTTCTGGCCTTATAGAGAATCCAGGGACCATGATTTCTGTGGTACCTCCAGTCTCGATCAGACCATTAAGTCTGAGCTTCTTACTAAAATTTGAGTTCTGCACCCCACCTTTCTCCTGCTCCATCAGGGACTCTCTGTTCTGTTTCCTGTCAGGGCGGTCATTGGTGGTAGCTGGGCACCATCTAGTTCTTCTGGTCTCAGGCTGGTGAAGTCTCTGGTTTATGTGGCCCTTTCTGTCTCTTGGGCTACTGCTTTCCTCGTGTCTTTGGTGTTCTTCATTCTCCTTTACTCCAGGTGATTGGGACCAATTGATGCATCTTAGATGGTCACTTGTATAATTGGGGAATCTTATTAGGCAATATTCACCAATTTACTCAAGGGAAAAAAATGTTTCTTCTTGGTAGCAAATATGATGTTACCACAGAATACAAAATTGAGACGAACAAGACAGTACGTTTTAATCTACAGTGTGTTTAATCTACAGTAGATTCATGTCCGTAGGCTGCCCTGTACTTACTTTAAATTAAAAAATAAAACTAAAGTATGCTACTCCCCTATTAGTTTTAGGAGTTATTAAAATGTAGTATAGATGTATTAGTGAGGATCTTGGCACAAAATAGATGGCACGTTCAAAAGATTTGACTTAAGAGAGCTTAAAGAAGAGACTATTTATAAAGTTGTGGATAACATTAAAGGAACCCACAAAAGATGGTGCAGCATTCAGAGATGAATAACAACAGATCTCTGTTACCATCCCCATCCAAAAGGACAGAGGAGGGACAGTGTTACTGGAACCTGGAGAAAGCTGGAGTAGGGAAACAAGCACTCCTTACAGGCTGTAGAGGAATGGAGCCAATGTCAGACCCTAGGGAGCCAGGGAAGGAGCTGGAAGGAAGAAATAACTTGACCTTGTTCTCCTCCCTTCTTCTGAGCTCCAGTCTCCCAATGGCTAAACCAACCAGAAGCAAGATAAAAGAGTCCAGGAAATTCAATCCAAAGAGATCAGCCTTTTGTAGCACAGAACAGGGCAGAGAAGGGCCGGGGATGAATCCTGAGGCTTAGGAGAATAGATAGCACAAGAGGCTGAACTTTACTGAAAGGATGGAAGTTCAGGTCCACCCAGAGGTGCCTTAGAAGAAAGGCCTGGTGATCTACTTCCAAAAAAGCAGTCATTGAAAACCCCATGGATCACAGTTCTACTCTGACACACATGGGGCTGCCATGAGTAGGAGTCAATTGGACAGCAACCAGTAAATTTTCGGGGACTCTTCTGCCCAGGCATACGGTTAGATTGTTCATCAAGGAACTCATCAACTCTTCAATGGAAAGCATCAACACACTACTTGTGCTTTATTACAATTCTTTGAATTCTTCACTTCAAAATTTTGGCCTTGCTGTTTCCACCAATCCTGGGCTGTTGCACCATGATTCTTATGCAATCCTAATCAAGTCCTCCACATTGAAACATCCACCTTAAACCAAACTTTCAATTCTCAATAAATTCTGATTTTGCCTTCCTGCTTGAAACACTCCCGAATCTTTGCGGAGATGATGTTCTCCCTAACCCACTAAACAATAAACTCAGCTGTGTCTTATCAACCGGTGTGCTGGTGATATTTGGGGAGTCAGATTTCCATATACTAGTAAGAAACTGTCAGAATGTAACTGATAATATTATAGGATATGCTAACAGGTGTTTCTAAGTTCCTTATAAGTCCTAAAATCCTAAATTCCTGACTTCGTGAAAGGCAAATTCAACCAAACCTTTTTGAAAGTTCAGTTCACTAGCTGAAACTGTAACATGCTGTTTCCTTGTTAAAAGGGGAAGATTAGTAAGTGTTACATAGATGCTAAAGGACTAACCCCAACCTGAGACTTTTCCTTGATGTAATCAGAAGGATTGCAATGTTATTTATATTAATAATAATAGCTAATCGAGGAGTTACTATGTGACATCTGCTGTTATAAGCAACTCGCATGCATTTAATCCCAAGAAGAGCCCTATGAGTTATGTACTATCTCTAACCCTATTTAGCACAGAGATTAAATAACTTTCCCAGCTCACACAATCTGTAAAGGCCTGAGCCCAAATTTACATCCAGACAGTCCGACTGCAAAGGCCACATCGTTAACCACACACACACACACACACACACACACACACACACACACACACACAAAAGATTTGTGTGATTAGAATCATATGCCAAAGTAATCCTTACAGTGAATCAAAAGTCAGGGAATTTGCTCTAAACTCCACTCTCTGATTTGGTTGGTTTCCTTTAGGCAGAGAGATTTCTTTAATTATGTAAAACCTATTTGAGGAACTGTTTTCTGATTCATCCCATGGGGGAGAAAAGAAACATAATATCTTTGCATCTTGAAATTGTCAAGTATTTTGTCTTCCCAAAACTGTTTAGTTTTTTGTGCTTATCTTCAGAAATTTTGTACACAATTGGGCCAGAGGCCGCCAATCTGCAGCCAGTGCTGAGCTAGGTCTTTCCATTTACTTGACCCTACCCGTATCCAAGCCCAAGTTTAACTCTGAAGGGGACATTCAGAATGCTGTTTTAAGAAAGACTTTTAAATGTAGGATGAGGGGCTACTTCTCTCAGAAAAGGCTGAATTTTATTCACTTCTAACTTTTCACCACGTCCAGCCCTCATCCCCAATACCATTCTTTTGGTTAAGCAGGGAAATTTACATATTCTTCTAACTGTATTGTTCTGTACAAACCCATTATAATCCAGTGGTTTGGTAAATTCATCGTCAAATACATTTCTTCAAAATATATAGTGCAATACAATTTTTACACTTTTTATTGATATATTATTTCCTACAAAAAATTGCACAAATCAAAAGTATACAACTCAATAATTATCAGAAGGGAATATGCCCATGTAGCCACTACAAAGGTCAAGAAATTGAAAATTAGCAGTATTTCAGAAGCTCTCTTGTGTCCCCTCCCAATCACTACTCGCCCCCTTTCCCCAAAAGTTATTACTGCCCTAACTTCTAACACCATGGACGTTTTCCTGTTTTGGGGTTTTATATAAACTGAATCATGCAGTTTTATGTCTGGATTTCTGATCACCTGTGTTGCTGCATATAAAGTTTATTCATTTATTTTCATCGTTGTATAGTATTTCCTTATATGAAAGTGCCACAATTTATGTAAATATTCTGACAATGGGCGTATATATAAAATATGTAGAGATATGCTACAAGAATTTCATTTCACTTGGATCTGCAATCAACACTCATGGAAGCAGCAGTCAAGAAATCATTGGGCAAATCTGCTGCAACAGATCTCTTTAAAGTGTTGGAAAGCAAAGATGTCACCTTGAAGACTAAGGTGCACCTGACCCAAGCCATGGCGTTTTCAATTGCCTCATATGCATGCAAAAGCTGGACAGTGAATGAGGAAGAAAGAAGAAGAATTGACACGTTTGAATTGTGGTGTTGGTGAAGAATATTGAATATACCACGGACTGCTAAAAGAATGAACAAATCTGTCTTGGAAGAAGGACAACCAGAATACTCCTTAGAAGCCAGGATGGCGAGACTACAACTTACACTCTTTGGACATGTCATCAGGAGGGAGCAGTCCTGACAGGACTGAAGGACATCATACTTGATAAAGTAGAGGGTCAGTGAAAAAGAGGAAGACCCTCAACGAGATGGATTGACATGGTGGCTGCAACAATGGGCTCAAGCATAACAACAATCGTGAGGATGGCGCAGGACCAGGCAGTGTTTTGTTCTGTTGTACATGGAGTCACTATGAGCTGCAACCACCTCGACGGCACCTAACAACAACAACAACATGCTACAAATTAATAACAAAATATAGATAACACAATAGAAAAAAAAAAACAACTCTTAAGAGGCCTTCAGAAAAAGAGGCTATCTGTTATGGATTGAATTGCCATAATATTCTGCATATTTGCAACAAATGAGCTACAAATTTGGTTCTGAGCATCCCAATAGCCAAAGAAATGAGGGAAACATGATCAGTTTTAAGTCACACATTCATTAAGATAAAAACAGACTAGTTCCTAAGAACAAGCCTAACTTTCCCTAGTCCTAAAATAAAATCCAAAAGGAAGTTTCTCTGTGAGTCTTCACAAAGAGAACATTGTATAACATAAGGGACAACCATCAAAACTGGACCTCATAATATGATCAGTAAGTGATAACAATAGTCTCCTTTAATAAGATATATGAGAACTTTACACAAATCAGAGCTACCGATAATGAAGCAGCCTGACTTCTGAGACAATTAGCCTACCTACCTTCACTAAGGAGCCCTGGTGATGTACTTACTGGTTAAGAGCTCGGCTGATAACCAAAAGATCAGCAGTTTGAATCCACCAGCCGCTCCTTGGAAAATTTATGGGGCGGTTCTACTCTGTCCTATAGAGTTGCTGTGAGTCAGAACCAACTTGACGACACCTAACAATAACCTTCACTAAGGAGCTGACACCCTCTCAGGAATCATTGCAGAACAGATTCTTGCCTTGGATAGAAGTTCAGAGAAGATAGTCGCTAACATCTCTGACTTGTGCAAACTTGTTTCATGCATCTTATTAAAAGAAAATACTGTTTTCATTTACTGACCATACTATGAGGTCCAATTTGATTGTTGACCCCTGGGAGAACTTCTCTTAACCAAACTGGGCTTTTGGGTTATGCTTTTGGCTTGTCTGGAGGGATAGTCTAAGAATCTGCAACCTGAAAGTCACTGCTGAAATTATTTGGGAATGTTGAGGATGATTTCCCCTCCATTACACATGGAAGAGCTGTTCTTCAAACGCTAAGATTCTACAAGGTGGTACTTTCCACAAATCTTGAAATTACCTCTTTTAAGCTCCGATACATCTCTAAACATTGGGAGTTGTTATTTAAATAAGTCTAAAAGCTACTGCCTGCTTTGCTCATAGGGCTACCTTATATTTAGAAAATTCCCTGAATAGAAGTAGAGGTGTTATTAGCATTAGTTTCAAGCAAGCGTAAACATCTGACCTTGTAGCAGATAATGTGAGGCATTGAAGAAGAAGACCCAGGAGCTCTGAATCCCAGTTCCTATACCTGCTACCCTGCATGCTTAAGTAATTCTCCCCAAAACAAGCAGCATTACTCCATCTCTTGCCCTAGATTACCTTACATCAGACAAGGAGAAAGTACCTCAGCCAGGGTTCACACAAAGCCACAATAAATCTCAGAGGACAAATCCCTCTTTAAAATACGCACACACACACACTTTGAAATTGGAAAGCTCCTTTTAAATAAAAGGAAAAATGGAGGAGGGAAGGGAGGGAGGGAGGGAGGGAGAAAGGAAGGAAGGAGGGAGGGGAGAGAGAAGGAAGGAAGGAAGGGAGAAGAAAAGTAATACAAGAACTTGGGCCAAAAATGTATAGAGATCAAAGTGTATCAGTGGTTACTAGGGATGGAAGCGAAGTTGTTATTTAGGAGGCATTGAGTTTCTGTTTATGATGATGGAAATTTGGCAACTGATTCTGGTAATGGTTGCATAACATGATTACTGTAACTGATGTCACTGAATTGTACATGTGAAAAATGTTTAAAAATGTATTTTTTACAATAATTAAAAAAAAGAACTTGGGGGCCTCATTTGCAGGGCAGAGAAGAGGGAGGAGGTGAATGCCCTTTCCACCCAGGAAGAAGCCTGGTGCTCCAAGACTCACTGCATCTCTGTCATCTGGTCCATTGGGGCCTAAAAAGTAAGTACCACTCTCTCTAGCCTGTGGCTGAAGGGAAAGAAGAGAGAGAAAAAGGTTGAGAACCATCTAGCTGGGAGTATATGCAAACTAAATCAAATGTATTGTTCAAAATTTACAGGGGGTCATCTCTTCTTTTTTCTTATTTCTTTTCAGTATCGAATGAAGGGCCGACCAGCAAGGTCAAACTCCCCGTATTAATGAGGCATTGCTGGGGCTCTGTCTCATTAGGGCACTCAGAACTGTGCATTTACTGCAATTTGCAGCACTTAATAGAGAAAGGTCAGAGCAGGTCACGTTCAATTTCCACTTGGCAGAGGGAGGAAAAATGGAAGCAATTCATTTGCACAAATTTGAATAATTCTTCTCAGTCTCCTTTTCTTTATCTACGTATGGATAATTCCTGCATTTTACCTCACTCACAATCATTTCAGAACTGCCAACGGCTGGATTTCTATGAAGGCTGTAATGGAGCTGACAGATTCTATGAATCCAGGTGTCAAAATAAAGCCTCTGACTTCTTCCTCCACCCCCCTTCTCACAACAGGGAATAGAAGCTGCCTCTAGTGAGCTCTTAAACTTATCATAAATGTATCAAGATTGCTGTGGGCCATGAAACAGCTGTAGACAATTAATCTTTCCACAATTCTTCAGCATAAGAATTGCTTTCCCCGCAAAGTAACATCTGCCGTGCTGAGGTGATTATTCACGGCCGATGGGCGCCACCATAGTTTTATGCATAGAGCCATCAGTGGCAATGAAGCAAAATTTATAGTTTTCCCTGGTTCAGTAAAAATAACATTTCAGCTGCATTAAAACATCATCCATCAGCATTGTCCCAGAGCTCGGAGCCCCATCTCATCCAAAGAAATTAAAAAGTATTCATTTTAATGCTAACTTCTGAAGCTTGCAGTGACATTGCTGCCTTTTTTTCAGTCATATTACAAAGGAAGATGGAAGGAAAAGGTTATGCAGCACAACGAAGCTGAGTATTAAATGTGCTACTAGATAGTAATGATATCCCAATTACTGGACTGCTAGTTCTTATTTATTCATAACCTCTGAATGCTTAATCAAAAATCCTTGAATCAAATTGAAAAACTAAAGAGACAAAGTTAGTTCACAGAAGCAATATAATTCCTCACCTTCAAAGGAAAGGTGTAAAATGGATACCAAAGCAATAGCTGCTTTTTTCAATGCAGTGGGTTTTTTTGTTTCCTTAAAACTGTTGTTTAAACATTTGTCTGAAGGAGTAAGATTTACCTAGCAGAAGAAAGGGTGTTTGCTTTTGAACCTCCCTCAGCATTATGTCGAGCTCAGGGTTTGTTCTCAAAAGTGAAAGGACCCCCTGGTTCTTTGAAACTCTACATATAGAAAATTACCAGTTCCAGAACCAGGTGTATGGACATTTGAATAAAATACAATAGAGGAAGAGGAAGAGGGAGTCCTTGGAGTCATCTGGTCTACAAAGGCCTTCATGTGTAGGCTTCCAAATACACCAATTTGCAAATAAAAGATAAACAATGTGTTATGTCTACATTTACACCCACTGTGTTCCACTGAGCTACTCTCACAATACTTAAGTTAAAAAAAAAAATCAAATAATGAATCCATTCGGCCAACGTTTAGTTGAGTACTATGTTCCAAGCCCTATGCTACATGCTAGGAATACACAGATAAGTAAAAGAGAAGCCCTGCCTCTGAGCTTCTCACAGTCCAAAAGGAAAGCATATAAACACATAATCAAAATACAGGTGATAAGTGATATAATAAAAGCATAAACAGAGGAGGCGGGGCCAAGATGGCGGAGTAGTCAGACGCTTCCGGTAGACCCTCTTACAACAAAGACTTGAAAAAACAAGTGATTCCATTATATATGGTAATCTGGGAGCCCTGAACATCAAAGGCAGAGTTGAGGAACCAAACTGAGTGGCAGCGGGAGGGAGAGACGGTTCGGAAACAGCGAGGAGTTGCCAGACCTGACCTGGAGAGAGCCTGAGCCTTTCAGGCCTGATCAGCTCTGGGGTGAGTGGTGAGGCAGGCAAGCAGCCGTGCTCGAGAGGCACATTTTCCACACCAGAAACCCAGAACCAGACAGTCTACACGGTCACCCAGAAACAGTGAGAAGCAGCCCTCCACGAAAGATATGGCTTATCGCGTGGATCAAAAACATTCGTCTTAGGAAAAAACCTTTCTCCCATTTACCTCCCCACTCCCTGCTCTGCACTGGGTCCTGGACCAGCTTCAGCAATTGCTGAGTCCCCTGGGACAGAAGTAGGATCCGTCACATGCCCAGAGCCATTCTTCCTGCCTTGGAGAGTGAATAAATTAACAAACAGGGAAAAAAATAAACTGTCAGCTCCCCTAAGACAGGAACCCAGGGTAGACACAGCTCCTTTGCCTAGGCACAGGCATAAGGGATCCATGGAATTTGAGTGCCTTTCCCCCTGCATAGACTTGCGTGGGCCCATCTCAACAGCGTAGGCTCTCATTACTGCAGTGTAACATGGGTATATACCTGAAGTCTAACTTCAACTGTTTCACTTATGAAGTAGCAGGTTCTTTACATTTGACACTGGTCTGTCCATTAAGCAGGGTCTTCACCTACCCACATTAGGGTCCTGAGGACTGGTGGCTCCACCCACGCCACCTAGCCACCTGCGAGAGGGGCCCATGAATAAGAGGTGTCCCCCAGTCCTTACACCCAACAGTATTAGGGGCTCATAGTCCAGCTGCAAAACCCACCCACCTACACGCTCTAGGGAAAAGGGACACGCCTTCCTCCTGGACACTCAGGGGTGGCCATCAGCCCCCTGCCTTGCTCAGAGCATGTCCCCTTGCTGCAGCCAAGTGCCTGTGCCTACACCAATCACCCATGCCTATCTAAGACTGTGAGTGAGAGCCTATACCACACACTTGGTGGCTATCTACCTGGGCACCTGAGCTGAATCCATACGGGAGGAGTGGGCAGACTCCTGAGCTCACATACCTAGTAACAGA
>NW_004444193.1:2437202-2439215 GCF_000243295.1 Trichechus manatus latirostris
AAAGCTTATTAAGAAAATGTTCTGCATCTTACTTTGGTGAGTGGCATCTGGGGTCTTAAAAGCTTGCAAGCGGCCATCTAAGATGCATCAATTGGTCCCAATCACCTGGAGTAAAGGAGAATAAAGAATACCAAAGACACAAGGAAAGTTGTAGCCCAAGAGACAGAAAGGGCCACATAAACCAGAGACTTTATCAGCCTGAGACCAGAAGAACTAGATGGTGCCCAGCTACTACCAACAACCGCCCTAACAGGGAACACAACAGACAGTCCCTGATGGAGCAGGAGAAAGGTGTGGTGCAGAACTCAAATTTTAGTAAGAAGCCCAGACTTAATGGTCTGACTGAGACTAGAGGTACCCTGGAAAGCACGGCCCCTGGATTCTTTATCAGCCCAGAACTAAAACAACTTCCGAGGCCAACTCTTCAGACAGGGATTGGACTGGACTGTGGGACATAAAGGGATACTTGTGAGGAGTGTGCCTCTTAGCTCATGTAGATACAAGAGACTAAATGGGCAGCTTCTGTCCAGAGGCGAGATGGGAAGGCAGAGAGGGTTAGGAGCTGGTTGAATGAACATGGGGTATCAGGGGTGGAAAGGAGGAGTGTGCTGTCACAGTATGGGGAGAGTAATTAGAGTCACGTAACTATGTATAAGTTTTTCTATGGGAAAAAATAAAAATAAAAAAAGGATAAAGTTCTGTGGTTGCAGAGAAAAGCACAATCACTCATTTGGGGAGAGTGCAAGAAGGAGAGTGTCAATTCAATGCAGTTCAAAAAATAGTGGGTATTGAATACCCACTATTTAAGGCATTAGTAAATATCACCCGGTAATTATGTCATCGGACTTAAAAATATTACTTTTCAAGGTCATAAACAAACTGACTTGGAAAGTCACCAAAACAAGCTGAGAAGTTATGAGCTGGAAGGTGGAGTTTTGGCTCCAGACCTGCTGTTTCATTGGTGCCTTAATGTGAGGTTTTATAAGGTGGAATGCTCTATAAAGGATCTCTTATAATCGATTTTTGTCCTTGGCATGTTTTCATCCAAAAGTGAAAGCTAATCATTTTTTACTCATTGGAGATTCTCCTAATTTCACAGTCAATGAAACACAGATTTGCTGCAAGCCAAAAGTTGAATTTCACAAAGGTCAAAGGGAAAATTCAACTTGCGGTGTCAGTGAGTCTCAAACCACAGGATGAGACGTGCTGATGTGACATAGCAGAGTAAGCTTAACACAGGAGAGACTACCCGCCTGACAGGTAACGTTCTGAAGGATACAGATCCACAGAAGTCATCCACGTTACAGCAAGGCCCTCCAACAATTTAAAGTCAATTCTTTTTTTTGTTTTGTTTTCAAATAAAAAGTACTAATAGTTTCGGAAATTGTTTAGATGATTTGTGTCCTTGGGTAAAAAAAAAAAAAATTTAACACTTTTCGATACACTTACTGAATCAAGATTAAGGTTTCAACATGTATTTGTGTGTGTGCATGTGTGTGTGCACATATGTAATGTTGTTAGGTGTGTCTAGTCAGTTCTGATTCATAAAGACCCTATGTAGAACAGAACGGAACACTGCATAGTCCCGCTCCATCCTCATAATCTTGGTTATGTTTGAGCCCATTGTTGCAGTCACTGTGTCAATCCATGTCATTGAGGGTCTTCTTTTTTGCTGACCCTCTACTTTACCAAGCATGATGTCCTTCTCAAGGGACTGATCCCTTTTAATGACATGTTCAATGTATGTGAGACGAAACCTCACAGTCCTAGCTTCTAAGAAGCATTCTGGCTGTACTTCTTCCAAGACAGGTTTGTTCACTCTTCTGGTAGTCTATGGTCTATTCAATATTCTTCACCAACACCATACTTCAAAGGCATCAATTCTTCTTCAGTCTTCCCTACTCATTGTCCCGTTTTCACATGTATATGAGGGAATTGAAAATACCATGGCTTGGGTCAGGCGCACCTTAGTCTTCAAAGTGACGTCTTTGCTTTTTTAACACTTTAAAGAAG
>NW_004444193.1:2439933-2443666 GCF_000243295.1 Trichechus manatus latirostris
CAATCAAATGCCTTTGCAGAGTCAATAAAATACAGGTAAACACCTTTCTGGTATTCTCTGCTTTCAGCCAAGATCCATCTGACATCAGCAATGATACCACTGTTGCATGTCCTCTTCTGAATCTGGCTTGAATTTCTGGCAGTTCCCTGTCAATGTACTGCTGCAATTGTTTTTTAATTATCTTCAGAAAAATTTTACTTGCGTGTGATATTAAAGATACTGTTCAATAATTTCCGAATTCTGTTGGATCACCTTTCTTTGGATTGGGCACAGATGTGGATCTCTTCCAGTCCTTTGGACAGGTAGCTGTCTTCCAAATTTCTTGACACAGACGAATGAGTGCTTCCAGAATTGCATCCGTTTGTTGAAACATCTCAATAAATATTCCATCAATTCCTGAAAACTTGTTTTTCACCAATGCCTTCAGTGCAGCTTGGATTTCTTCCCTTTCAGTACCATCAGTTCTTGATCATATGCTACCTCCTGAAATGGTTGAACTTCGACCAATTCTTTTTTTGGTACAGCATCTCTGTGTATTCCTTCTAACTTTTTTTGATGTTTCCTGCATCATTCAATATTTTGCCCATAGGATTCTTCAATATTGCAACTCGAGGCTTGAATTTTCTCTTCAGTTCTTTAGCTTGGGAAATGTGTGTCCTTCTCTATGGAGGGGTATGTAGAAAGAGAGTTGTTGATATAATTTTTTTACTTTAAAAACATATATATAAGTACATACAATTTAATATTTATGTTCTGTTCTCTTCACATGATTTTTCCATAAAACATGTCTCTTTGGCTCTGGCTGAATGTTATATAAACAGTAACACTATGAGGGAAAATGGTTCAGGAGGGATACAGGGCTTTCAATCAAAAGCTGATAATACCATAGAAATTATTCCAAGAAGAAAGAAAATTTAGCTGTGTAAGGAGTTAACACTAATAAAACTTAGGTTTAAAACTTCATGAACAAATGGTGATGGAATTGTTTGAAAAAGGGTAGTGAGAATAGCAGCACCACTGGAAGAATGTAATTGATGTCACTGAATTGTGCATGCAGAAACTTTTGACGTGGTGTAACTTTGGCTATGTATATTTTCACCAAAAAAAAAAAAAGGTCCTCCAAGGTTGAGAAGGGACAGTGTTGACATGTTGTGGGGTTGTTAACCAATGTCATAAAACAATACGTGTACTGACTGTTTAATGAGAAACTTTGTTTTGTAAACCTTCATCTAAAGTACGATAAAAAACAAAAAGAAAAATTAAATAAAATTCATGGAGTGGGAAAGAAAAAAAAAACCTCATGAACAAAAAAAGAAAAAAATGAGGACACGTACCTAGAAGGAATTTTTATAAATGCACAAAGATATAGGAATATTGTTTAAAAGCTAAAATTCAGAATGGATTGCAGCTTGACAAAAATTCTATAGACGAAAAAGTGCCTTTTTAAGATGTGTTTATTGTCACAAGAACAAAGAAAGTTGAGTTGAGAATTGTAAGATAGATTAATTAAAAACAAAACTTTGATGTGTGGAGAAAAGTACTTCATTAGGGACAAAGCAGGATTTTTTCAATAAGTAGAGCTGCTGAAAGTTAATTAACCATTTCAAAAAAAAGTAAGTCTAAATGAACTCATGCTGTACACACAAAGAAATTCCAGGAGAACTCTTTAGTTAAATAAATCAAATCTTAAGAAGTTAGAGGAAATGTAGTTGATTTCTCTGATTTCTGGATGAGGAAAGACTTTCCAAGAATGAAAGAAATTGAGGAAAGCATAAAGTAAATTGAAAATAGCATAAAGCATGTTTTATGTGTTTCTACATTAAAATTAGAAAGTTAGAGAGCAAACAAGAAACTAAGAAAAATATTTGGAGTAAATATTACAGACAATAAATTAATGTCCTTAAAAGTAAAATAGACAATCCCATGTGATCAATACGGTTTTCATTACCTGATTTTTCAGAGGTAGATCGCCAGGACTTTCCTCATAATCACTGTTAGTCTGGAAGCTTTTTATCATATAAATTGATTTAAAAATAAAAGTCATTATTGTTGTCGTGTGCCCTCGAATCATTCTGACTCACAGCAACCCTACAGGACAGAGGAGAAATGCCCCATAGGGTTTGCTAGGCTGTAATCTTGATGTGAGCAGACCACCAAGTCTTTTCTCCCACAGAGCTGCTATTGGGTTTGAATCACCACACTTTTAGTTAGTAGCTGAGCGCTTAATCATTGTGCCACCAGGGCTCGTTAAGACCCGAGTAAATGAGCAAAGAATACTAACAGATAATTCATAAAACAAAATAAAATTGTATAATAAATATTCGAAAAATCAACTATACTAATACTCAAAAATAAAATTAGAATTATAATACAACACATTTTTCTTGCTAACTTAATAATTATTTTAAAATAAGAACATTTAACGTTCTCGAGCCATGGAGGCTGGAAGAACCCCTGAAACTATTTTCCTGAGATAATCTTTAAAACTTAAACCAAAAACATCCCCTGAAGTCTTCTTAAAATCAAGCAATAGTTTAGCTTAACTAATAAAGAATGTCTGCCTTGAGCATTGTACCCTTTTAAGAATTACGTATATGGGATCAAACTGACAACCGCAACTCAAAAGATTACATAGGAACCTTAGCGGGCAGTGAGTTTATGTTAACGGAGGAGGAACAACTCAGAAAACGAGGGTGAAAATGGTTGCACAACTCGAAGAACGTAATCAACGTCACTGAGCTGTGCGCATAGAAACTGTTGAACTGGTTTATGTTTTGCTGTGTATATTCTCAACGACAACAAAATAAATAAAATTAATTAAAAAGAATGAAGAGCCTGGAATACGTTCTTGGTCTTTAATCCAGTAATTCCACTTTAAAAATAAATCCGAAGAAAATAATCTAAACCACAGGAAATTAATTTATAAAAAGGCTTAAAGCATGAAAATATTTATTATTTAATTATTTTTAATACAAAAAAAGTTTAATAAAAAAAGCATATCAAGCACACAACAGAATGTGTTCATTACTTACAGTGAGATTCTAAATGCATAGTTAAATATGTTAAAATATTACAAAGAAAAAGAAGACTATACATGCGTATATATGCATTAGGAGCTCAACTATGTTAAAATTTTCCTAGATGAAATATATATCAAAATGACAACAGTTGTTGCCTTTGAGTGGTAAAATTATGAGTCAGTATTTTTGCTTTCCTTTAATTTTCTCTAATTTTGAAATGTTCTACAATGAAATTACTCTTGAAATCAGGAAAAATAAATTTTTTTAATGTAATTCAACTGCATAAATAAATACAAGGTGGGAAAAACTCTGGCCCAAATTCTGCATGAAAGACTTAAGAATTAGAGTTGACTGAAGCTCAATATGAGTCAACGCTTTGGCTTAATTATCAATAAACTTATTCTATTTGTGATATTTTTATCAAAGGAATAAATACACATTATTACAATATCTAACAGAACATAAGAATTTATGATGAAAAGTTTTCTACTCTACTCCACTCTGCTCCTTATTCCACTCTCCATTCTCTTAGTTATTGTAAAATTTATACCTTTCTTATTCTCTTGTTTTAATGGGATCAATAGATGGTGAGAAAATAAATCAGGGTACACAAGGGGCCATCTTGAACCAGAAGTCTAATTCCATCTTAAGTTGTTCTTAGAAGTGTGGGCTCAAAATAAAGAGATACTAGTACTACTCTTAAGAGCATGGAC
>NW_004444193.1:2444235-2446399 GCF_000243295.1 Trichechus manatus latirostris
AGAAGAAGACTTGGGTGTGTGAGAGAGCCATCTTCAACTATTTGAAATAAGATTGTTAGGGAGGGTCAACTAGAGCCAATAAGTGAAAGTTATAAGGAGGGAGATCACCGTTCAGTCCCAGGAAGAACCAACTAACAACTGAAGCATACCAGTTGTGAAATCATTTACCCTGTGAGGAGATTCCAAAATGGGATGAAAGCTGAGACTGATGCCTATACCATACTTTTGTCATTGAGACTAAAGATACTAAATCTTACAATATATTCACAAGTATTTCCTAATCCCCAAAGTCCCTCTGTTTCCAGGAAAATTGAGGCTAATAATTAGTTTTGTTGTGTTTACACGTAAAATCATAATTTCTAGGATGCTAGAGAAAATAGTGGAAGATCAACAAAAAGACTGAAGTCACAGAGAAACTAAAAAATACCGGTGAATAAAAAAAAGAATTTAAATTAGTTTTTCTGCTTGCTGTTTTTCTGGAAATGTACCTATTCTTTTTTAAAACAAAAGCATAGCAGCATCTATGAACTGTTCAGAACTCCACTTTGGCATTACGTACATCAAAAAAATTCACTACATTTAGAGCCTCAATATCTAAGTTCAGGTTTCTGCTCTGCCTCTGATTAATAGTGTGGCTTTGAGCAAATCACATAATCTCTTTTGATCTTCATTTGCTTCATCTGTTTCAAAGTCTTATTTTCAAAAATCTAAAAACATGACTCTCATACAAATACAGAATGAACAGTTGTCAAAGATTTATTTAACTCATTAATGAGGGGATCAGCAGAATGATAAAGCCTTTCCAAAGGATTATAGGAGAGAGAAAAAGAAAGTTTGCTGGAATATGATTACTAAATTAAATACAAAAACAGAATAAGATACACAACTAGCTAGTATTCTACAGAAAAATTAAACATTTGGGATTAACTTTTATGTGCATATCTACCAGACAAAATTCTTATTTTACCAGCTAAGAATCATTTGCATCTCTATCAGTTTTCTGCAAGTTTACATCTACCCCTAAGAGTTGTAAAATATACCAGTCAACCATAAATATACCCACTCCTCACTTACCGACATGCTTAAGTTCCAAAGACAAGGTCATTATGCAAAAATCAGTGTTATGTGAAAATGAAGCACAACCATATCAGATCACAAAATGGAGAATGACTACATCAGTACATAACTGCCAAATTACATCATTACATAACTGCTAAACCACTGAGAATCATGTCCCAGCCAAGTTGACACATAGCCTTAACCATCACGGCCATCATTACTCTTGCTTACACCTCAGCATTCATTATTGCCAGGTGTACATCATTAATGCACAAAATAATCGGATGATAGATTTTTTACTACTGTCGTAAATGCGAAATGTCAGATAACGAAATAGCCAATAAGTGAGGAGTAGATATAGTAAGTTAAACAAAGATATATACCCCTGGAGAATTAGATAGCCCTGTTAGACATTGTGACATTGAGAGGACATATAGTCATCTTTTTGCCTGTCTCCAGATTTTGAAAATGTTTCTTAACGTCTGAATATTAGGAATGATAATGTCAACCTTTATGTTTGTTTTGAGGCTTAAATGAGAAAGTGTACATGAAAGTGCTTTGTACTGTAAAGCAGTTGCCAACAGGTTGACTCTGACTCATGGCAACCCCATGTGTGTCAGAGTAGAATTGTGCTCCACAGGCTTTTCAGTGGCTGATTTTTCATAAGTAGGTTGCCAGATCTTTCTTCCTAGGCACCTCTGGATGGACTCAAACTTCCAACCTCGTGGTTATTAGCTAAACTCATTATCCATTTGCACTCCTTTCACCATAAAGCACCACCCAAATATAAGATATTGTTATCATTACCAGTGGCTTTCCAATTGAATCAAGCTCTGTTGGGTAGCTCCACTTGGATGTCCTCAGATACTTTCAACCTACTCACTGCCTTTTCCTCTCTTCTTTGTTTGCCCAAACTCATTCACCATCCACAAGTCAGTCGGTAAATTGAGTACTATCCTTTACTCTTCCTTCTTCCTTACCATTCCTGATATCTTAACAGCTACCAAACCTTGTCTATTGACCCCTAAATATCTCCCATCTGTGTAGTTATCTCCCACTTTCAAGATTCCACTTAAGCATCATTGCTTCCAGGATCTCTTTCCTA
>NW_004444193.1:2447078-2452204 GCF_000243295.1 Trichechus manatus latirostris
AGCAATGGTGCTGACATTCAGTCACTTATTCTTCCATTTGGATTCCAAGATAATACATAAAAGCTGGAGGGACAATATTCTGATTCATTGTTCCCTGGGCCAATGCCCATCCACCTTACATCTGAGTAATAAGGTCTCCCTAGGAGGCTGTGCTGTCATTCTCCTGGGAGTCCTTGAATATTCTTAGCAGTCTGGAAGGAAATGGAGGGTTAGGGGTTGCCTTTCCATAGAAGACTCAGAGTAGCTAATTTCCTTCTCTCCTCCCCCACATACCCATTTCAAACTCATCCATCAGATCTCAGGAAAGAACAATACATGAAACAAGAAGAATAAAAGCCTTTATATTAAATTCCTTGTGGGTGAACTTTGCAGATAAAGCAGAACAATATGATCTTAGCAAGTTAAATGGTTTGCAAATCACAATGTGCTGCACCCTTCAAATGCATCCTTATGTAAAATAAATCACCTAGCATTATCATAACAGCATTTGGTAAATTTGCAAGTGCAGTGGCGTGAGAGGGGTTGGCTTCAGAAAAATCTGCATATATATTTAAATCTGTATAAATATATACCAGGGGTCACCAGTCATTTGGGGAAAGGTAACTATTTTTCATTTACCTACAGCCATAATATCTTGATAGATTATTGGGACAAGGGAAAGGGGAAATAGAACGCAAAGGAAGGAAAGGGAAGGAACAGTAGGAATAAAGGACACCATCACTGAGTTCCTGAGGATATAGTATCAGAGACAAGAACAGAAAGGAGATGGCTTGTCACTGATCTGTCTATGCTACTCCCTTAGGGAAATCATAGTAAACCTTACAGAAGGGCATAGGATCAGCGTAAGCCTATATTCTTGTTGATACTGACCTGTTGCTTGCAGACCATATACATTATGTGTATTCACTCACATTATGTGATTGCATATATGTAAATAAACATATACGTGCAAATACGCATATAGGTTGTACTTGCTAAACAAACAAAAAATGCTGGCAGTTTGCATTAGTATGCCATCTACTTTCACATCATAGCTTAGTGCCACCATATATTTTCCTATCTCATGTTGCCAACAGCTAACGTGCTTGGCTGATAACCAGAAAGTTGAAGGTTCGAGTCCACTCAGAGGCTCCTCAGAAGAAAGGTCTAGTGTTCTAATTCCAAAAAATTAGCCATTGTAAACACGGAGTCACTATGAGTTGGAGTCAGTATATGTTTGAAAACAATTTGCCAGGGTTAGAACTTGCCTTTAAGAGACAGACACAGAGTAAACTGTACAATGATTAATCCACAACTTAAATTAGTAAATTAGTATAGTATATGCACACATACACACACACACACACACACGCACACACACACACACACACACACACTTCCCTTTCCACTTACCTCTTATTCATCTGATTTAGGCGGTCTTCTTAAGTAAATGAAGGTGGAACTCACCAAAAAAAAACTTCTGCCCAATAGCAACCTTACCACTCTATCTAGGCCTCGGTAGAGCGCACTCCTCAAACACAAAGAATAACATTAAAGGAGCTTTTTGTGAATTGTGAAATCAATTTTTTTTTTTAATTGAGAGTTTTAAAATTATATCATTATACTAATAATAGCTACCATTTAGTAAATGTTTCCTTTTGTGCTGGTAACAATGTTTTAAACAAATAAACAAAACATATGACCATCACAATAACCCAGGCATAAGTTTTACTGAAGATAGGTTAGTATCGTCACCTTAATTTTAAAAGACAACGTGTATATTGCAAACTTTAAAATACAATGATCACACATGGAAAACTCCCCCAATGCTGGTAAGACAGAAGTTGGTTTATTTTATATACGTGTGTAACTGAAATGTGAAGCACACTGCAAGGTTTAATCATATAGTACATACCCACTCCTTAACTTACTGACATAGTTAGGTCCCAACAACCAGGTCATTACGTGAAAATTGGCCTTATGAGAAAATGAAGGATGACCACAATAGATCACAAAATATTATGTGGGACAAATAAGTCCCTCTGGACCTGAGAGGCGGAAAATATAGTCAGGCACTATGTTTCACTGGTCATTCAAGGGTTACTACCAGACATACGTCGTTAATGTGCAAGATAGTCAGATAGTAGATTTTTTTACTATTGTCATAAGTGCAAAGTGTCAGATAATGAGATAGTGGATAAGTGAGGAATAGGTATATATTGGAGCCCTGGTGGTGCAGTCGTTAAGAGCTCGGCTGCTAATCAAAAGACCAGCAGTTTGAATCCACCAGCCATTCCTTGGAAACCCTATGGGGCAGTTTTGCTCCATCCTATAGGGTTGCTATGAGTCGGAATAGACTCGACAGCAATGGGTTAGGTTAAGGTGTACATTAGAAAAAAAATATTCATCAGTTTTTTTTTTTTTTTTTCTTTTTTTTTTTTACGCCATGTACTCTTAAAGTTTAGTGGGGAAAGTGAGGTTTTTAGAAAATAGGAGCTGAAAAATTAAGCTGGAACATGCTTTCCAGACAAAGCATAATTCAAGATAAACAACATTCTATAAGACAAAGACAGTCATTTCTTAGTTGTAAGTGGTTAAATATATAATAACCATATGAGTAAACTTTATACGCCAAACAATACCTTTTTGCATCAATAGGAAAATATTTTATGAATAGACCCCAGTGAGGTGAGGAGTGTGGGGAAGTGAGGGGTATACATGTATATGTGTTGGAAGAATTTAACATAGTACTGTTCTTTTTGATAGATCGAGTTGAAAAAAAATATACAGTTTTAAGTAAGCTAAATAATAAGATTGATTTAATAGATACATATGCAGAACTTCATCTCTTATAAAAAAAAGATTTATATTTACAAGTTTCTGTGGAATATTTTCCAAGAATATAATCATAAATTACAAAAATATATATATATATTCTAAGTAGAATGCTCAGGGCCCATTCTCTGACCATGATGGAATAAAAGTACTGATCAATAATAAATTTGTAAATAAAACAAAAACAAAAAAATGGAAAATTTCAAATATTTTCCTAAATTGTTGAATCAAAGAAGATATCAATGACATAATAATAAGACCTTTAAAAAGAATCACAGTGAGAACATGTGACAAACACATTCTAGAGTGATCACCAGTGAGTCACCCCCGTGTAATCCTCATCTCACTCAAGGGAACCTGTGACCTACTTCTAACCAAGTGAATACAGCAAAGGTGATGGGATACCACTCCTGTGATTATGTTGGTATGTGGCAATAGTAAAGAGATTTTGCAGATTTAATAAAGGTCCCTAATCAAATGACTTTGTGTTAATCAAAGGGAGATTATCCTGGGTGGATCTATCCTAATCAAGCAAACTCTTAAAAGAAGTCACAGACCTTCCCTAATGGCAGGGATTTCAAGCAGCGGAGAAATACTCTGTCTCTCCATTGCTGCTTAGGGAGTTGCAAGTTGTTGCGAATTCTACAACTACACATAAATGAATTCTGCCAACAAGTTGAGGGTGCTTGGAAAAGATCCTTCCCTAGTCAAGCCTACAGATGAGAACACAGCTCAGCTGACACCTTAATTTATGTTTCATGAGACCCTGAGGAGAAAACCAAGCTAATCTATACCTATAATTCTTTTCCCCAGATCTTCATATGGCTGTCTGTCATCATTCAGGTCTTGGTTCAAGTACCATTTCCTAGGAGAACTTTTCCCTAACCACTCTTAAGTTACCCCAATGGGAAACTGTCTCATTTGCTTGGTTTATTGTATGTCTTCCGCAACAAAATGTGAACTCTACTAAGGTAAGAAATTTGCCTGGTTAACCCCAGTTAGGGAGTCCTTAGGTGGTACAAACAGTTAAGCACTCAGCTGCTAACCGAAAGGTAGCCTGTTCAAGTCTACACAGATGCACCTTTGAAGAAAGACCTGGCAATCTGCTTCCAAAAAATCAGTCATTGAAAACCCTATGGAGCACAGTTCTACTCGAGACACCACACATGGGGTCACTCTGAGTCTGAATCAACCCAACAGCAACTGGTTTGGCTTTTGGTTTGAAACCCCACTTGGCACACATTATGCGCTCAGTACATGTATGTTGAAGAATTAACAATCTGGAAAATCTTTTGCCAATCTAACATCCTATGATCTGATCATTTTTTTTCAACAAGTTAGAAGTACCTGCTAAACTCTTTCATAGCTACTGGTTCTTCTCCTTCAAAGCAGAAATGGTAATCAAATAGTGATTCTTTGTGTCATAATCTGGGGGACACTTAACTCGCCCACTAGACTGCAAGACCTACGAGGCCAGGGATTGTGTCAGAAAGATTAAATGACATATCTCTTCCCATAACCCCATCACCCTGCCCAAAGTACCTAGCACAGTGCCTGGCCCATTGTGGGCACTCAATATATAATTGTTGTATGGATGTTAAAAGAAGGTACCAAGTTGACAATGCTGTGCCACAAGAATCTTAAGCAAATGGTCACACTACAGGAGGTGTGCAGACTACTAAATGGAATAACTCATTTGTACAAGCCTAGAGAGCTGGGCTAATGTGTGTCCTTCCATAATAACTGAGGAATAAAGGCCTCCTTTATTCCTGAGGATTTTTGTAGTACCTACATACCTAGAGGCCAATATGAAAAGCATTCCAATGAACTTCAAAAGGGCAAATAAGCAATATTTTATTTTAAAATTGTAAACATTTTTGAAGTTGACATTTTTAAAGATGGCTTAGAGCTCTTTTTAGTTTAGTTAATGTATCAGGGTTTGATCAAGGAAGCAGAACTAGTATTTGTGATATAGAATAAAGGATTCTTTACAAGGATGACATATTATACAACCATGGAAAGCAGTAAGGAAGTAAAGATTCAGAAGGGGATGATTGGAGGATCATAGAAAAGTCACTAAACAGGGACCACAGGAATTGGTTAAGAGGCTTATGAAAGCCTGTAGGCTCTGTATCTGGGAATGAGTCTGAAGTTGCTGTAGGTCAGCAGGTCAGTCAATCAGGAAGAAAAGCTAATCACAAATTGGGAGAAAGTAAGGACAAATTGGAATCTGTAGCTGACTCTCACCACGTCTAACCCCAACTATGAAGGTAACTTGCAAAACAAGCTGGTGCCCTCCCTAACAGAGTTTC
>NW_004444193.1:2453288-2454948 GCF_000243295.1 Trichechus manatus latirostris
AAAAAAAAAAAAAAAAGTTGAGAATTTAGAGGGTTAAAATGTTGGGGGGTTGTTAACCAATGTCATAAAAAAGCATGTGTGTTACTGTTACATGAGAAACTATCTGTTCTGTAAGCCTTCACCTGAAGTACAATAAAATATTAAAAAAAAAAAAAAGTCCACCTTCTTTTATATATAAGTTCATTAGTGTAAGAGATATTATTTCATTTTAAATGTTGAAGTCTTTTAAATACAGAAGACTCAAAAATAGATGACAGCCTCTTTTTTCAAATACATTAAATCTTTATCTCTGTTTGATTTTTCAAAATTGTGAGGCACAAACTATCCAGAGCGTAACACTCTGAGTCTCTCTTCTGGCCTGTAAAGTCAACAGTTATGGTGCTAAAGTTTAATCAATCCCATAAAATGTTACTCAGAAAGTGACTCTGGTGTTATGCCTGAAGTACATCTCCTACATTAAAAAGCACCTTCAATGCAGCCAGAAGAGTGCTGTCGAGAGAAATAACTAGTAGATACCTGGATGAGGATGGGGTAAAGAAAGAGGAGGAAGAAAAGTCAAATGGGGGAGAAGGCCACGAAAATCCCATTTTCAAGCATTTCCCTAAGGAGATATGGTTGCACAGATGAATGCACAGATTGAATAATAAAGGCCTTTTATATTATTTCAAACAGAGGGCTCAGGAATTTCATGGTGAGGCCAGACACAGTGTTTTCTTCTGGCACAAACTAGAGATTCCCACACATAAAGCAGAAGTGGCGTCTGACAGCGGTCACTAACACAGGTGGCTATGTTGGAGATTTTAGCTGTGCCCACACCAATTGTTTATTTTTTTTAATAAATAAGGCTTTCAATAGCCTTTACACATACCAGGAATATAGCCCCTTTACTTCTGAAATCACACACACACACACACACTTATAACACTCACTAACTCACTATGTGTGTATGATATGCTTATTCATTTGAATAAGTTTACACGCATAAGAACTTTCAATTTGTTATATTTTGAAAATATAAATATAAAGAAAATTAAAAATCAATTCAAATTCTACTAATTTGGAAGAAAAATATACACAGTAAGACATGAAAATACTCCCATTTCCCATCCCTTCAATTTCACCTCCAATAGGTAACCACTGTGAATGGTTTGCTGTTTATCTTTCCAGACATTTTTTAGTCTTTTACAAATATGTGCAACCAGTACATCTTACTCTACTTCAGGATAAAAACTCAAGTAGTCCCATGATTTTTCTAGTCTCTTTTTGTTGTTGCTGTTGGCTGCCGTCAAGTCAGCTCTGATTCACAGCAACCCCATGGACAACAGAACAAAACATTGACCGCCCCTTCAAAATGTACAGTGGCTCCAACAATGGACTGGGAACCCTTTGGAGATCGTGCACGTTGTCCTTGACATACTAGCAGGTCATGAACATTGTCACTGATCAGCTGTCTCACCTTCTTGCTGTGGAGTAGCAGCTGGCCCCACAGGTCCTCCAGCTTGGCTAGGTTTCCTTAACGAACCATCTTCACCATCATTGGTATGCTCAAGTCCATTGCTGGAGGCACTAGGTGTTTTGCGTGCCCTCCAACCTAGGGTGCTCATCTTCCAGCACCATATCAGACAATATTCTATCGTGATCTATAAGGTTTTCATTGGCT
>NW_004444193.1:2455908-2457646 GCF_000243295.1 Trichechus manatus latirostris
GTCCACCATGTCCCCCAATTACAGGGCACACATATCATGCTTTCCAAATGGCCCCATGGAAACCCTTCTCACTAGGATCAAGGTGAGAGGCAGGTACCCCACAACCATCCTTCTGGGGAACAGTTCAGGGAATTCATAGCACATCAACCAAAACCAAAACCAAACCAGTTGCCACTGCGTCAATTTGTCGATTCTGACTCATGGTGACCCCATGTGTATCAGAATAGAAGTATGCCCCATAGGGTTTTCAATGGTTGATTTTTCAGAATTAGAGTGCCTGGCCTTTATTCTGAGGCACTTCTGGGTGGCCTCAAACCTCCAACCTTTTGGTTAGCAGCCAAGCACTTAACTGCTTGTGCCACCCAGGCACATCAGCACATCAACAGTTCTCCCCAGATATCCTCATCATAAATCCACCCTCAATCTCCACTCACTTAGTTTTTTTATATGCTTACGGTGTGGAGGGTTTCAGAATCACTCATATGATCCTCAGCCTATTTTTATAAGTCCTACAGGGTGGTTGCTCTCACCATTAACTTTAATATCTGATATCTATCAATTTAGAGCATTGGCTGAAACTCCTATTTTAACATCATTTTATAGATATACTTGGACGTGTGGATGCATTCACGAATGTGTGTTTATATCATACATATAAATAAGATTATTTGTTATACTTATATACCAATTTTACAGAATGCTTAGGAAATGGGCTTTCTGTTAATCTGAAAATCCTTTTCAGTTTGAACACAGTTGTTAAAACAAAAAATGCTATACTTATTTGAATTCTTTGATCCAGGGTGGCTTTTTACATATGCTTTTGATTTGTCTGTTTCTTAAGGTCAGTGTGAATTGGGAAAATCTAGTTACTTCAGAATGGGGATTAGCCAAGTTCAAGTTAATACAGGTTTTGCTCTATTGTATGCTTCCTCTGTTTTAAACTCTTCCTCCCTCCATCTTCTGGAGACGTCAATGCCTTTTCTTTGTTATGAAGAGGCAGCAACAAACTGCAGATCAGGGACTAATACATCTGAAGAAAGCCTCTTCCCAACATTTGAGTTCCCTGAAATGTTTTCCCAACTTTTAAGAAACTCCATCTATTGCTCTGTTTTCATCATGGAAGATGATTATAGTACTAATAAATAAATAAATTCTGAGGGTTTTCAGCTTCCTACAGCATGCTCTTTCACTGCTCTTAATGCAAAGGACCGGCAACTCACCTCCTATAACCCCAGGAACAGAAGGGACAGTAAGTAACCTACATAATATTTTGCTCAAGAATATTTTAAGGCATCCTAAAGGAAACATTCTCCAACAGAATCTGTTCTGTTATGTGTTCAATAACCATATGTTCATTTCTATGTGGATAACGCACAGCATAATAGATACATGCAATGATTCGAGAAGAAGGCAATTATTGACTCAGGGGGTTTTACTGATTAGACTCTGAATGGCTCAAACATGACCAGAACTCCAATTGGGCATTATTTAAAGTTTGCTTTGATTCTTGAGTATTTGTTCTTTTGTGCATAACAGGCTTGAAAAACACATGCCACTTCCCGTGTTCAATGAGATGCTACAATTAGTTATGATCCAAAACCACAATGCCATTTTACATTTTGAAAAATCTTAGTAAATGTGCTTGAAATAATTTCCATACATGAGAACATAAGTTTTAATTCAAAATAAATCTTCTGACCACTGGTCTCATCTCTTCGGGAGCAAGTGAGAATGAAGA
>NW_004444193.1:2458442-2459668 GCF_000243295.1 Trichechus manatus latirostris
AGAAACTATCTGTTCTGTAAGCCTTCACCTGAAGTACAATAAAATATTAAAAAATAAATAAATAAATAAATCTTCTGAGACATTTACAGGGCAATAAACAAAGTTAAGTGGATGGATCCATATTTGTGCGTCATTTGTTGCACTGTGGTGGCTTGCGTGTTGCTGTGATGCTGGAAGCTATGACATCGGTATTTCAAACACCAGCATGATCACCCATGGCGGACAGTTTTCAGCAGAACTTCCAGACTAAGACAGACTAAGAAGAAGGACCTGGTGATCTACTTCTAAAAAATTTGGCCAGTGAAAATCTTAATGAAAAGCAGCGAAACATTGTCTGATACAGTGCAGGAAGATGAGCCCCTCCGGTTGGAAGGCGCTCAAAAGATGACTGGGGAAGAGCTATCTCCTCAAAGTAAAGTTGATGTGGAAGGAGTTAAGCTTTTGGGATCTTCATTTGCTGATAAGGCACAACTAAAATGAGGAGAAACAACTGAAAACATCCATTAAAAATCAGAATGTGGAATGTATGAAGTAGGACTGTAGAAAAATTGGAAGTTGTCAAAAGTGAAATGGAACTCTTGAAGATAGCTATCATAGGCATTAGTGACCTGAAATGGACTGGAACTGGTCATTTTAAATCAGACAATTACATGGTCTACTATGCTGGGAATGACAAATTGAGGAGGAATGGTGTCACATTCATTGTCAAAAAAAACATTTCAAGATCTATCCTGAAGTACACCATTGTCAGTGATAGGATAATATCCATACCTTTACAAGAAAGACCAGTTAATACAACTATTATTCAAATTTACATTCCAACCACTAATGCCAAAGATGAAGAAATTGATGATTTTTACCAACTTCTACAGTCTGAAATTAACCAACCATGTAATCAAGATGCACTGATAATTACTGGTGATTGGAATGCAAAAGTTGGAAACAAAGAAGGATCAGTACTTGGAAAATAAGGCCTTGGTGATAGAAACAACGCCAGAGATCTCATGATAGAATTTTGCAAGACCAACGACTTCTTCACCGCAAATACCTTTTTTCAACAACATAAACAGTCACTATGCACGTGGACCCCACCAGATGGAGTACACAGGAATCAAATCAACTACATCTGTGAAAAGAGATGATGGAAAAACTCAGTACCATCAGTCAGAACAAGACCAGGGGCCGACAACGGAACAGACCATCAATTGTTCATATGCAAGTTCAAG
>NW_004444193.1:2461407-2462271 GCF_000243295.1 Trichechus manatus latirostris
GCTTGGTAAAGTAGAGGATCAGTGGAAGAGAGGAAGCCTCTCAACTAGATGGATTGGCACAGTACCTGCAACAATGGGCTCAAGCATAGCAACAATTATGAGGATGGCACAAGCCTGGACAGTGTTTTGTTCTGTTGGCCCATCTTGCACCAGATCCCAACTCCTAGATTAATCAGCTGAAGCAGCAGGTAGAGTTATATTGTGCTGACGTATGGCAGCAATGGCTATAAACACAAAGACAGAGTGGAGAAGAGTATATCCTAAAGGATGGGAGTCCTTCTTTTGAATATATTACCATTGTCATATAAAGTGGAATTTTGTTTACTTAGATTACACACAACTTCAAAGTTGAAATAACTGGAAATTTTCACAAATAAAATTAAAGCAACTAAAAAATTACATAGAAAATTAGCAAGAAGACTAGAGGCCCAAAGTCTGCATACACAATTTTGCAAGTTATGCACTGCTCAACTCCAGGATGCACCATTCATGATGGCTGTATGCAACAGCCCCAGTTAAGAAATGCTGAGAAAGGAAATTGGGTCCCTGTGGCAGAGATTGCTTGGTCTTTGATCTTAAGTCTTTGGGAAAAAAAAATTACATTTTTTCCATCTGAAGAATAAATAAATAAGCCTGGAGCCCCGGTGACATAGTGGTTAAGAGCTCAGCTGCTAACCAAAATGTCAGCACTTTGAATCTACCAGATGCTCCTTGGAAACCCTATGGGGCAGGTCTACTCTGTCCTATAGGGTCACTATGAGGCAGAAGCAGCTTAATGGCGATGAGTTGGTTGGTTAGTTCTTCAAAATTTCTAGTCACTTATGTTGTTGTTGTTGTTAGGTGCCGTCAAGTCAATTCCAACTC
>NW_004444193.1:2464370-2465381 GCF_000243295.1 Trichechus manatus latirostris
ATCCACAACTATACATTAAAAAATATATATTAAAAATGTTCAGAATAGAGATCCTAATGTAATATATGAATCATTAAAGATTTTTAAAAATATTATTTGCAAAGCCCTCTGACAGGCAAAGAATATAAAGGCGTAATGCACGCCCTCAGTGAGCTCACAAGATATTTATTCATTCATCTATTCAGCAAATAAATAGTGGGTACCACCTGTGCACCAGGCTTTGTTAAATACTTGGAAATTAAAGAAAATCCTTGTCTTCAAAGTAGCCACTAAACAGTAGAGAGAGAAAAATCTCTAAGTAAATAATACATATAAAGTAGAATGGAGGCATGGAGAGGAAGTAACCAGCTCTACCTGAAATTTTAGGAAATTCTTTATAAGAAGGTGATATAAACTGAGCCTAGAAAAAATAGTAGTTACTAGATACATGGACTTGGAATAGGATATTCCTGGCAGTAAGAAAACAGCTAGTGAAGAGTTAGAAGATTATAAGTGCCTGGTGTACTTGGAGAGCTGCAAGCAGGATGTTAGTAGTGTGATAAGCCTGGAGAGTAAAGAAAGAGTAGAGCAAGAGATAAGAATAGGTAAATTCACAAATAAGGCATATACATAAACATATACATAAAAAGATTTGCTACAAGGTAGATTATTACATACAGTATTATAGATCTACTCCACTAGACAATGGAAATCCATTGGATGATTTTTAATGAGTAATTGGCATGACTGTTGTTGTTAGCTGACATTGAGTCACCTCCGACTCACGGAAACTTTATGCAAACAGAATAAAAAAACGTTACCCAGTCCTGCGCCATCTTTGTGATCTTTAATGTTTTTGAGCCCATCATTGTGCAGTTGTGTCAATCCATCTCATTGAGAATTTTCCTTATTTTTGCTGACCCTCTATTTTACCAACCTTGATGTCCTATGGTAGGAGTTGATCTTGTCTGATAATGTGTCCATAGTAAACAAGGGGAAGTTTTGTCATCCTTGCTTCTAAGGAGGTATATT
>NW_004444193.1:2466694-2471948 GCF_000243295.1 Trichechus manatus latirostris
GTCATATTAACTGATCTCCCTTGTAGGCATATGGATATTAAACAATCACTGACAGCATTGTATCTCAGGATAGATCTCAAAATGATCTTTTTAACAATTAATGTAATGCCATTCCTCTTCAATTTGTCATTCCTGGAATCATAGACCATACAATTGTCAGATTAAAAATTGCCTACACTAGGGCATTTCAACACCCTAATGCCATGAGAATAGCCACAGATAAAGAAGAAATTCACAGAGCCATAATTAGAATTACAGATGACCTATCAGTAGAAATAATAGAAGCCAGAAGACAGTGGAATAATATTTTCAAGATTCTGAAAGGAAATAATTTACAATCTAGAATCACACATTCAGCAAAAATGTCCTTCAAAAATGAAAGCAAAATAAATACATTTCCAGACAAATAAAACTGAGAAAAGTTGTCATCAGCATATCCACCCTAAATGAAATTCTAAAGGTTGTTGTTCAGACACAGTACAATGACCCCAGATGGCCATATGAAGATGCAGGAAGAAATTACAAATAACAAAGAGAATAAAAAATATGTATACAAACCAGGACAATATTTGCTTGCATTAAATAATAACATCTTATTGATCTGAACAATAAAGAGAATTAAACTACAGAAAAAATAGCAGGAAAAAAAGTAGGAATAGTAAATGAAGTTAAAGTGTTCTTAGGTTCTTTTATTGAACAGAAAGATAGTAAAGAACCAAATAATAATTAGGCTCCGATAATACAAAGATATATGTTATAATCTCTAGGAAAACCAATAAAAAAAAAGAAAGAAAGAGTGCATGACCTATACATACAGAACCCAAAAGACCCAACATGAAAACTATTGGAACTAATAGAAATATTCAGCAGAGTATCAGGGTACAAGATAAACGTACAGAAATCAGTTGGGTCCCTATACACCATTAAAGAGACCTATGAAAAGGAAATCAGGAAAGCAATACCATTTATAATAGCCCTTAAAAAGGTAAAATACTCAGGAATAAACTAACCAGGGATACAAAAGACCTATACAAAGAAAATTACAAAACACTACTGCAAGAACCCAAAAGAGATTTACATAAATGGAAGAACATACCGTGCTCATGGATAGGTAGATTCAACATTATGAAAATGTCAATTCCACCCAAAGCAATCTACATATACAATGCAATCCCAATCCAAATACCAAGAGTGGTCTTTAAAGAGATAGAAACACTAATCATTAACTTTATATGGAAAGAAAAGAGGCCCCAGATAAGCAAAGTATTATTGAAGAAGAAGAAAGTAAAAGGCCTTGCACTATCTGACTTCAGAACCTCCTATACAGCTATTGTAGTCAAAACAGTCTGGTACTAGTGCAATGACAGATACATTGACCGATGGAACAGAATCAAGAACCCAGATGTAAATACATCCACAAACGGTCACCTGATGGTCAACAAAGGCCAAAAGTCCATTAAATGAGAAAAAGACAGTCTTTTTAAAAATGGTGCTGGCAAAACTGGATGTCCATCTGTAAAAAAAATGAAATAGGACCCATACCTCACACCATACACAAAAACTAATTCAAAGACCTAAATATAAAACCAAAACCTATAAAGATCATGGAGGAAAAAATAGAGTCAATGCTAGTGGCCCTAATGTACAGCATAAATAGGATACAAACCATAACTAACAATACACAAACACCAGAAGATAAGCTAGATAACTGGGATCTTCTAAAAATTAAACACCTTATGCTCATCAAAAGACTTCACCAAAAGAGTAAAAAGAGAACTTACAGACTGGGAAAAAAATTTTGGCTATGACATATCCGACAAAGGTCCAATCTTTAAAATCTGTAGGAAAATCCAACACCTCTACAACAAAAAGACAAATAATATAATTTAAAAATGGGTAAAGGATATGAACAGACACTTCACCAAAGAAGACATTCAGGCAGCTAACAGACACATGAGGAAATGCTCGCGACCACCAGCCATTAGAGGAATGCAAATCAAAACTACAATGAGATATCATCTCACCCCAACATTACTGGCACAAATCAAAAAAAAAAAAGAAAATAACAAATGTTGGAGAGGCTGCAGGTAGATTGGAACTCTTATGCACTGCTGGTGGGAACGCAAAATGGTACAACTATTTTGAAAAATGATACAGAGCTTCCTTAAAAAGCTAGAAATAGAAATACCATAAGATCCAGCAACTCACTCCTAGGAACATATCCTAGAGAAATAAGAGTCATCACACGAATAGACGTACGCATACCCATGTTTATTGCAGCATTATTCACAACAGCAAAAAAAACACAACCTAAGTGCCCATCAACAGAAGAATGGATAAACAAACTATGGTACATACATACAATAGAATACCATGCAGCAATAAAGAATAATGATGAATCTGTGGAACATCTCACAACATGGACGAATCTAGAGGGCATTATGCCGAGTGAAAAAAGTCAATCACAAAAGGACAAGTACTGTATGAGACACTATTATAAAAATTCATGAAAAGGTTTACACACAGAAAGAAACAATCTTTGATGGTAACGAGGGGAGGGTGGGGTGGGGAGAGAAAAACACTAACTAGACAATAGATAAGTGGTAACTTCAGTGAAGGGTAAGACAGTACACAATACTGGGGAAGTCAGCACAACTTGACCAAGGCAAAGTCATAGAAGATCCATAGACACATCCAAACTCCCTGAGGGGCTGAATTACGGGCCTGACGTCTGGGGACCATGGTCTCGGGGGACATCTAGCTCAATTGGCATAACATAGTTTATAATGAAAAAGTTCTACATCCTACTTTAGTGAGTAGCATCTGGGGCCTTAAAATCTTGTAAGTCATCATCTAAGATATACCTTCTGGTCCCACTCCATCTGGAGCAAGTGAGAACGAAGAAAACCATAGACACAAGGGAAAGATTAGTCCAAAGGACTAATGGACCAAAACTACCACAGCCTCCACCAGACTGAGTCCATTATGACTAGATGGTGCCCAGCTACCACCACCAACCTCTCTGACAAGGATCACAATAGAGGGTCCCGGACAAAGCAGGAGGAAAATGTAGAACAATATTCAAACTCACACACGCAAAAAAAAAAAAGATCAAACTTACTGATCTGACAGAGACTAGAGAGAAATCCTGAAGATATGGCCCCTGGACACCCTTTTAACTCAGTACTGAAGTCACTCTTGAGGCTTACCCTTCAGCCAAGGATTAGACAGGCCTATAAAACAAACAGTAATAAAATGTACTTCAACCATGTATCTGAGGCTAAATGGGCACACCAGCCCAGGGGCAAGAACAAGAAGGCAGGAAAGGGCAGGAAACCTGGACAAATGCAAATGGGGAACCCAAGGTAGAGAAGGGGAGAGTATTGATAATTTGCAGGGTTGGCAACCAATGTCACAGAACAATATACTAATTGCCATCGAGTCAATACTGACCCATAGCTACCCTATAGGACAGAATAGAACTGCCACATAGGGTTTCCAAGGAGCAGCTGGTGGATTTGAACTGCTGATCTTTTGGTTAGCAGCTGTGATGGTTAAGATTGTGTGTCAACTTGGCTGGGCCATGATTCTCCGTGTTTTGGCAGTTGTATAATGTCGTGATCACTTCCCTGCTGAGATTTGATATGTGATCAACCCCATAATGGAATCTGCTGTGAATGGTACTGGCAGGGGCGAGGCCTGTGGCAGCTCGCCACCCCCTCAGCCGTCATTTCTCCACCCTCTGCCACCTAGTCCTTCCTGCTCTCCTTGCCAGGGCTTTTGCTTGTTTCAGATCCTGCAGCTGGCTCCTGTTCATCTGATCTCTGGTTCTTGGGACTTGAGCTAACAGCTTACCTTTGATCTTGCCTGCTGATCTTGAGATTCATTAATCTTCACCGCCTGCAACAGCCCTGCTTTCCTGCCTGCCAATCTTGAGTTTGCCAGCACCTGCAGCTACGTGAATCAGAAGGAGCCTCTTTCCTGCCCCACGGACTTGGGACGTTACACCCTCTAAAAACCACATGAGCCATTTCGTTGATATAAATCTGTCTCTCTCTCTCTCTACACTCACACACACACACACATATATATATACACATATATACGCTTTACTGGTTTTGCTTCTCTAGGGAACCCAGCCTAAGACAGCAGCCAAGCTCTTAACCACAGTGCCACCAGGTATTAATTGCTTAATGAGAAACTAATTTGCTCTGTAAACTTTCACCTAAAGCACAATTTTTAAAAAAATGTATCACATCCAATCCAATAGAGGCAAAAAACAGAATAAAAATTAATCAGTCTAAAAGTTGTCAAAAACATTCAATGAGAGAAGAGAAGACACAAATCACTAATATCGGAAATGAAACAGGGTATATCACAACACACCCTGTAGTCATTAAAAGGATAATAAGGGACTACTATGAGCAACTTTATACTCCTAAATTTGACAACTTAGAAGAAATGGATCAACTCCTCAAAAACTACAAACTACGTAAACTTAGCCAAGATGAAGTAGACTACCTGAATAGTCCTATAACCACTAAAGAACTTGAATTTATAATTTAAAATTTCCTGGAAAAGAAATCTCCAAGCCAAAATAGCTTCACTGTAGAATTTTACTGAGCATTTAAAGAATTAACATCAGTTTTACACAATATCTTCAAAAGACGAAAGAGGACAGAGCACTTCCCAAGTCATTTTATGAGACCAGCATTACCCTGATACCAAAACCAGAAAAAGACTGTACAAAAAAAGAAAACTACAGACCAAAATCTCTCATAAACTTGGACACAAACTCTCATAAAATCTCATAAACTTGGATGCAAAAACCCTAACACAATATTAGTAAGTCAAATTCAGCAATGTATAATGAGCATATACAATGACCAAGTGAGATTTATTCCAGATATGCAAAGCTGGTTCAATAGTCAAAAATTGAGCAATATAAGACACTGTATCAACAGCCTAAACAGAAAAAAATCATATGATCATATCCATTGAAGTAGAAAAAAATTTTTTTTAATTCAACAATCACTCTTCATTTAAAAAAAAAAAAAAAAAAAACTTTCAGCACTAGGACTAGAGAGAAACTTCTATTCCACACAGTTTGAATCATGTGTCTTAACTCCAGCGTATGACATGCTCAATGCTAGGCACAGGGAAATAACTCTTAAACACTGCTACCATTGTTTACAAAGAGCATCTCCAAAATGCCTATAGTTTACTTAATTGTGATTGGGAACAGGCAAGGATG
>NW_004444193.1:2472770-2474534 GCF_000243295.1 Trichechus manatus latirostris
GACATCAACAAGCTTATGCTAAAATTTATATGGAAAGGGAAAGGCCCTAGAATAGACAAAACAATACTGAAAAAGAATAAAGTGGGAGAAATTTTTCCCATTATTAAAGCTTACTGTGTGGCTACAGTTATCAAAACCCTGTGTTATTGGTAGAGAAACAGACACATAGATAAGTGGAACAGAATAATGAACCCAGAACAGACCCACACAAATAGTCCCAATTATTTTTTGACAAAGGAGCAAAAACAATTCAATACAGGAGGGATAGCCTTTCAACAAATTGTGGTGGAACATTTGGCCATCCATAAACAACAAAAAGAACTTTACATATTATATAAAAATTAACTTAAAATGAATCGTGGACTTAAGTTTAAAATACAAAACTATTTAACACTTTTAGAAAAAAACATAGGAGAAAATTTTCATGACCTAGGACTAAGTAAAAAGTTCTTAGACTTGACATCAAAATCATAAAAGTAAAAACAAAATGAATATGATCTCATCAACATTTAAAACTTTTTCTTAAAAACTTGCAAGTGGCCATTCAAGGTACAACAATTGATCTCTATTCACCTGGAGCAACAGAGGAAGGAGAGTCAGGAATAGGAGGAGAATATGGACTGTGTGGTTAATTGCCTCCATGAACAACTACCTCCTTTGCCAGGAGACCAGAACTGGATGGTGCCTGGCTGCCATTACTGAAAATTTTGATCAATGATTTCACAGCAAAATCCTGATCAAAAGGGGGAAAATGTAGAACATAATTTAAAATTCTCATGGACTCCAAACTTTGTAGGGCCATGGAGGGTGGAGGAACCCCTGAAACTATTGCCCTGAGATAATCTTTAAACCTTAAACCAAAAATACTCCTTGAAGTCTTCTGAAAGCCAAATAATAGTTTAGCTTAACTAGTAAAGAATGTCTGCCTTGAGCATTATGCTCTTTTTAAGAACTATCTCTGTGGGATCGAATTGACAATAGCAACTCAAAAGATTAGACAGGAAACTTAAGGGGTAAATTTATGTTAATGAAAGAAGAACAACTCAGAAAAGGAGGGTGAGAATGGTTGTACAACTCAAAGAATGTAATCCATGTCACAAAATTGTACATGTAGAAATTGTTGAATTGGTGTAGGCTTTGTTGTATATATTCTCAACAACAACAAAATAAATAAAATTTAGAAAAAATTTTTTAAATGTTTGTTCTGTTAAAAACTCATGTGAATAGGATGCAAAGACAAGCTACAGACTAGTAGAAAATATTTCTAAACCACATATCTGACTTAGGACTGTTATCTAGACTATATAAAGAACTCACAAAACTTAGCAGTAAAAAAAACAAACAATTCAATTATAAAATGAGCCAAAAACAAGATACATTTCATCAAAGAGGATACACAGATGGCAAATACGCTCATGAAAAGATGTTCAACAAGATTAACAATCAGGTAAATGAAAACTAAAACCACAATACAACACTACACACCTATCTCAGAATGGCTAAAATAAAAAAACAGTGACAACACCAAATGCTGGTGAGGATGCAGAGAAACTGGATCACTCATACATTGCTGGTGGGAATGTGAAATGGTACAGCCATTCTGGAAGGCAGTATGGCAGTTTCTTAAAAATTAAACATGCAATTACCGTATGACCCAGCAATTGCACTATTTTGCATTTATCCCAGAGAAATGGAAACTTGTGTTCACACAAAAGCTGATATACATATGTTCTTAGCAGCTTTATTTCTAATAGCCAAAAACTG
>NW_004444193.1:2476112-2481436 GCF_000243295.1 Trichechus manatus latirostris
CATGTGACAGAGTAGAACTGCCCCATTGGGTTTTTTGGATGTAATCTTTATGTAAGCAGATTGCCCAATCTGTCTCCCGCAGAACCGCTGGGTTGTTTCCATCCACCAACCTTTTAGTTAGTAGCCAAGTGGTTAATGGTGGTGCCACCTGGGCTCCTTACAATAATAGCATCTACCTCTATGTGTGGTATGATTAAATGAGTTAATGCATGTAAAGAGTTTTGAACAGTGCATGACATACTGCAACTATTCAGTGAAAGTTAGCTATATTACTTACATCCTTGTTAACATTGCCCTAATGAGAATAGACTTTCTCTCCCAGTACCACTTATCACATAACAAGTGCAAAACAATGGGCCACTAGAAATTGGAAGTCATACATAAAACTTTTCATAAGGTTTTCACACTGAAAGTCCCTCCCCTTCCATTTGGTACTTCCCTACATGGCTCTACTAAGATGCACGAGATGTCTCTAGGCAAACAATCATTGTCAAGAATCCCAATGGAGCCGAAAGTGGGAAACACCAGAAAAATCCTAAGGAAGAGAATCACTTGTGAAATTGCTTTGATTTCTGCTTCAAAGGGTTTTGGATAAGGCACTAGACTTCTGGACACATCGGATCTAAATCTCTCCATCTTTGGATGTTTGCCATGACTGATTTTTGTAAACGGATGATTGCAAGCCAGAATAGTGATTTCCCTTCAGAAAACAAGTTAGCTGCACATTCCTTTCCCACCTGATGCCACTTGATTAAAGCACTCACCATAACATTTTCCTAGTCAAAGCAATCAGGTGAACATAGCAAATGTAATTCCTTAGGGAAGGAGGAGCTGAGTAAGACAGGAGAGTGCCATAGGGTAAAATATTTTAGCATTACTGGAGAAGTCTGTATCTCTTCCTCTTTCTTTAACCCATTCATTGGTTCATTCACAAATCTTTTAGTAACTCCTTTATATATCAGGCACTGTTCTGGGTGCTAGAGATACAGTAAAGAATAAGTAAAAAGACAAGATTCCTGTCCTTATGGGAACTTAAACTCTGTGGGGAATCCAACCAAAAACCAAACCTGTTGCCGTTGACTCGATTCCAACTCATAGTGACCCTAAAGGACAGAGTAGAACTGCCCCATAGGGTTTCCAGGGAGCACCTGGTGGGTTCGAACTGCCAAGCTTTTGGTTAGCAGCCATAGATCTTAACCACAACACCGCCAGGGTTTCTGAGGGGAATCCACACAACAGAAAATTACACTGTGGCATGATACATTCCATTAGAGAGGATACACAAACACACAGGAGCAGCACCTTACTCAGGCCTGTGGGATGGGAAGACAGTTCCTGAAAGCAGGGATATCTAGGCTGAAACCTAAAGGTAGACGTTAGGATGTTAGCTGCAAGGCAAGATTTTTTTAATTGGAGGGACTCCCACTTTTAAAAAACAAAAGTATGTTTAAACACTAATGTTGTAGTTAGTTGTCACTGAGTTGGCTCTGACGCATGGTGACCTTCTGTATAACAGAATGCAACACTGCCTAGTCCTACGCCATCTCCATGACCGTTTGTATGTTTGACCCCATTGTCACGGCTGTTGTGTCAATCCATTTCTTTGAGACCTTCCCTATTTTTTCCTGACCCTCCGCTTTACCAAACACGATGTCTTCTTCTCATACTTGGCTTTTCTTGATGACATGTCTAAAGTAAGCAAGCCCAAGTCTCACCATCCTCATTTCTAAGGACCATTTTGGTTGTATTTCTTCTAAGACTGATAGGAAGGAGCCAATAGAGAGGGACAGTTTTAAAACTCAGATGAGAAAGGGAAAATCCAATAAATCAGTTCCCCAAATCAGAGGTAGAGGTAAAATGTAGAGAATGTACATAGATTAGCCTCAGAAGAGAGAGACAGGAGATTTTAAACGGTCTGTGTGAGGATTGGGAGGGAGAGAGAGTGACCTGGAGGAACACAGAAGGATTTCCCAGCAGCAGAGGACACAGCTGGGGTTGAAGACCATGAATACACTGCAAACAGAAGGCTTCTCCTTTTATGTGACCCTTGAAAATCAAGGGGAGCTTGAATACGATTTGTACCTGCAATAGGGTATCCTTTAAAAACACACTGACGGCCTCCATATCAACGTATAAATAACAAGGAATTCAGAAAAACCTCAATATGTCCTGATACTTCTAAGAAATTTTGTTTTAAAGGAAGACTACTAATACATCATCAAACATAAATATTATAAAACAGAACCACAAAATCTGATGCCTACAAGGTGTCACATTTCTTGGTTAAGATCTAGAGAGAGGCTCCCGTTCCCCTGAACCACATAACTCAACAGGGAGACAGAGCCTGAACACAAACCCTGTCTCTCCTGACTTCCACTCTGGGACAATATCTATTTCACCAGACTTGCTTATTTTTCTCCACTAGACACTTCAAGTGATCATCTGGCTTCCATTCTTCTCAAACCGGAATCACCATTCTACTACACAACTAAAACAACATTATGAGAGGTTCAAATTTAGAGCATTACTTGGGTTTTTTTTATTTTTATTTTGACATTGTTTTAATCAAGTAATATAGGTGTTTGAAACAGGAAATTTTCAGACAGTTGAATAGAGCAAAGTGAAGGATTACTCTATTAGGACAACTTCTGTGAACAAAACTCAGATTACGTGACTTTGAATTCCACCGATGTTTGGCACCAGACTCAACGCTGGTCTAAGCCAACATTTTAACTTTAGTGTTTAAAAGCCCTGAACATGTTTTACTTCAGATTATGAGTTAGAACTGACTCCATGAACCTAACAACAAAACCAGTTGTCATGGAGTCAACTTCACACGTGTCTCCATTTTCCCACTGTGTCAGCTGCCCACTTTGGACCCCTCACTTTACTGTAATGCTCTAGTCTTGTTCTTCTTCTTCTCCCAATGCATATCCAAATCAAAGTTCTCCCTCTCTTCATGAATTACATCTAAGCCAAGCACAGAACAAAAGCAATATGATCAAACTCTTTCACACCATGTAATTAGTAAATTCTTTCATATGCTTTGTTACCCTATTTGGGATGCCAACTTGCACCATGGTTGTGTGTACAATTTTGAAGCTAGATAGGCCTGGATCCAAGTCCTGGTCCTGCTACTTTCTAGCTTTGTGACCATGGCAGATGATTCAATTTCCTTGTTAGTAAAAGGGAGATGGAGTCGCTGGGTGGTACAAAAGGTTAAAGTGCTCAGTCACTAACCAAAAGGCTGGAAGTTCAAGCTCACCCAGATATGCTTTGGAAGAAAGACCTGACAATCTACTTCCAAAAAATCAGCCATCAAAAACCCTGTGGAACACAGTTCTACTCTGACATGCATGGGGTCACTATGAGTCAGAATCAACTCAACAGCAACTGGTACTAAAAATGGAGATAGTTATAAGGTAGGTATAAGGACATCTGCCTCATATGGCCATTATGAGAATTAAATGAAATAATATGTGTAAGTGCTTACAAGAGCACCTGGTACAGATGAAGTGCTCAATAAATAGTAACTACTGTTATTTCTGATTCTCACTACATAATGTGATGCAAACTTTTGTTGTTTCTTTTATTGTTGTAAAAAATATAGATCATACAACATGTGCCAATTCAACATTTGTTACTTGTACAATTCAATGAAATCAATTTCATCAATAATGTTATGCAACCATCACCAGTATCTGTTGCCATATCTTCCATCCCCATAAACAAACACTCAACACTAGCTAGACAAAGATTTCCCTCCTCCCTCTCATCCCTGGTAACCACTGTTAAACTCAGATCTCTATACATTTGCCTATTCTAAGGGTTTAACATTAGTGAAATCACACTATATTTTCCTTTTGTGATTGACTTATCTCACTCAATATGTTTTCAAGGTTCATCCATGTTATTACATGTATCAAAGCTTCATTTCTTTTTATGGCTGAGTAATATTCCATTGTATGCATATACCACATTTTTGCAAACAGAGTTTTAAATGACTATAGTCATGTGATTTGCCCAAAGTCACAAAGGAGACCTTGTCTCCTATTATTTCCACCAAAACCTTCTGCTAGCATCCCTTAATCCTTCTAATAATACCAGAATTTTAAAATAACAATAATGACAGTAATAACAATAATAATAATAGCTAACTCTATGCTATATGAGGAAATTGAGGCACAGAGATAAGTGACTTGGCCAAAGTCGCATACCTAACAAGCAGCATAATCAAAAACCAAACCTAGTTAATCTAAAGTCAGTCCATGCTCCTAATCACTGCACAAGAAAAGGAATGCTATTTCATTCATGCATTCTACACACAATTTTTAGAACTATTGTTTTCCAGACACTGTGCTAGATCTGGAAACAACAAGATGTATAAGATAGTCCTTGACATCAAGACAGCTGCAATCTAGAGAAGATGAATTACTATACAATCTGATGGATGTTGTTTTAGTAGCATGAAGAAGGGATCTCAGAATCACAGAGCAACTAACCATGTCTGGTCCAATCAGGGAAGGCTTCACACAAGAGGTGACATTTGAGGGAAATTTTGCCTCAAGGTAAAGAAGGAGAGGAAGGCTCATTCCAGGCAAAGGCAGCACCAAGCGTGGCATTCAAATGTGCAGATGTCCTGGGGCCAGGGATGAGTTCAGCGTGAACAGATTATAAGGCACGTGAAGGAGAGCAATAGGAGAGAAAGCAGGAAAGATGGGCAGGAAATGCATTGGAAAGGGACTTACATGCTAACCTAGAAGTCTTATATCCTTGGGGTGGTGGAGAGGACAAAGCGGTTTTTAAACAGCTGTGTGAAGTACTGCAATAAGGTAAGTTCTTTAGGTAATAACCCTAGAAGATGATGAAGGATGCTAGGGATACATTGTTGACAGGGAATTCAATTAAGAAATGGTTGTATTTGTCTAAGAAAGGTATTTCCAAATACAGTTAATCATTAGAATGACATGGTGAAGGGTTTTTAAAACATGGATTCTTATGCCTCACCCAAGACCAAATGAGTCCAAATCTCCAAGGGTGGACTTGGGGAATCTGTGTGTGTGTGTGTGTGTGTGTGTGTGTGTGTGTGTGTGTGTGTTACTCCTCAGCTCATTCTGAATCATCAGCAAGGTTTGGGAACCATTGATCTTAAGAGAAACCCAGTGGAACATGGAATCAAATAGAAGCTTGTTGTTGTTGTTGGATGCCATTGAGTTGGTTCTAACTCATAGCAACCTTGTAGGACAGAGTAGAACTGCTCCATTGGGTTTCCAAGGAGTGGCTGGTGGATTTGAACTGCTGACCTTTTGGTTAGCAGCCGAGCT
>NW_004444193.1:2481657-2503014 GCF_000243295.1 Trichechus manatus latirostris
AAACTCTAATGTAGTATACTAAAGATCCACATTTCCCACATTAGAAAAACAGTGTCCTGCTCTAGCTAACACTACATCGCCCACTCTTCTGTCCTTTCTTCCCCTTCTCCCTCCAATTCCAAATCAATGTCCCTCCTAAGGCCCAAATCTTGTCACTAAAATATCACCATGTTGAATCTTTTTTTTCAAGCCTGCCAAATTAAAAAATTCGAGTTGGAACAAATGTACTGTCCCCAGTAAATTAGCTACTATTGCCTGACCTATTTTTTTCTATCATAGTCTCATTTGATTATTCCGAGCAGACAAGTCTATTTTCCTCCTTTGGCAAGCAGATGAGGAAGGTGGGATGGAAGTTGTATGAAGAAAAAAGTAAGTGAGCTGTAGTGCAGACTTGAAAGCTTTTCTGTGCTAAAAGGACGGAACTTAGCCCAGGAAAGTCACAGTGTCAAGCTTAAATGCTTTCTCTACCGGTGTGCTTTAAGGGGAAAAAAAACACATAACCTGGAAAGCTGGTCAGGTGATGATATTACTGACATAGAGTTTTATGAGACAATATCAGAGGGGAAGTGGAATGAGGTTGTGTCAAACCACAGACTGCACATAAAAAAAGAACAAAAAGAGATGGAGTTCTAGAAACAGAACAAATAAAGTTGGCAATGAATGGAGCATTAGTGTAATTGCTTCACCTTTCCTTTCTGCTGCATCTGTAATTGGAGCAAAATGTCCCTTCAGTATCCTCAAGGTACCTGGTGCTCGATCGAAGAGAGAGTAAGGCTCCTGGTGGCACTGCCAGGCAGTAGAGAGAGCTGATCTCCAAGGGAGAAGTCAGGACTAGTCAGTAACGGGTGAGAGAAAGCGTATCACCCTTCAAATGATGTATTTCAGCCTTCCACCGAGTCCGAAATGGCAGGTGGCAAAGCTTTGACCCCAGAAGAAAACAATTTGCACTGTTTGCGCTGGTGGGAGAATTCATGGAAGAGTGGTTACTGTCTCTTCATGCTTTGTAGGCATCAGTAGAGGTCACTGGAAATAGACAAGTGTGAAAAGGAAAGTTTGTGTTTTGTGGGGCAGCTCAGCTCAGTGGACACCTTGGGGACCCGGAGGCTGTGAATTCTAATTCTGGCTCTGCTGCTAATTTCTGGCGGGACCTTGAAAGAATGCACTTAATACCTTAGAGTTTCTGTCTTCTTCTCAGGAGAGGCGGACATTAACCTTATGAATAAATGATTAAGAAGCATGGATTCCATTCAAGCCTCCAGAGCAACCTATTGCATGGGGCTGTTCCCAAAGGCAGCAAATTAAAATGTTTCTAAACACAATTAAGCTAGAAAAACCAAAATAGAAACACAATGGCAGATACGTATTTTATTTAAATCTAATCTTAAATACTGGCCTTTTCTTCCAAATTAATAATCAAGCATCAAATGAGATAAAATGTCAGAGCTCTTTGAAGAAAAATTAAGCACTATTCAAATGCAAGGCTTTCCATTACTATTGTGAAATTAACAATTTTTTCTGTTAATATGTTAAATCCTGAAGATGCATACTTCTTCCATCCTCCAACTAAGACTTTCATTTATTCAATATTTATTTGTCAAATATCTTCCTTGTACCTGGCATTAACTAGGAACTAAAAATGTAAAAGAAATCCCCGGCCAGCACAAACAGTTAAGCATTCGGCTACTAACTGAAAGGGTGACAGTTGGAATCCACCCAGAAGTGCCTTGGAAGAAAGCCCTGGCAATCTGCTTCCAAAAGACCACTGCTGTTGAAAACCCTATGGAGCACAGTTGTACTCTGAAACACATAGGGTTGCCATGAGTCAGAACCGACTCAATTCAATGGACAACTGGTTTTTAAGAATGCAGAAGTGAACTGTCCACATTCTTTCTTATTCCTGACAAGGACAGAACCCTCCCCCTTCCTCCTCCCCCCAATAAGAAAGCTCTGCTGATATAGATCCTGTTGTTTTCTGCTCCCCAGGAAGTTTCCTCAAGGTCCTTTATCATCTTGCATTCTGACACTAAGAACCTACTTGATTCAGAGTTATTTCCAGAATATTGAGTATTATCAAACTTTCATTATCTTGGATGCTCACTGAAGCTCTCTTCTCACAGCTGAGTAAATATTCCTCCGACAGGAAGGCTGACAGATGAATTGTCTTGGCTCTGAAATGTATTTTCACGTCAGAACCCAGACAAGTGTGACAGTTTCTTCCTCTAAGCTCCTCTTTTGAATGGTTTAGCATGGCTCAAGGCTTTACCTTCCTCACCTTCACAATATTATTTTCCAAAGACAATTTGCCATTAATAGAGATCAGTTCCTCACAGGAGAGGGATCAGTGTCCTGGCCTGAAAAAAGGGAAGTGATTTAACCTGGAGAATCAAGCAATACACTCAGGAGAGCTGAATTCTGGTTCCGGTCCTGTTGCTAATATATCGTGAAACCAAAGTCTGCCCTTCCAAGTCTCCGTCTCTGTAAAAGGCGAGATTACAACACCTCCTAAACCCCACTCAGGAAGGAGTCCCTGGGTGGCACAAATGGTTAAACACTCAGCTGCTATCCAAAACATTGGCAATTCCAACCCACCCAGAGGCACCTCAGAAGAAAGGTCTAGCCATATACTTCCGAAAGATCACAGTCATTGAAAACCCTACGGAGCTCAGTTCTACTCTGAAACACATGGGATTGCCATGAGTAGGAATCGCTCAAAAAAAAAAAACCTCACTCCAATCTGGCGAATGTACTCCCAAGGGAATAAATCATGAAAAAGATTTAATCAGAGCAAAACTGTTTTGATACTTCAGAAATTAAGTCACTTTAGTTGGGATCCAAGATTAGCCCAATATACACTGTAGTCTACTTAAAGTTATTAGTGTTGTGGTCAATTTGTTAAATTTAGGGTTCATTTGGTGAAGTATTAGCTGTTGTGTTTGTTGTGGCATTTTACAAATATAATTCAGACTATTTGTATTTGTCAGCCTTGTAACTTACCTTAAATTTCATCTTCACCTGCTCGCCAAGTTCACTAATTTGCCATTCTTTAAACTCAAGCTTTACCCTGGAACAGGGTTTCTCAACTTCAGCTTTATTGACGTTTTAGACATGATAATTCTTTGTTGTGGAAAACTGCCCCGTGCATCGCAGGTTTAGCAGCCTCTCCCTACTAGATCCCAGCAGCACCCCTCCCCCAGTCAGAGCGACCAAAAACGTCCCCAGACATTGTCAAATGTTCCCTGGAGAAGAAAATTGCCCCCAGTTTAGAATCCCAGTCCTAGACCTTGTGTATAGCCATATAACTAACACTGAATAACTACTTCTCACACCACCGCCACTCATTCCCTTCATAGCTCCAAAACGACCACAGTTAATGTCACGTCTGCCTTTCCGAGGAATAAAATAATACTTGCCCAACAGTCTCTCCTTCCATATATCCCAAGCATGAGAGACTCAGTCCTTTAAAGTCTCATCATTCCTGAAAATTTCAAGCTAGGAATACTTAAATCGATTTTGAGGTAGGGCTTGCAGATGAAGTTTAGATAAAATCAAAACTGACTAGAAACCTTCACCACAACTCAAAATGAATCTTACCTAAATCCTTTTAGAAAGCTAAAAAAAAAAGAAAAGTGTATAACCTTTTCAGAAACCATCGCTCACTTTACATTGTCTTAATCAGATTTCAGTAAGAATTAAAGAGCAGGGAAATACTGCCTGTGCGTCAGATCTCATAACTCTCTTGATTTTTTCTAGCAAAAGTGAATTCTTTTTATAAACCATCCTGGACTCTCTGAGGCAAACTTGTCTAATTTCAGTCGGACTGAAAATATTTTCCACATAGTTTCTCCCTAACTCCAACACCAGCTTTGTAAATATCAGATGGTCCTGGGGAGGCTACCATGTGATTTCAAATATTGTAATACTTAGGATTTCAGGAAACTGATGTAAACTGTTTAATGTTTACCCATCACTTTCAAATTTCCCAGACTGTTTTTAATGGGCTTTTTTAGGGTAATTCCTCTAATCAATTGCCAAGATAAACATGGCTACATTTGAGGCAGGGAATGAGGAGAGGGTTATTTCTACATTTCTGGGTGCTTTCCACCCCTGCCACCTGATTAGCCCTGATAATGGGAGAAATGTCTTCTGCCTCTTGGAAAAGTAAGAAAATCCTCCCAGTAAATACCATAACTGCATCACCTGAGGAAGTACGATTTTTCTTATGTATTAAAACGTCCATAAATTCTTTTAATTCAGTTTGTAAGTATTCATTGCGAGTTCAAAGCTAAGAGATAGTCAGACGTAAGTCCAGGAACTAAACTTTCAGTTCTTTGGTCTCAGCTACCTATCACAAGGCATTAGCAAACAGGAGCTGAAACTGTGTGCTTAAGCCCAGACATGTATTGTTAAATGTGACATGCTCAATTTATCATTAGTTATGAAGTGAAAACGGATGAATACACATCCAATTTAGTTCAGCTGCTTTCTTCATTTATCACACTCTTTCATCATCCATCATCTTCTCCCACCCTTTTGATTTGAACAAATAACACACTTTCATAAGTTTAATCTAATTAATCATAATTGTAAGGTAATGTTCCCTTAATGAACCATACATCTGATTTTATAAAGTTTGTTGCAATTTTAATAAAATGTGTTCCAGATAGAATCTACAAATGTTCTCTTTGAAGCCCAACCATCTAATCATTCCCTTTCCTAACTCATGTTTCTCAACTCTGCGTGGATGGGTACGCACACACACACACACGAGCACACTTTTCTTTCTAGGGTTGATGAAGATATAACAATACAAAGAGTCATTGGAGCATATTGGTCTTCTACAGAACTACTGTTTCAGTAAATTGGAAAGTGTTCATCGTTTTATGAGGTGAGCAAGAAAGCGAAGAAAATTAATTGAAAAGGGGGGGAAAAGGTAATGAGGAATGGAAAGGATTAGTCTTCCATTATTATTATGAATATGAAGTCAGACCTAAATAGTAAGTACAAAGGCCAAGACAGAAATACAAAGTTGTCATTTGTGAATATTAAACTATGCTACAAATCCCCAAATCTCCCCTTCTCCCTCTCTTTCTCTCTCTCTTCGTCTGTCACATAAAACTCAAATGAGAACCTTATAGGAGAGATGAGAGTCTAAAAACTTTTGTAATCACACACTTATTCCCCATATTTGAGCATGGAGAATAAGATGAGCCTCCATTTGAACCTATGGGAACTTGGGTTTAGGAGACAGTGTCAAAGGACACTTAAAACCAAAAGAAACATAAAAGTACTATCATTCTAATCCTCGCTTTAAAAAGAGGAAACTGAAGCTATGGTGAGGCTAAGGGACTTTGTCCACAGTCACTTAACTAGGTGACAGTGGAATCAAGAATACAGGTCTACTGACTAGCATTCTAGAATCATTTCCCACTTGGCTTTGCATTTCCTTTTATGTCATAGGTAACTAGTATGTCATCAGAAAACTCGCAAATCAGTTCCCTATTTGATAACACCTACTTTCCATTTTGTATGAAAAGAACTTGGCATGTTTGAGAAAGAAAAATATAATCTCTTATAGAGGAAAGTATAATCTCATTAAATTAAATTTTATTATGTTATATAATATTATCGCTATGGATGGAATTATGTCTTCCAAAAATATGTATCTACTTGACTAGGCCATGATTCCAAGTATTGTGTGGTTGTCCACCATTTTGTGATCTGATGTGATTATCCTTCCTATGTGTTGTAAATCCTAACCTTTATAATGTTAATGAGGCTGGATTAGAGGCAGTTATGTTAATGAGACAGGATACAATCTACAGGATTAGGTTGTATCCTGAGTCAATCTCTTTTGAGATATAAAAGAGAGAAGTGGGCAGAGAGGAGAGGGACATCCTACTACCAAGAAAGAAGACACAACAGCAGAGCGGGTCCTTTGGACAAGGGTCCCTGCACTTAGAAACTCCTAAACCAGGGGAAGATTGATGACAAGGACCTTCTTCCCAGAGCCAACAGAGAGAGAAAGCCTTCTCCTGGAGCTGGCACCCTGAATTTGGACTTCTAGCCTCCTAAACTGTGAGAGAAGAAATCTGTCTTTGTTAAATCCATCCACTTGTGGTATTTCTGTTACAGCAGCACTAGATAACTAAGACAATTACGTAGCACTTTGTAAATTAGGCTTCACACAGACACTACCGGAGTGGGGACAAGCCTCTCCTATTGCATTATCATTATCCTCCTGAAGAAGATGGGGTAACTTGTTTCACATGTGAGCATTGTCTTCAGCCCCAACCCTTCAATTTCCTGCCCATTGAACAGGCTCTAAGCTTTTCTTAACCGACTGGCTACTCTTTGCAATCTCTGTCGCTTGGTACGTGGTCTGCTTTCCGTATGCAATCTCATTGGTGACACTGGCACCATTTGCCCTAGCTCTCTCCCTATGTTCCTGACATTCTGAGCCTGAGATTTTTCTTAAATGCCCTTTCTCCGCATGATGGCAAGACAGTGGCCAAACTGAAGAGTCAATGAACATAAATATAAAGAATAGGACCTATTAGTCATTCCCTCACTTTATGGTTTAAGGGCTGAAACCATCCAACAGTCCTAACACCCACCTTGGGTGCTTCTTTGCCCTGAAACTGATTACAAATTTCATTCGTTATCTACCTTGAAGCAGATTTAATGAGAGTTCGATACAAAGAAATGATCACAGCAACAAACAAAAATGCATAAACTAGGTTAATTCCCTTTTAAAAAAAAATGCAGATACCAGTGCTCTCATACACTGCTGGCAGAAGTGGAAATTGGTGGTCTTCAGACAGAGTAGGGAGGCAAGTACCCATACCTATCCAAAGCTTTAAATATTTGCCAACATTTTGATAGAAAAACTCCAATTCCAGCAATGAACCACAGTTTGAAAGTTTGATACATCATTAAAACAAAATATTATTGACTATCTAAATGATATTGTAGAATAATGCTAACTGACCTAAAGAAATAGCCACAATCTATTGTGTACTGTAGTATTAGTATTATTAGTGAGTACAGTATTATTATTAGTATATTACAGTATTAGTATAGTGTATTACAGCATTAGCATTGCAGTATTATCTCATTTAAAAATTTTTATAAGTATGTTGTGCTTATAAACAGATTGGATAAATATACTCTAAAATGTTGGCATTAACCATTTTCTTGTGTAAGAATTATGGAAATTATAATTCACTAATTAATTGTGTAAGTTAGAATTATCTGTTTAATTTCTCTCTTTTGCAAAAGGAACACTGCCTACGTTGTTTACTGTCGTATTCCCAGTGCTTTGCTTAAACATAAGAAATCAAAAAAAAAAAAACCAAACCCATTGCTGTCTAGTTGATTCTGACTCTTAGCAACCCTATAGGACAGAGTGAACCGCCCCATAAGGTTTCCAAGGCTGTAAATCTTTAAGGAAGCAGACTATCACATCTTTCTCCCACAGAGCAGCTGATAGGTTCAAACCGCCGATCTTCTGGTTAGCAGCTGAGCACTTAACCACTGCACTACCCGGGCTCCCTTTACTTATACCTAGACAGTAGTAAAGGCTCAATAAACACCTATTGAATGAATGAATGAAAGTGATTTTTATCTTCTTCTTTATGTTCATTCATATTTTCTAAATTTTCTACAGTGAGTATGTACCCCTTTGCAATGAGAAAAGATACAATATGTTTTTATTGTTTTTACCAATGCCGGTTGTTATTTCCTTCAAAGTCTTAACTTTGGAATGCTTTCCTTAGGAATAGTCACAACCAATGTCCTAAGGAAACCAGTGAAAAAGTCTTTCATCTGTGGAAATTAGATAAAAGGCTTACACATTGTTCATCAGATATCAGCATTGTCAGTAGTAAAATTCTCACCTTCCGTGTGGGAGACCTGGATTCGTTTCCCAGCCAACGCACTTCATGCACAGCAACCACCTGTCTATCAGTGGAGGATTGCATGTTGCTATAATGTTGAACAGGTTTCAGAGGCACTTCCAGACTGACAGACTAGGAAGAAAGACCTGTAGATCTACTTCTGAAAATCAGCCAATGAAAACCCTATGGGTCATAAGAGTCCTATCCCCAGCCATTATGGGGATGGCATGGGACCAGGCAGCATTCCGTTCCAGTGGGCAGTGTTTTGTTCAGTTGTGCATTGGGTTGCCATGAGTTGGGGCCGACTCTATGGCTGCTAACAAAAACAACAAAGCATGCATCAAGGTGTCTTCCTTTCAATCCATAGTCAATTGAATATCTATTATGTAGCAAGCATTCTAAAATTCCTTGGGATGGAGGGAGGAGGTGAATAGAGTGAAGAAGAGAGTATAAAAGAACCTCCCTGCCTGCAAGGAAATTACAAATATTATTGGAGAAACAGGGCCCTTAAGCATGTAATTCTATATAACACAGAATGAAATGTGATACAACTGAACTAAAGCTAATGCTGTGAGAGCAGAGAAAGGAGGGATTAAATGCAATTGTGGTGGAGGACGTCAGAGGAGGCTTCAAAGAGGGGCTGACACCCTGAAAAGATCCACAGCTGAATTCTGATCAGTGGAGAAGAGGGAGGTCTTTTCTACATTTAACCTTAAATTAGAATAAAACGAATTCCCAATAGCTTGGCATTTAATCACTGTGGAATCAAAAGGCCAAGCAGACTCGCTAAACATTCAGGGACAGATTTTTTTCTAACCCAGAGGGCATACAGCAGCAACAACAAATTACAAACTTTGCCCCACAGTTGGATGCTTGTCCAGCCCTCAGCTGCCCAGCTGGCAGAGGAGCAACGACAGGTTCTGGGCATTGCATTTATTTTTCTCCAAAGCATTCATCACCACCTGACTAGAATATCTTTATGTGTTTATTTATTTACTGTTTGTCTCTCCCCACTAGAAAGAAAGCTCCAAAAAGGCAAGGATTTTGTCTACTTTGCCCACTGCTGCATATCCCAGGCATCCTAGAACGATGCCTGGGATATGGTAGGCATTCATTAAATATTTGTTGAATAAATGAGCACATGCAAGGTGAGCTGCACTCTGGAGAAACACCACTACCACACCCAGCTGAAGGGCCAGCAAAGATGCTGACTCTGTATGCATGACTCCTGCAGGCCTGTGAATTTGGGCCAGAAGGTTCAGGACACTTTATAGAATGAAGTGCTCTCAGAGTCCCCGCCCCCAAGTTCATTACCCTGGAGAAGACCTGGGAAGGCATAGTTCAAACCCATCAGATGCCCATAAAACTCATTCATTCATTGCTTCAATTAACAAGCATTTATTGATGCTTGCTCTCTTTCAAACATTGTCTTAGCTATCATCAAAATCCATGACTCCAAGGGAAATTCTCAAGGAACACTCAAGGGCTGATTTTGGGAAATCAGATTTAAAGAGATTAAGGTACTGCCCCTTTCAGCACCACCACCATCACCACCAATTGCCATCAAGTTGATTCCAACTCATGGTAACCCCATTTGTGTCAGAGTAGAACTGTGCTCTATAGGGTTTTCAATGGCTGACTGTTCTGAGGGGACTCGAACTGCCAATCTTTCAGTTAGCAGCTGAGAGCATTAACCATTTGCACCACCCAGGAACACCATTGCCACTTTGTCACCAGTAAAATCCCAGGATGGGAGTAGATCCCATTGTTTGGTTGAATTATAAAGTAGAAAGACTCACTCTGATAGAAGCATGTTCTCCCCTTCTGGCACTACCATGACAACAAGGGGGTGGAGGACTGCAGAGCCATTCCAAGTTCACCCAAAGGCCAACAACGCAGGATCTAGCTGAGGGCTGTTGCTCCAGCATTCTTCTCTTACATATATGAATATATATCCTGGAGAAGAATTGATAGTTGATATACTACGGAAAATTCCAGAAACTGAGATTTTTTTCTATTTCAAGTGAAGTTTTTCCTCCCCACAAAATTTTGAAGTAGCTTCTTCTAAGTAGAAAAGACAAAAATGCTCTCAGAAAATTACATCTTATGAAATATTAGAGGCCAAAATGTAGCCTTGTAACTGAGCACTTAAGAGCCATCTCAGAACATGGTAATAACTGCTCCAAATTCAGTTTGATAAAATCTTGTAGGTCTAAGTTATACATAAAGTTCTAGCGTAGGATCAAACACATACAGTTGCTTAACTGCTCTTGGATGACAATGATTCCACGGCAAAATACATCCATCAGTAAGTTAGTGCCTTTTACAACTGAGTGAACTTAAATAAGTTTCTTACATTCTTTGGGCCTCAGTTTCTCATCTTTAAAATGGATACACTCTCTACACATAGGATTATAGTGAGAATTAATTAAATAATATATTACTTTTGTACAACAATCCAAACAGAATGCAGAAATTGACATTCTTATCTTAAACAATGATACATATGGTGTTATGGATTATGAGCACAATCCTGACATTAATTTCCTAGATGAAATATTGGGCAGTTACTTAAACTTTAGTAGTCTCAGTCTTCCTATGTGTGAAATGGGCATGACAACCCATACCCCACATGCCTTACAAGGTTGTTGTAAAAAAAGTGGAAGCAATTTGAAAAGTCTGCTCATTGCCAGATGTGGGTTGTTATTATAATACATCCCAAGGAAATGTTGAACTTGAGTGTGTTATTAACAAAAAAAAAAAGTTATTACATATCTTAGCACTCATAAACCCTCTAGTACTCAATTATCAAAATTTATAACACATGTTAGAAATCAACAAATAAAACTAGAATTGCTTTTTTTTTTTTTGAGACCTTAGCGAAAAGAAGCTTGGAAGATTTAAGATGGTAACAATTGAATGAGTCCCTGGGTACTTGTCTCCTTGCTAGAATATTCTGACAGCATTCTCAAGAAAAACTGGAAATGGGATTATAGCAAGGATATACTACACAACCAACCATTTAATACTAATCCCACATACTTACATAACACATCACCGTCTAATTTCACACTGATTCATCTCCTCTCAGAGTTCCTGGGTGGCTCAATTAAGTGCTTGACTACTTGCTGAAAGATTGGTGGTTCAAATTCACCTAGGGGTGCCTCAAAAGTAGGCCTGGTGATCTGCTTCTGAAAGGTCACAGCCTTGAAAACCCTATGGAGCGTTTCTACTCTGCACACACGGGGTCACCATGAGTCAGAATCGACTCGACAGCAACTAACAACAACATTCTCTTCTCAACCTTCCAACAGTGCTATGAGGCATTTTAAATGTGATACTGTAGATCCACAGATGCTAAGTACTTTGTCCAAGCTCACAGAGCTAGCAAGTACCACCTGAAAGTAGCTTGAAATCATGGACAAAAATAGCTCATATTTACTGAGTGCTTACTATGGGTTAGTCTCCATGCCGTGCGTTTCACACACATTTAATTCATCTAGTCTTCCCCCAAACCCTATAAGGTAATAAGTACCACTGTCTAACTAAAGAACCTAAGAAATAGAGTGCTCAGAAACTTCCCCACAATCGCATAGCTAATAAATGATAGGGCCAGGATTCAAATCCAGGAACTACAAGTTATCCACCACTAACTTCACCAGTAAAATGGGCATAATTATATCTTCCTTGAAAGATTATTCTAAGGACTTTTAAAGCTGGTTTATGAGAAAGAGCTTAATTCCATGTCAGGCCAGTGACAGATACTAAGAAATGTTAGTTGTATCTGCACTTACGGAGCTAGATCTTCTGATTCTTGACTAGACTTTCCCTGGCACCATGTTACAGCTCATCTTAGGGCATAGATGGGCTTCCAAGGCTCCGAGAACTATTTACCGAAACGATTGGAAAACCACTAAGTTACAATGTAATGAAAACCTTCAATGAAATCTTATGCCAAACTCAGCCAAAACTATAGGACATAAGAGCCCTGTGGTCTGCTGCATATCCACAAACACACAATGAATAGGAGTCAGTCTCTTGGGGCAAAATACCTGTTCTCATTCCTGTCAGTCCAGGATATCTGGTCACATCAGGGTTAACTGAAGAAATAGCTTTATAATCTCTCTTCTCAATAAAATATTCCAAAGTAATATTTTACTTAGGGCTCCATAGGGTTTTCTTGGCTGTAATCTTTACAAAAATAGATCGCCAAACCTTTCTTCCACAGCACCACTGGGTAGGTTTGAACCGTCAACCTTTCAGTTAGTTGTAAAGCACAAACCGCTCACTGAGTCTAAATTTTCCTCTGAGGTGCAAATGAACATTCATTTTTTGTGTATCTGAAAACTCGTTAGCTTCTATCTCTGCTGCCTTTTCTTACAGGAAATGAGCAGTGAAAGAAATGATAAGAATTACGGGTAAGAAGTCCTGTAGGCTTTCTATGGATCTTAGAATGAAAGAAAGAATATTTTTAAAAGTCTAAAATTTATTGGCAAGTACATATATCACTTACAACGATGTCTGGAGTATAGATGATACGCAGTATGAGTTGAGTGGAATGAATGAATGAATGATACAAATGAAATTACCATCCTTAATAGCACTCTACTGATATCCTTCCTTATATGGAAAATGGCTAGATTTTTTAAAAAGGTGAACGGATTTCTAAAAAAATTTCTACATACTTTGAGATGAGCTTAAGCACATGACTATCAGTACAGAATACTACAAATAAATGAACAACTTCAATATCTAAGAAAAATATATTATCTTTATTTTTTATCCACACACTGATTTTCTCAGCACGAGGTCATGTTACAGAAATCATGAAAGTTTTATATAGTATTATGCCTAAATATCCTAAGTATTCTTGAATCTGTAGTAAATCTTCAATTTTATTTACTCCTACCTACTGTAGACATTGTCACTACATAAATCAGTAACACCTCTTTCCTGACATCTAGAAATGTGGATATCACTAATTTTAACAATGGTTATTTCTGGGTGATGGAGTCAGTGATTATCTATTGCTTTTATTTTGTATTTTTCTGTTTTTCTGGACTTCTATGATGAGTGTGCATCTTTTTTTATAAAAACAATAAATGCATTCTTTAATATCTAACAGTACTATAATTTGTGTGATCATTCAAAAATATTAATTAAGCACCTATTATGTGTAAAGAGTTTTCTTAGGCACTCAGTGTGCCAAGACAAATAAGATAGGACCCCTGATCTTAAGGAGCCTGAAGGATAGTGGAGGAGAGACAGACCTGTAAGACAATTAAGATCAATAATATGTCACAAGTGCCCAAGTGAAAAATATACAGGGCTCAGTGGCAGGGAGGGAGCAGAAGAGGAAAGACCAATAGGCCTGGGAGAGGAGGATGGGAAAAGCTTCATAGAAGATGGTGATCCTTCATTACAGAACAAAGCCTATACCTGACCACTCTGCACGCTCCCAATTTTTATAAATGTGCCGATTCTGTGAACAGGCTGTATTTCATCTGAAGGGCCTATGGAATGACTTTGCCATATGAATCAGTTAAGAAGAAAAAAAAAAAATGCATGATTCCCAATCATAATAGAAAGGACTCAGAAGTAGCCATCTGGCAATGGTTATGTTCTGGGTTCTTCACCAAAATCTGAAGAAGCTAACGAGAGGCAGATATGGGAAGGCAGAGTTACTAAGAAATCATAATGAAAATAAAGGAGCCCCTCCCCTTTTTTTCATTCTCCTAAAATAACCACAGTTGCCTAAAGAGAAGCCATGTTCAAAAGCTAAAGAAGATTAAGACTTCTGTCTGCCAACTGATGCAGAGCTGTGCAATGAACGTGTACAAACACATCATAGGACCAGGCAAACAGAACTGCAGCCCTGCCAAACCAGTGTGACTGAGTGCCATCCTCACTATCTATACTTATCCTGCGCACAATTTTTATCCTCATGAAAAATTTGCAAACTTTTCCAGTGCTATATAACAAATAGGAAATAAACTCAGGGCTGTCCCCAACCCAAACCCTACACTTCACATTTTCATCTCAGGGCCAATTGTAGACTGATGTGTCAAGGGGAAGGAGAGAGAGAGGGAAAATCTAAACCCCAAGGCTTCAAGGAGAAGCAAGCACTGGTCTCAGGTGGCATGCCCAGTCCCTGTTCCTTCCCCACACCACTCCCCAGAATCATCATCTTGTCCTTCTTGGAAATATAGAAAGCTTTGGAGACTCAACCAACCAAAACCAAACCCACTGATTCAACTCATGGCCGCCTTGAGCTCAGAGTAGAACTGAGCTCCATAGGGTTTTCTTGGCTGTAATCTTTACAAAAGTAGATCGCCAAGCCTTTCTGCCACAGCGCCACAGGGTAGGTTTGAACCGCCAACATTTCAGTTAGTTGTAAAGCACAAACCACTCACTGAGTCTAAATTTTCCTCTGAGGTGTAAATGAATATTCACTTTCTGTGTATCCGAAAACTCATTGTTAGCTTCTATCTTTGCTGCCTTTTCTTACAGGAAATGAGCAGTGAAAGAAATGATAAGAATTACGGGTAAGAGGTCTTGTATCCTCTATTTCTTCTTGTTGCTAGGATTAAAAATCTCTAGAAAATTGAAATAGGTGTATTGTAGATACCATGGATAGGCACTCAACATCCGTTCTACCCTTCCTCTGGTGTGTCTTCTTGAACTGCAAAGCCAGAAAAAGCTAAAAAGCACAGTTGCCAAACCATTAGAGTTCTAGATGTGAGTTTGGTTTGACCCATTCAATAAAATCTTTAGAAAGATTTTAATTGGAATCAGTTCAAACTTCTGCAATATCTGGAAGGTAGAATGAGGTACAGGCCATGCTTCTGCTTTCTTCTGCTGTTTCTAAATTTCTGCAGATAAGCACATCATGAAGGTTCAGCAAAATCCCCCAGAATGTGATTAGTGGGATCTAAAATTTTCAATCATGAAAATGCAGGCTCGTGCTATCATGAGATTAATGTAATGACTGGAGCAAGCCCACATCACTAGCTAGTTGGGAAGTTCTGAGGTCTCAACTATGCAGCAAAAATTTGCTGTGTCACAGCTCAGGTTTGATGTCAACAGTGGGGATCGTTTCTCCAGCTTTCATATCAAAGAACTTATGACTGGCTACTACTTCCAGGATGGTGACAGCAATTCCAGGAGTATCCTGATTAGTTAGTGCTGTTTTTTGTCAACCTCATCCAAAGAGATTGCATTGGGAGAATACTAAGGATGCAGGGTACACTCCCTGTACCTCCCAACTTCTAAGATAGGGTTGTCTTGCTTTCCCTGCCGGGCCTTCCCCTTCCATCTATATCCCCAACTGCTCCAAGAGAAACTGAGAACTGTAGCTCACTGCCATTCTCAAAAAGAGGCTGGGTGAAGGATGAAAGCCAATCATGTTATATATATGTTTTAGTTTTTGTGGGTCACAACACTAAGGATTTTGTTGTATTTGATATTGCTGTGGCTGCATTAGCAGAGGCTCCATCATTGGTTTTGTAGGCCTTAAGAGGCAAAGCATGGGCATCCATTTTGCCAGTGTGAGTCATAGCAGGCACAATACAGTTCTGATACCAGAGGCATCAGTACTGGCAACACGATCACAGGGGCTTCATAACCAGCTATACCTGCAAGAGATCCCAGCCTTCCTTATGAAATGCTTTCCTAGCCTCTTACCTTTAAAAAAAAAAAAATCAAACCAGTTGCCAATTCCTTTTCTGGAATAGTCCACCAGGCCTTTGTTCTGAGGTGCCTCTTGGTGAACCCTTGACCTTTCATTTAGCAGCCGAGTGTGTTAACCATTGTACCACCCACCTTATCTCCTTTGAAATCTCACCACTTAACCAGTTTTTTTAGGATACCTGCCCTAAGCAATCAGCAAGGCAAAGCCCTATTTCCACTATCAAAAAAAATGAGGACATACATGAAAGAGTTCCTTATTACATTTCTAGGTCTTCAATAGTAAGAGATAGATTTCTGGGCACATTTTTCTTGCATAGTCATTACTATGCATGATCATTAGTTACTCTTGGTTTTATGTATTAGTAAGATTCATTGCTTTACATGTATATCAGATTGAACCATATGAAGTTGCTGTTTGTGTAGGGCAAAGATGATAAACTATTGGCAATTTCATATAGTTCAACATAACATTTTAACTTAATAGATTTTGGGGGGCTAGCCTGTAGATTAGATATAATATTGTCTACATAGCTCCAAATAACTAACTTACACAGGAATTTCTGGCAAATATTTCTTTATTAATGTGTAAGATGCCTCAGGGCAGGTATAGTATCCCTTTGTAACTCTTACAACACCACAATAGCTTATACTTTAAGATGCTCAATAAATGTCTGTTGCCTGAAAGGAGAATGGGTTATTTATTTCTATCTATACCTCGTTCCTCAAAAGATAAGAGGTCTCAATTAAGAGAATCAAGGTTGTAATAGAGATGAATTACATCAAAAATGTACATATAATCATCTCAAAAGAAATATTGTAGACCTTTTAGAAAGATTTTTAAAATCATAATCAGTTCAAACTTACAAGCTACCCTATCTACACAGGATGGCCTGCCAAATACCGCTATATGCTTAAGTGTTCCAAGTTTCCAGGTAACCAGACCAAGCTAAAATTCCCTTATTCATTCCTCTAGGGTTGGGGCCAATTTGGACTAACTCCAAGGTCTGAGAAGAAGTGGAAGACAAAAATAGAAGGTTATCAATCACTAAGACTGAAATAACTCATGAAGAATTTATAAAACATTGAAGAATGAGTGGATGGATTGAAGGAAGCAGGACAGACAAAAGGATGGATGGATGGATGGATGGATGGAGAGAGACGCAGATGAATGGATAATATGCTCATATGAAGTGGAAGAGGAAGAACTAGAAGATATGACGCGTATCTGTTGTTCTCTACATATACACTGTTGTCCCCAATCTGCACAAAGCTTAAAAAAAAATTATCATGTGTGATATCCATTTGTGTGGCCGAAGTAGCTATTTTAAAGCATCGCTGCCTTGGCCAAGTCCAATTCTGCTGAGCACACTCTCCTGCTAAGAAACAGGCTGAACCCTGATGATTACTAAATAAGAACATAATTAATTATTTCTTCAACTGAATAGTCCTGAATTCTACCACAAATCAATCAGTTCTTCTAGCCTAAGAAGCTCTGACTCTATTTTAGCTCAATGAAAACAAAATCAATGAAGGCCAATTATAGCCCATCTCGTTAGAGTATGCAAATGGTGTGCCATACAAATGCACCGCAATTGCCTACAGAGCATCAGAGGTAGTTGGGGGAGCCACCTGTGGACTGCTGCTGGCCCCTAGCTGCTCAGGCCGCACAGTACAGCCAAGTGTGGATTCTGCAAGTGAGTGGCCAAGGGTAAGCCTCCTTCATTCATTCCTTTGACAAATAAGTATGTATTTGGAGCCTCCTATGCAGAAGGTATCGTGTTGGGTCATCAGGGTGTGCAGGTAGGTCTCAGGATGATAGACAGGGATCACTGACCTATATTCTAGTCTAACAACATTCTGCATCATAAGATGGTTTTCTTATCATTCATAAGCCTGTCGCCTGATTACGCAGTACGCAGAAATTTCTGAGCAAGGATAATACGTTTGTCACAAAAGGCCAGGTAAGCCTCAAGGAGAGACACAGTGTCAAATGTGCGCAGGACACTGATGTAAAATAAAACACACCTGCCCTCCAGGATCTCCCAACAGCCACCACAACCTTGCCACAGGGTTGAAATTCTTAACACTGCTACCACACTTCTAGGTTAAGGCCTTGCATCTTCGCCTTTGTTAACTGCTATTGAGTTGGCTCCAATTCATGGCAACCCCATGTACAACAGAACAAAATGTTGCCCAGTTCAGCATCATCTTCACAATCGTTGGTATGCTCAAGTCTATTGTTTTGGCCACTGTGTATTCTGAGTGCCTTCCAACCTAGGGGGTTAATCTTCCAGCACTGTATCGGACAGTAAGTATTCTGTTGTGATCCATATGGTTTTCATTGGCTAATTTTCAGAAGTAGATTGCCAGACTTTCTTCCTAGCCTGACTTCCTAGTGTGACTTAGTCTGGAAGCTCTGCTGAAACCTGTCCACCATAGGTGACTCTGCTGGTATTTGAAATACCGGTGACATAGCTTCCAGCATTATGGCAACATACAAGCCACCACAATATGAAAAATGGGCAGCAGGGTGGTAGTTGCATCTCTAAAACCCGTTGCCATCAAGTTAATTTGATTCAATTCTGACTCATAGCAACCCTATAGGACAGAGTAGAACTACCCTATAAAGTTTCCAAGGCTGTAATCTTTTCAGAAGCAGATTGCCACATCTTTCTCCCACAGAGCAGCTGGTGGGTTTGAACCACCTACCTTTTGGTTAGCAGCCATGCACTTAACCACTGTGCCAACAGGGTTCCTTGTTGCATCTCTAGAGAAGTCCCTATTAAAATGTAAAAGCATTCGATGGAAAGAGCAGGTCAATTAGCTACTGTTTCCGCTCCTGGACACTCCTTAAACTCAGTACTGAAGTCACTCCTGATGTCCCCCCTTCAGCCAAAGATTAGACAGGCCCATAAAACAAATAATAATACACATAGCTCAACTATGTATATAAGACTAAATGGGCACACCAGCCCAGGGGCAAGGACGAGAAGGCAGGAGGGGACAGGAAAGCTGGAATGGAAATGAGGAACTCAAGATCGAGAAGAGGAAAATGTTGACACGTCACAGGGTTGGCAACCAATGTCACAAAACAATCTGTGGATTAATTGCTTAATGAGAAACTGATTTGCTCTGTCAACCTTCATCTAAAGCACAATAACTACATATAAATAAATAAACTACTACTTCTGAAAGTTCGGATATTTGAGTTCCCCCTTGTTGCTCAGTGGTTAAGCACTCACCTACTAACTGAAAGCTGGGCGATTCAAACCCACCAGCCACTCGTCAGGAGAAAGACGTGGCAGTTTGCTTCCATAAAGACTGTAGCCTTGGAAACCCTATGTATGGGGCAGTTCTACTCTGTGCTATAGGGTCACTATGAGTCAGAATCAACTCGATGGCAGTGGGTATATCCCCATGTAATATTATTTATTTGCCATATTTCACTGAAATCATAAATGCTCTGATACTGATTCTTTCTTGATCTGACCACAGGGTGTCAAGTGATGGTTTTATACCACTATGAACATACTGCCTGGCCTGGCTCATGGGATTGTAAGATGACATCAATTGTGTGATGCATCATGATTTCAGAGAGGTTAAAATTATGGAGGAAAATGTAAATCCTAGAACCTATGAAACAGAGTATTTTGTTTTCTTTAAATCAACTAACTTTTTTTTTACTTAGTAAATGGGTTTTTAAAAGAAAATTTTTATCACTGACATAAATAGAGGTAACTGTAAATAAATTCAATGAGAATAAAACAGAAATTTAAATTACAAGTGATATAATTAATCATGATTTATTTTTTATTTCTGCCTTGTATGTTATACTTCAATACAAAAAAAAAAAAAGTTTAAGAAATAATTCTGGCCAAGCTCCCCCAAAGCTTTGAGTCTGAGGCCTATACTTGTTTTCTTTTAAAAAAAAGAGGGATGGGGATTAGCAGTTGTTAAAGGTATTAAAAACACACTAACACCAAAATAAAACTTTCTCCTCAGCTGAATCAGAGAGATTTGAGAAGAAATTTAAGAAGAGAATAATTTGCACTCTACAGCTTCAATATTATATAATGCCATGTTTTATATACCATCTAAAATATTCTCCCTCACATTTTTAATCCCACAGTGCCACTTGGTAAGAAACATTGAGAAAGCACCATTAATCCCTTTAGAATGAGTTTATCAGAATTAATACACTGTCACTTTGGAAAGACAAGTAAAGGACCCTAGGTAATGGGACAGAGGACAGGCAAGTTTTGACAGGAATGTATGTGGGTGAGGAGAAGCCTTAGACTTGGAGGGCTATCACAAAGAAGGCAGACCAAGAGAAACTGTCAAAGTGAGCAAGGAGGAGGGCACAGAACCGCCAGGAAGAGGCAGCGGAAATGCCTTGGCATCTGGGAAAGAGATGTTCTAGGGTGTGCCCGTGGAAACCTGTTGCTGTGAAGTCGATTCCGACTCATAGCAACCCTATTCATAGCGACCCTACTCATAGTGACCCTGTAAGACAGAGTAGAACTGCCCCATAGGGTTTCCAAGAGCGCCTGGTGGATTTGAACTGCCAACCTTTAGGTTAGCATCTGTAGCTCTTAACCACTAAGCCATCAGGGTTTCTGTGCCCATGGAAAAGGGAGAAAAAAAACAGTGAACTTGGATTTTACAGCTCAGTTGTGTGACAAAAATCACTTAGTGATCTAAAATCAAAAACCATGTTTTCGTAGATGAACCTGGAAAACATCATGCAGAGTGAAATATGTAGTCACAAAAGGAAAAATATTGTTACGATTCTGCTTATATGAAATATCCAGAATAGGCAAGTGTATATAGACCTGAGTTTATAAGTTACCAGGGGCAGGTTGGAAGGAGGGGAAAAGGGAGACTTATTGCTTTGGGGACACCCTGTTAAGGGTGACAGAAAATTTAGAAACGAATAATGGTGATAGTTGAGCAACGTGATGAACACAATTAATGTCACTAAATTGTATCTGTGAAGAATGTTGAAATGATAAATGTTTTGTTACGGATATACTCACCACAGATTTAAAAGGGGGAAATGAGAAATGAATCTTGCCAACTTAAAACTTTTGCCATCATTCCAGAAGCCTGGTGAAATAGGCACTGTTTACCATTAACACTGTCAGAACATTGTCCCTCCACTTGGTCAAGTTACAGAGGGCTCTGTGACAACACAGGAAATCAGTATGTACTTAAGAACCCTGGATTATAATGTCATTGGTGTCACTAAATTGTACACCTGAAAAACGGTGAATTGGCAAACGTTGTGTTATATATATTTTGAAAACAATGAAAGCAAAACAACAACAACAAAAGAACCCTGGATGATTATGCTAAGGATTTGTGAGAAAACTTGTCTTCAATTCTGATATTTAATCATGGTTAGAGTTTAATTAATTAGAAGTAGCCCTAGGGGCAAAGTGGTTAAGTGCTCTGCTGCTAACCAAAAGGTCAATAGGTCAAAACCACCAGCCCCCTCCACAGGAGAGAGATGTGGCAGTCTGCTTCCTTAAAGATTATAGCGTTAGAAACTCTACGGGGCAGTTCTACTCTGTCCTATAGGGTTGTTATGAGTCAGAATCGATTCGATGGCAACAGAGTTTTTGTTTGTTTGTTTGTTTGTTTGTTTAGAGCTTCATTCTTTCTTGGTCTAACACTTTGAATACAATATATACCAAACCTTTGTGTTCCTCTCTGGAAAATATGAAGAACGATTAGCCAGAATGATTTTCAAAATAATCATTTTTGTATATTA
>NW_004444193.1:2504255-2506008 GCF_000243295.1 Trichechus manatus latirostris
CATCAGTAAGTGCTTTGAGTCCTCTTCACTTTCAGCCAGCAAGGTTGTGTCATCTGCATATTGCAGGTTGTTAATGCGTCTTCCTCTAATCCTGATGTCCCTTTCTTCTTCATAGAGTCCAGCTTCTAGGATTATTTGCTCAGCATACAGATTGAATAGGTATGGTGAAAGGATAGAACCCTGATGTACACCTTTCCTGACTTTAAACCATGCAATATCTGTCTGTTCTGTTTGAACAACTGCCTCTTGATCTATGTACAGGTTCCTCAGAAGCACAATTAAGTGTTCTGGAATTCCCATTCTTTGCAATGTTATCCATAGTTTGTTATGATCCACACAGTAGAAATTGTTTAATTGGTGTATGTTCTGTTGTGTATATTCTCAACAACAACAGTAGAATAAATTATTTAAAAAAAAACTAAAAGAAAAAATAATAATTAAAAAAAAAGGAAGAAAGAAAACCCTACGGTTCAAATCTGACACACATGGGATCACCATGAGTCAGAGTCACTCTACAGCAACTGGTTACTGGTTTTATGAACAAAACAACCCTGCTTTCTTCAACCTGAGATACAGCTATTTAGACAGAGAGCACTTAAAATGCAAAGGCTGAATGTTCCAAGCCAACATACACTGAAAGCTGGTATTTTTTACTATAATGACCTAGGAGTGGAGGATTTAACCCCTTATCCCCGCTATTGATCTTTCTCACTTATTTTTTATTCCATCCATTATTTTGAGGTTCTTTTCTTGAATCTACTCATCTCTTTTAATATACAATAACCAAAATTGGAAATTATATTCTAAATAATGATTGATCAATGCCAAGTATCAGAGAATGTATCCTTGCCCATTTCATGTTGTACTCCTATTAATACATCTCTCAGTCATGTTCCCTTTTTTTAAATAACAGCATTACAAATTGCTGACTCGTATTCAGTTTATGACCCAGAATACGTCAGCCAATTCTTTTAGTACCCATGGATGCAAATCATCAGGGCCTGCACATTTGGTTACAGATTTCACTTATTTAAATTCTCTCTCTCAAAGGCTTCTTTTTTCCTTTTCCTCTTCCTAAAGTATGCATTACCTATGTCCAGAGCCAGCCCTATTCACTTGCTCATGTAGAAAGGTTTCTTAAATAGACACTGGCTGCCCTGTGGCCTTTTGATGTCATCAGTGAGTCTCTTTCTTTCCTATCTAATTAAAGGACAACACTCTGCTTTAGTCTTTTCTTGCTCCCGATAGAGTACAAAAAAAAAAAAAAAAAAATCTATTTCACCTTTGTAAGTTGCATCTCTTTTCCCGCTTTAGTAATTCTGACCTTCTATGAACCTTTCTACACGTATTTGGCCTTGAAACTTCAGGTTTCTCTAGAATTCTTTTCTATTTCAGAAGCTTATGTAGTTTTGATAAATCAATTAGATTTTCTTTTCTACTTTTCCGTCTTTTTCAGGCAGGTATGTGAACCTGTTCTTCCCTTTTGCCCTTGACAAAATTCTGATGATGCACTTTAAGAAATCTAATCTCATGTTTAAGTAATTCATTGAAAAGTGGATGAAAGGAAAGAGCCCAGATGAGTAGAAGTTTTCTTAAGAAAACATATCTATGCTCCTGTCAGAGGTCACCTACAAAAGAAAAGTATTTGACTTTATAACGGTTAACCCAGCCTGGGAATATGCATTGTGGAACACTGTTCCCTATTCTAGGTCATGCATTGCAAGCTCACTGGGAAATAATTTGCAATTTATCC
>NW_004444193.1:2515681-2517447 GCF_000243295.1 Trichechus manatus latirostris
AAAAACAAAGGCCAAAGAAAATCCATCTCTGGAGGGTAATCAGCTCATCCTGGTTTGCCCAGGATTTTCCCATTTTAACACTGATAGTCCCTTGTCCCAGGAACCCCCTCAGTTTTGGACAAACTGGGATGGTTGGTCACCTAATCATTCTCTTTGACAGATGTACACCAACTTAAAGGTTAGTCCTGTTCCTCAATCTGAGAGAACACTCATAGAAAAAAAAAATCATACCTACTACACATTTGGCCCTTTCCAAAAAAACAAAATGGGATCTTACACAGCAGATTTTGAGATATTATTAGCTACCAGATAAACTAGAAAACAAAATTCTAGCCCAAAAGATATTTATTTTCTATTTTCCTCTAAAGAACTTAATAATTATACTACAACGATTGAAAGCTATGAGGGGAGGGGGTCATTTGATGACAGAAAGAAGCCAGACCCTCAACGTGTGCTGTCATCTCTTCAAACACCAACATAATGCGAATCGAACTCTACCTGTGTAATTTTAGCAACATACTGTGCGCATGTTTAAAAAAAATCAATTTTTCTTAAGAGCCAAAGGGTTAAGGAGAGGTCGTTGGCACAATTGGAGAGCCTAAAAGCCAGATATTATTTTTGAGAGACTATAACAGCCTGGTGATCAGTTCAAGAAAATCACAGTCATTCAAGATGATGTCTTACATGTACTGGCTTCTCTGTAAAATGAATTTACCTTTTCATTATTATTTACTGAGTGAGCCAGTATTTCATTTGTATGGATTTTATCCAGCAACTAGGGGGAAAAAAAATAAAAGCACAGAAAATCTAATAAAAAGATGAAGCTGCTATACAATATTTGGAGTCTGTATCCTGTCTTTTGAGGTCACGTTTCTGTCTTTTTTATGATGTTCAAGTGAAAAAATATATACATATAGAGGTATGCATTTTATGTATTCCGATTGACAGCAAACCCAACCTGACAAGTGTGGAGACATACTTATTAGGAATGACAGCAACGAAATAGTAGCAAAAATAAAATCACAATCTCACAAGCAGGTTGGCCTTATTGATTTGTCATTTGAGTAATAATGTGGATCTTGTCTGCCCAGTACAGACATTTCAGTTCTACCATCTCAGGATGGGTGGCAGTAATATAACACAGTTAAATTTGGCACGTGATGCCATTCCCCATGGAAAAAGTTGAACCCCTAGAAAGCATGCTCTTAGCAAGTCCCCTTCTCTTGAAAGGGACCCTCCTTAAACCCCCAGCCTTTCTACTTCTCATCATCCACTGTTAATTCCTGAGAGGAAGGGACTTCACAATTAAACATCTTATGTTAGGCTACCACTTAGTCAAGAGCTCACTAAAAAAACTTGAAAAATTAAAATCTCTTGTGTAATGATTTTGCAGCGTGTGCACCCCAAGGGTCTACCACATCACTGCAAAGGGTCTGTGACTCTGTCTTGGATTTTCCCAGTCTATGTTGTTGTGGTGGTTATTGTCGGTGCCGTTGAGTCTATTCTGACTCATAGCAACCCCATGTGACAGAGTAGAACTGCCACATTGGGTTTTCTAGGCTGTCATCTTTACAGAGCAGATTGCCAGGTCTTCTCCTGCAGAGCCGCTGAGTGGGTTCGAACTGAGTGTTTAATCTTTTTGCCACCAGGGCTTCTTTCCCAATATATAGATAATAAAAATATAGCAACTATCACATAAGGGTTCTTAAACTTTTTAACATGAAAACAGGGTCCTCATACTCCAAAAGATTGAGAAACACTCATCT
>NW_004444193.1:2517857-2519154 GCF_000243295.1 Trichechus manatus latirostris
GTGGTGGAAAGCTTGCCTGTAAAACTACATTGCTTACAGCAATATTCAGATACAAGAAGCAGCATTCCCTTTTAACAAATAAAACATCTGGGTGTCTATACTATCCAGCTCCAGGGTAGTAGAGGCAACCCGGAGTAGAGGCAACCCTGAACCTTAGGGGTCCATCAGGTAAGAGCCAAGAGTCATTCAGCACTCACAGTCTGCCAGAGTGGAAGTGCTAGGTTTATGTCACCGGGGTAGGGAGGTGGCACACCTGTTAACTTGTTTTCCACACCAACTACTACAATATTTCCAGGCCCAGTATACCCATTGCTGATTCCCTCTAATTTGAGAACTTGAGCTTAATATTAAATCTTAGCTTCAGCTGAAAATCAAAATTCAATCTAAAATCAACAGTAAAACCAAAAAAAATCAAAACAGTTGCCATCAAGTCAATTCTGACTCATGATAACCCCATGTGTCAGACAGGAATTGTGTTCCATAGAATTTTCAGTGGTTGATTTTTCAGAAGTAGATCACCAGGCCTTTCTTCTGAGGCATCTCTAGGTTGACTTGAACCTCCAATCTTAACCATTTATGCTGTACAGGGACTCCTAAAGTCAACAATAAGACCTGCATGATTCTGAACAATAGTTGCCTTTGAAAGAATACAGCACCTGTTCACATTAAATATAAAGCTCAGAGGTTCAATACTAAAAAAAACTATTTGATGTAGAACAACACTCAAATTCCTAAAAAAAAAAAAAAAAAAGAGAGAGAGAGACTAGAGGAACCCCTGAGACTATCACCCTAAAATATCCTTTGAACTTGGAACTGAAGCCACTGCCAATGGTTGCCTTTCATCCAAATAATAGATTGGCTTATAAAATAAGTAATACCGCCTGTAAGTACAGTGTTCCCTTAAATAATCAACTATATGAGACCAAACAGTCAACATTTACCCTAAAATAAAAATGAGATGATAAGAAGCAGCAGGGAAGCTAGATTAATGGAAACAGAACAAACAGAATGGAAGTAATGAGAATGTTAACACATTGTGAAAAATTTAACCAATGTCATAGAACAATTTGTATAAAAATTGTTAAATAGGAATCTAATTTACCATGTAAACTTACACCTAAAACACAATAAAATGTATTTTAAAAAAAACTATTTGAAATGACAGCTCTGTGGCTCTCTTGATGAATATGAAATAACGTTGTTGGTATAAAATAACATTAAAGAGGAAAATTGTAATACAAAATGGCATTTAAAAATCAAGTTATTCAGTATAACTAGGCAAAATGCTTATATGTAC
>NW_004444193.1:2519618-2528756 GCF_000243295.1 Trichechus manatus latirostris
TGTTAATGCTGACCTTCTCTGGAGCAACGTGCTCTCTGTACCTTCCACACATGTCTAATCACTAGGGAGTTGTCTAGCTACACGAATTTGTCACATTCGTCAGCTAAATCAGTGCTCCAAATGCACAATGTTGTACTTAGAAACATTATGTGAATTTATTAAATTCTCTGGAGGACTTTGGGTCCATAAAGCAGTAAATTGATTACAGGGAACTGAGGCCATAATATTTTCATTGGCAACCAAAGCAGTCATGCTCCATATTGGCAACGGCATGTGAAGAGAAACCATTCCTCACTTCACTTAAGCCATCAAGCTGAGAATCACAAACAAGGAGAAGGGCCTGGGAGGCACCAACAGAATTTGTCATTTAATCAGTTACTTCCAAAGTGCCAGCTTTCGGGTGCATCAGTTATAGGAAAACGTGAGAAATGCAGAGATCCTTTTCTACTCTGGATTTGCCTACAAATGCTTTCAGAATTAGCCCTGGAGGTCATAGCTGGTCATTGACTGGGCCATAACTTTGCTATCACAATGAGGCACATTAGCAGCAAGGAGGAGGAGAGGGTAGATCCATGTTGATGACATAATTTTTATGCCAAACATCCTTATATGTGATCTGGTCACCATGTACCTGACTACCAATACTCCTTGGAAAGGGAGAAGGGACAATCCTAATATTTTCTAAGGTGCCTAATGTGCCAGGAATTACCATAGGTGCTTTCCCATATTTTATCCTGTTTCTAGCTTGGCAACAGCCTTATGAGCTAGGAATTATAACTCTTGCTTATAAGTGAGAAAACCAGGTTAAGTAACTTGCCCAAGATCAATCACACAGTGAATAAGGGGTTAAGTTGGGATCCAAACCAGGACTATGCGATTCCAAAGAAGTCCTTGTTCCACGACCCCACTTCAAAATATCTGCTCCTTTTTTCTTCCAACAGATTTTACTCTTAGAAAAGGTAATTGGATATCTTTCTGATGCCACATGGACCAGCTTTCACTATCTTAAGAGTCTCTGGACAGAGGAGAAGGCAAATTTGGGGGCAGTCCCATTAGCATCTTGGGACCAACAGTATCATTTTGGAGGCTCTTCCTAGAATATCACTTTCCGGAGGCATCCTGCAAAAGAGTAAGACGGTAAAATTCAAGTATGATGAATAATAATATATATTTTTAAATGTATTACTACCAGTTACCATACAGTCAATTCCAACTCATGGCAACCCCATGCATGTCAGAGTAGAATTGTGCTCCATAAGGTTTTCAATGGCTGACTTTTCAGAAGTAGATTGCCAGGCCTTTCTTCTGAGGCACCTCTGGATGGACTTGAACACCCAACATTTTTGGTTAACAACTGACTGCATTAACCGTTTGCACCACCAGGGAACTCCAAATGTATCACTAGATTTTGGTAAATATCTAAAATGACCATGATTCTTCCCTCTCAGTGTTAAAGGTGGTAATGCCAGGGTCATAATAGAGGGGTGGTAATTCTTACTTCTTTGCAGTCTCCAGACTTAACAAGGTCTCTGTATTTGAGAAGCAAAAGCCTGGCCTCAGAGAGCACCACGGAATCACCAGCCGTCCATCTGTTCCTCTCCCTGCGCCAAGGTCCTTAGAATGAGCCACCTGGCTGTGATAGACAGAGAAAGCAAGGTCTCCATAAGGCCTAAAAACCACTGGGCTAAAGGCTAACCTAGTAGGACAGACTTTGTTTTATTAATTTGTGGATTCCTCGTGTTTGGCAATCTGCCTAGTACATACTAGATCCCCAGTAAGTGTTTATTAAATTCATTTGAAATATTAAGACAGCAGAGCAGTTTGTCAAGTTATAAATATCAGAATATTTAAGAATTACTTTGTGAGATGTTTACTGAAGTAATGATTCACAAGAATAACTGTATTTCATACGTGGTAATTCACAAAATTATGCCCAGCACTTTCTAGTTCATCTTAAAGCTATATATTTAAACAACTCTTGAGCCTATAGCAAAAATTATCCACTATCTCCTGTATCAGAATTTCTCCTGACATATGTCCTATGTCCCCATTCAGCACAGGCGTTCAAGACTGGAATTGCCCAGGTCATAGCAAGCATACAATCAACTTGGATTAACCATTGTTTCTGCATATTTCTTCTCCTTCCCCATGCTACTGGCTGTAGTTGTATGAATTGCAAAGACTGTATTCTCCCTTTGACTTTTTGTTTATGAAGAGAGGTGGCAGATTTTTCCCCCTATTTCTTGCTTGATGCTAAAAATCCTATCAGTCCTTCAGATACTAACGTAATTCATTTTGTGACTAATGTTGTGAACTCCATTTACACAGCCCAAACCCAAAAAGCCTGGAATGCTACATGAAACAGCACCATCTACGGGCGCCATTGTCATATTACACCCTCATGCCCTAGCCTTGAAACCAAAATCCAAACCCATTGAGTCAATTTCGACTCATAGCGACATTATAGGACCCCATAGGACTTACAACACTATAAATCTTTACGGAAGCAAGCTGCCACATCTTTCCCCAGCGGAGTAGCTGGTGGGCTTGAACTGCCGACCTTTTGGTTAGCAGCCGAGCACTTCACCCTGCGCCTAAAATTTCCATACTCTTTCCTGTCGGGGGAGCAGTGGTGAAGAGTTCGGCTGCTAACCAAAAGGTTGGCAGTTCGAATCCACCAGCTGCTCCTTGGGAACCTTATGGGGCAGTTCTATTCTGTCCTGTATGGTCGCTATGAGTCAGAATCAACTCAATGGCAACAGGTTGGTTGGTTTGTTTCCCTGCTGGGAAACTGACAAGTAACTTCATAAACAGAACCAATTAGAAAGACTTAAAATATAATGAATTCCTTACTCTACCTTCATGTAAACTACTCCAGCTCACTATTTTTATTTAAAAGAGATCTCATCTTCACCTTTTTTCTTGGACCGTAAAGTTGTGAATGGCAAGAGTTTTCTTCAAGTCTGACGCTAACATCGAACAGTCTGAAACCAAGCATTTCATGTCTTTGTGGTAAATGGGCTCAGTAGTACTATTCCATAGGTAGCAAATTTATTTCCCTTACAAAACACCAGAACAAGCTTTGATTATAATTGTATAATTGTTTGTTGTGTTTTTTTTTGTTTTGTTCTGTTTTTTTACTGTGAACATTTGTTTATTCCTGATCAGAGCATTCATTCAACAAATATTTATTGATCATCTACTATGCACCAGGCACTGTGCTAGGCTTGGGGATATCACATTGAACAATGTGGATCTTGTCTCTGCCCACACAGAGTTTATAGCCTAGGAAAAAGATTAGACAACCCATACAATGTCGTAAGTTTTATAAAGGGAGAAACAAGGTGGTAGGGAACCTCAGAGCAGGGGAACTTAATATAGTTTAAAGGACTTAAGGGTCACCTTATAGCAGATGCTCTTGGTATCCCACCTATACCCCTTCAACCCACACTGAAAGTAACTTGCAGCTTCAAAAGACATTTCTAGTCACACTGAAGTTTTCCTAGGTCAAACACCTATATTCCCCTACCTCAGGACTTTTTGTTAGCCACAGAACAGGCATGTGCTGGAGAATTAACATCCTCAAAGCAACCCTCAACCAATGAGTGGTGGGAGTCGGTGGATAAATTCCTAAGCTTCCTCGCCCCTCAATGTACAATTCTGAAATATATTCCACTCAGTCTCTTGGAAGTCACCCATGGGACATATGCAATTAGCATGCTGACAGGATCGTTAGGATTTGAATGGATTCAATTAAAAAAAAAAAAATCCCTCTTTCCCACAAGGGTTGTAAAGCAATTGAGAAATAACACCAAAGAATAGGGCAGATATCATGAAGACCACATCGTTAATATTGAAGATATTTCAGCTGCTAACTGAAAGGTTGACGGTTCTAACCCACTCAGCAGCTCCATGGGAGAAAAGACCTGATGATCTGCTCCCATAAAGATTATACCCTAGAAAAATCTATAAGGAAGTTCTACTCTGTCACATGGGATTGCTATGAGTCAGAATTGACTAAACGGCACCTAACAACAACAGTATTGGAGAATGTGACATATCTTTCGGCAAGTGGAAGCCATAGTAGTCAACCTCAGAATTAGACAGCTTATCTACAAAGTCACAAGCATCACTGGATTGAAGCAAGACTCTGAGAGTCTAATACATTTATGGCAAGGAGAATTAGAATAGAATGCACTGCTAGGCAGGCAAGCTCACTCCCAAGAAAAAAAGGGGAGAGACTGGCTATACATCATAGTTTCTCCTTCCACATTAACCAGTCAGATAAGAGACCCCTTCTCCAGAAAGAAGCAAAGAAGGCCAAGAGTATTACACTCGTGGAGCTACCCCCCAGCATAGAATAAAACATCAATCATGGAAAGGAATGCCACCACACCCACCACCACCCCATCCCTGTCAAAGCATCAACATAGCTTTGCTAATCCAGTGATTCTCCCACCACACAACTCCATATAATACACAAAAAACATGAAATCTTTTAATTTGCATGCTCTCAACACTCTTTCCATGTGATAATATTATTAGCTGCCCTTGCATCAGCCCCCAACTCATGGAGACCCCTTGCACCATGAAACAATCTGACCTTTGTGATTCATAGGGTTTTCACTGGCTGATTTTCAGCAATAGGTCACGAGACCTTTCTTCCTACTCCACCCTAGTCTGGAAGCTCCATTGAAATCTGTGCAGCATCATAACAACATGCAAGCCTCCACCAACAGATGGCTGGTGGCTGTGCATGAGGAGCGTTGTCCAAGAATTGAACCCAGGTCACTCACATGGAAGGCAAGAAATCTACCACTGAGCCAACAATGCTTCTGTGTGATGTTGGTCCCCAGTTAAGACCACAGTAATCAATTATATGGACAGAAAATGAACACTAAATCAACGGTCTTTGTGACAGTAATAAATCAATGGAGTTTAGCCATGTAGTACTTGCCCACAAAACACATTTAAGTAAACCTTTGTTGTTGTTTTTCTGATTGTTTTTAACAAATATTGAATGCTAACTATGTGCTAAAGCTATTACATACTTATTTAACCCTCATGATAATCTTATGAGATAAGTACTAGTATTATCCTCATTATTCAGATGAGGGAACTGAGTCTTGCTGAAGTCATAAAGTTAATAAGATTGGAGCCAGAATTCTAACCTAGGTCACTCTTTTCCAATCTAACCACTACACTATCATGTATGTCTTAAAAGAAGTCATTCAATTTGCTCTAAATGAGAAATGTGAGCAGAGCAGTGAGTTCTGAAACATATTAGTGAATACCACAAATTGATTCAAATATTGTGCTTCATGATTTATTAGCCCTCAAATGCACAAACCAAATCCTGTTCGGGAGCAAAGTCTAAAAAGACTGGAAAGAGGAAGAAAATACCTCCATTTTTTTAGACAAATCATTACCAAGCATCTTTCAAACTGAGGTTAATACTAGTAATACCTCTAGCTCTTTGAGGTTCTATTTAGCCCTATTTTCTGTATCAATGAGATAATCTTTTTTTGGCTTAGTTCAGTGGCTTCAATATTTCTTAGACACTACTTGTTAAATTTATACAATTTTGTAAAAATGTTATACATAGAATACCATATTTTTACTAAGCAAATAATGCGTGCCTACTATGTTTATTTGCCAACTGTGTCCTCCCACCTCAGATTGCCTATTGCTGTAAAAAGAAAAAAAATTAGCATACAGCACTTACCAAAATACCTCACGGGCAGAGGGTGTGCGACTGGCAAACAAATGTAGAAGATGCTCGTTATTTGTGTAAAAATACTGCAATTACAGCCCCTTATTAATTAGTATTATAGCATTATAATTATTTCTTTAGATGTTTACTTGTGTTTTATTGACTATGCAAAGGCATGCAACCGTGTGGATCATAACAAATTATGGATAACATTGCGAAGAATGGGAATTCCAGAACGCTTAATTGTGCTCATAAGGAACCTGTACACAGATAAAGAGGCAGTTGTTCCAACAGAACAAGGGGATACTGCTTGGTTTAAAGTCAGGAAAGGTGTATCCTTTCGCCATACTTATTCAATCTGTTGTTGTTGTTGTTAGGTGCCAACAAGTCGGTTCCGACTTATAGCAACCCTATGTACAGCAGAAGGAAACACTGCCCAGTCCTTCTTATTTTTCGATAATTCTCTACTTTACCAAGCATCATGTCCTTCTTCAGGGACAGATCCCTCCTGGTAACATGTCCAAAGTATGGAAGACATAGTCTCATCATCCTTGTTTGTAAGGAGCATTTTGGCTGTACTTCTAAAACAGATTTGTTCATTCTTTTGGCAGTCTATTGTTGTTGCTGTTGCTATTAGGTGCTGTCGAGTTGCTTCCAACTCATAGCAACCCCATGTACAACAGAATGAAACACTGCCCGGTCCTGAGCCATCCTCACAATCGTTGTTATGCTTGAGCCCATTGTTGCAGCCGCTGTGTCAATCCATCTTGTTGAGGGTCTTCCTCTTTTTTGCTCACTTTCTACTTTACCAGGCATGATGTCCTTTTCCAGGGACTGATCCCTCCTGACAACAAGTCCAAAGTATGTAAGACGTAGTCTCACTGTCCTTGCTTCTAAGGAGCATTCTGGCTGTACTTCTTCCAAGGCAGTCCATAGTATATTCAATATTCTTCTCCAACACCACAATTCAAAGGTGTCAATTCTTCTTTGATCTTCCTTATTCATTACCCAGCTTTCACATGCATATGAGGCTATTGAAAACACCATGGCTTGGGTCAAGCACACCTTAGTCTTCAAGGTGATGTCTTTGATTTTTAACATTTTAAAGAGATCTTTTGGATCAGATTTGCCCAATGTAATGCGTCTTTTGATTTCTTGATTGCTGCTTGCATGGGTGTTGATTGTGAATCCAAGTAAAATGAAATCTTTGACAACTTCAATCTTTTCTCTCTTTATCATGATGTTGCTTATTGGTCCAGTTGTGAGGATTTTTGTTTTTTTATGTTGAGGTGTAATCCATACTGAAGGCTGAAGTCTTTGATCTTCATCAATAAGTGCTTCAAGTCCTCTTCATTTTCAGCAAGCAAGAGTTTGTGATTGCTCTTGTTAGTCGTTCATTGGCCCAGCAAGCATTTCCATCCCCCTGTCTAAGGTAAGGAACCCCGCTGACACAGTAGTTAAGAACTCAGTTGCTAACCAAAAGGGCAGCAGTTCGAATCCACCAGCTGCTCTTTGGAAATCCTATGGGGCAGTTCTACTCTGTTCTATAGGGTTGCTTTGAGTCGGAACCGACTCTACGGCGATGGGTTTGGTTTGGGTTTTTTTGGTCTAAGGTAGTATACTTCCTCCATTCTCTTCCATCCCCCAACCACAAGAGAGGATCACTGGGTCCAAGCTGGCTGTTCATGGTGCCCTTTATTACATGATTGGTGCCAGACTTGGCCTTTGACCCAAAGCAGGCCAGAATCCTTCCTTGACATTCTTCTATTTGTAGCTGAGTCATAATGCTGTAACAACTTGACCTGAACTTCTGGCAGCCATCTTCCCTGCAGTAAGAGTGAATGAAACAGAACAGAAATGAGAAACAGAAGGGGTAGGTCATGGTGACACGGAGTCCTGGATCTAGCCTCCAAGACCATGATTCCTTCAGCAATCCCTTCAGTTCTGTGAGATAACCCCTTTTCTTGCTTAAACCAAAAAAACCAAACCCATTGCCATTGAGTTGATTCTGAGTCATGGCCACCATGTGTGTTACAAAGTAGAGCTGCTCCATAGGGTTTCCTTAGCTATAATCTTTGTGGAAGCAGATTGCCAGGCCTTTTAACCACAGTGCCACTGTGGTTTGAACCACCAACCTTTGGGTTAGTAGTCGAGCGCAAACTGTTTACACCATCCAGGAACACTGTTTTCTGGATTTAGCCTCCAAGGCCTTGGTTCCCCCAGCAATTCCTTCGTTTCTGCGAGACAGTCCCTTCTCTTGCTGAAGCTTTTTTGAAATGAGTTTCGGGCACGCAAAGATGAAAGAAACTTGATTAATATTATAGGGCATTGCCATAGCATGATAATGTAACCTCCCTTTATGATATTGGTTCTATAGGGAGAAGTTTTCAAGTCCCAAGAGCCCAAAAGCCCTTCATAAACTTTTTAAACACAACCTTACTGGCAAGCTGAAGAGTTGACTTCAATACGTTCATAATGCTGACCACAAGATGGCACCTAAACCATTCTTTCAAAGGCTTCTCATAGAGGTGCTCAAAATGATTGCCAAATTCTAATGTCTTGCTTATGTTCCACATAGCTCCTATGTATGCATATAGATTGCAAAACCATTCCGTTTTAGATAATTCCATATGCACTCTGGTAATTACAGTGTGACTTCTCAGAGCATCCTTCACATAAAGGTCTCCAGTAGATGGTCAAATCACCAAAATATTGTGAAAAGATAAAGCTTGGTCATTTCAGGATAACGGATCAACTTGCAATGTACTTAAGAAATTTAATCATATTGAAATGCTCTGAGAGCTGAGATCAACAAACCCCAATTATGCACCCATGAAATCAGCCTGATTATCTGCCCTTGCTTCTTAGCCAAACATAATTTTATATTATTTCTTAAATTGTTTTCTTCTGTTGGCAATGACGTTAAGTCAACAAATTTGTATCCCTGAATCTACACTAGATTTAGTGTCCACTAACTAATTAGCCAGAGAAGTCCTCTTGAAGCTTGTCTTCTGTTTTCAGTCACAACCTGTTGCTGCTGTTGGGTGCCATCAAGTCGATTCCCACTCATAGCGACCCTATAGGACAGAGGAGAACTGTCCCATAGGGTTTCCTAGGCTGTAATCTTCACAGGATCAGATCACCAGCTCTTTTCTCCCCCTGAGCCACTGGTGGGTTTGAACCACCAACCTTTCAGTTAGCAGGCGAGTCCTTTAACCACTGCTCCACCAGGGCTCCTTCAGTCACAACCTCCTACACGTCAACTCAAAAATATACTACAGTTTACAGATTATTTGCACGATATTTTAACCTCAGTTTAAGAAAATGGAAGGACAAGGCCTCTTGGATAAAACACAGGGCTCCTCCTACTATAATGAAGGTTTTGTGAAGTCTCTTTATGGGGAAAGTTCTTCCCCCTTGTATTA
>NW_004444193.1:2531799-2532802 GCF_000243295.1 Trichechus manatus latirostris
GTTCCAAATTTCTTGGCATAGATGAGCAAGCACTTCCAGCACCGCGTCTGTTTGTTGAAACATCTCAATTGGTATTCCATCAATTCCTAGAGTCTTGTTTTTTGCCAATGTCTGCAATGCAGCGTGGACTTCTTACTTCAATACCGTTGGTTACTGCTCATATGATACCTCCTGAAATGGTTGAACGTCAACCAATTCTTTTTGGTATAATGACCCTGTGTATTCCTTCCATTTTCTTTTGATGCTTCCTGAGTCATTAAGTATTTTCCCCATAGAATCCTTCAATATTTCAACTTAAGTCTTGAATTTTTTCTTCAGTTCTTTCAGCTTGAGAAATGCAGAGTGCATTCTTCACTTTTGGTTTTCTAACTCCAGGTCTTTGCACGTCATTATAATACTTCATTTTGACTTCTTGAGCTGCCCTTTGAAATCTTCTGTTCAGCTCTTTTACTTCAGCATTTCTTCCTTTTGCTTTAGCTACTTGATGCTCAAGATAAAGTTTCAGAGTCTCTTCTGATATCCATTTTGGTCTTTTCTTTCTTTTGTGTCTTTTTAATGACCTCTTGCATTCTTCATGTATGATGTCTTTGATGTCATCCCACAACTCATCTGGTCTTCAGTCATTAGGGTTCAATGTGGCAAATCTGTTCTTGAGATAGTCTCTAAATTCAGGTGGGATATACTCAAGGTCATACTTTGGCTCTCGTCAACTTGTTTAAATTTTTTTCAGTTTCAACATGAACTTGCACATGAGTAATTGATGATCTGTTCCACAGTCGGCCCCTGGCCTTGTTCTGACTGATGATACTGAGCTTTTCCATCATCTCTTCCCACAGGCGTAGTCGCTTTGATTCCTGTGTATCACATCTGGCGAGGTCCACACATATAGTTGCAGTTTATGTTGGTTAAAAAAGATATTTGCAATCAGGAAGATGTTGGTTTTGCAAAATTCTATCAGGCAATCTCCAGCATCACTTCTATCACCAAGGCCATATTTTTCAAC
>NW_004444193.1:2534616-2538092 GCF_000243295.1 Trichechus manatus latirostris
TTTTTTTTCATCTGTAACAGCCTAACTCACATGAGTCAATTAAGAAAGTATCTGTAAATGTGCTTAGTAAAAAATATATTATTTTTATTGTTAATATGGTATTATTTGTGAACCATTTCCTCCACTTAAATGTTTTTTCTCCCTTCTCTCCATTGTCCCTCTCTCAAGTCCAGGTTGTTTTGTTTTGTTTTTGAGTGACAAAAGTGTTTTGGAATTAGATAGTGATGACGGGTGCACAAAGGTCCCTAGGTGGTACAAACGGTTTGGACTTGGCTGCTAATCTAAAAGTTGATGGTTCAAACCCACCCAGTGGTACCCTGGAAGAAAGCCCTGGTGATCTACTTCCATTAAGATTACATCCAAGAAAACCCTATGGAGCAATTCTACTCTGTAACATACAAGGTCACCATGAGTAGGGATTAACTCACCGACAATGGGTTTGGGTTTTTTTGTTTGTTGGTTTTGATGGGTTACAACTTTGCAAATATACTGAGTTGTACACTTTAAAGTGTGAGTTCTATGGCATGTAAATTATATCTCGATTAAAAAAAATGTAGACAACAAACCCTGTAGTATTAGCAATACCTGGTTGTCTTAGTCAACCAGTCAGTATCAAACATTTTCACAACACATTGCAATTGTTGCATATATCATGAAATATTATGTATACTCATGTTACTTAACATGTAAGTAAATTTTAAAACTATATTTCAATATAATTGGTTTCCTTTGTGATTCTATCTTACTTTATGCATTGAAAAACATTTTTCTGAGAAAGGATCCATAAGCTTTACCAGACTGGCATGAGTTCATGGCACAAGAAAATGTTAAGAGCCATTGTAGAAAACAGTGTGGCAGATCCTCAAAAAATCTAAAAATAGAACCACCATATGACCCAGCTATTCCACTCCTTGAAAAGAGACTCAAACAGAGACTTGTACACCAATGTTCATTGCAGCACTATTCACAATAGCCAAAACGTGGAAACAACCTGAATGCAAATCAATGGATAAACAAAGTGTGGTACATACATACAATGTAATACTACTTAGCCAGTAGAAGAAATGAAGTGTTGATTCATGCTGCAATATGGATGGAGCTTGAAGACACTATGCTGAGTGAAATAAGTCAATCACAAAAGGACAAATATTGTATGACCTCGCTTATATAAAAAGACAAGAAAAAGAAAAAGCATAGAGACCAAAGTTTATTAGTGGTCACCAGGGGTGAGAAAGAGGGGGAAAAGGGTGGTTAACAATGATGGAAAAATCACACTGATTAAGGGTAGGGTTGCACAGCTGATTGTTGTAATTGCTATGGGTAAGTTGTACACCTGGAAAAAGCTGAACTGGAAAAAGTTGTCTGATAGATATCGTCTCAGTTATCTAGTGCTGCTATAACAGAAATACCATAAATGAATAGCCTTAACAAACAGAAATTTATTCTCTCACAGTTTAGGAGGCTAGAAGTCTGAATTCAGGGTGCTAGCTCCAGGAGAAGGCTTTCTCTCTCTGTCGGCTCTGGGGGAAGGTCCTTGTCATCAATCTTCCCCTGGTCTAGGAGCTTCTCAGCCCAGGGACTTTTTTTTTGCATACCATAAAATTTACGCTTTTAGTCTCAAAAGCTTGTGAGCAGCCATCTAAGATACTCCACTGGTCTCACCCCATCTGGAGAAAGGGAGAATGAAGAAAACCAAAGACACAAGGGAAAGATTAGTCCAAAGGACTAATGGACCACAACTACCATGGCATCTACCAGACTGAATCCAGTACAACTAGATGGTGACTGGATACCACCACTGACTACTCTGACAGTTATCACAATAGAGTATCCCAAACAGAGCTGGAGAAAAATGTAGAACAAAATTCTAACCCACAAAAAAAGACCAGACTTACTGGCCTGCCAGAGACTGGAGAAACCCCACGAGTATGGCCCCTGGACACACGTTTAGCTCAGTAATGAAGTCATTCCTGAGGTTCACCCTGCTGCCAAAGATAAGACAGGCTCATAAAACAGAACGAGACTAAAGGGGCACACCAGCCCAGGGGCAAGGCCTAGGAGGCAGAAGGGATAGGAAAGATGGTAATAGGGAACCCAAGGTCGAGAAGGGGAGAGTGTTGACATGTCATGGGGTTGGTAACCAATGTCACAAAACAATATGTGTACTAATTGTTTAATGAGAAGCTAGTTTTTTCTGTAAACCTTCATCTAAAGTACAATTTAAAAAATTCATCCTTTTAAAGTATACAGTTCAGTAGTTTTTAGTGTAGTCTCAAGATTATAGAAACATCATCACTATCAATTTCCAGATCATTTCCACCAACCCGAAAAGAAACCTTGTACCCATTATCAGTTGATCCACTTTCTGTATCTATAGATTTGCCTACTCTGGACATTTAATGTACAATGAAATTATACAATAAATATAAAAGGAAGATAGGGAGCCAACATGGTGCTATAGACAGAAGAACCATACCATCCCTCCACAGCAAAGACCTCAAAAACTAAGTAAAACAGAGACAAACATCAATCCTGGAACCCTAAGCATCAAACTAAGAGATAAAGAACTCAACCAAGCACCAAATGGAATAAGAAACTGACAGAGAACATAGAGCGAGGAGAGACACGGATCAGAGGTCCCTTATCAGCTAACGTAGCACTGATTCACCGTTTTGGACTCCTGTCAGAGATCAGGGGACAGGGAGTACAGGAAAGCAGCTTCATGGAGCTCCCAGCAGGAGACAGAGCACCCAGTAACCAGCGATACACACCATCCCACCACCCCACCCTTCTTCCCCTGCTCAGTCTCTGCCAATTCGCCACAAGCCATGGTCGCTCAGCTGGGAGGCATGACTCTGTGCCACTTCAGTTCATCCCACCCACACCAACCAGCTCCTTCAATGCCATTTCTTTGTTGCTAGTGTTTCTTTTGTCAGCTTCTTCTGGTTTCTTTCCTCTCTCTCACTTCCTCCCTTACCTTTTCCTCGAACACCTGCCTCCCTGTGCCATCTCAGCTTCTTCTTGACAGACTGTGAAGCACTGCTTGGCTGGGGGACCCTTCCCTGGTCTGTGCTACCAAGCTGGTGGGATTCCTGGGGCCTTTGTTTGTTTTCTTTTTCTTTTTCCCTTTTTGTTTTTCTTCATTTCTCAGTTTCTCATCTCTCTCTACTTACCTTCTTTTCCTGTCTTCTAAATACCTGGTGCTGTGTATCATCTTCACCCCTTCTAGCCAGGCCGTACTGCTTAACTTGGAAGCCACTTCCCCAGTTGCCAGTGGAATCCCTGGGGGCATTTCTTTCTTTCTTTCCTTTTTGTTTTTCTTCATTTCTCAGTTTCTCATCTCTACTTTCCTTCTTTTCCTGTTTTCCGAATACCTGGTGCTGTGTGCCATCTCTGCCCTTTCTAGATGGGCTGTGCCCCAAGGCCTGGAAGCCACTTCCCCAGTCGCCAGTGGGATCCCAGGAGGCATTTCTTTT
>NW_004444193.1:2538192-2540074 GCF_000243295.1 Trichechus manatus latirostris
TTTTTCTGTTTTCCTTTTTGTTTCTCTTCCTTTCTCAGTTTCTTGTCTCTCCACTCCAATGACAGTCTCTCTCAGCACTTTTGGCCCCTGTTTCTCTCCCCTCTTTCTCTTCTTTCCCATGCCCACTTAGCTCCACACGTCACAGCATCCCCTATCTGCATCATGTACTGAACATCGCACCCCTAAGCAGCACAGGCATGGCCTACCGGAACCTGTCTTGCACTGACCCCTGGTCCTCCCTGTCGGTTCCGGCGTGTGCCATAAACAACCAATCCCAGCCACTCCCTTTCACCTGGATCTAGCCTGCTGCACCATAGCTGAGTGACTAACCCTGCCCACTGGACAAGGAAGTGAAAAGTATTATGCCCACAGACTAGAAAACAGCAAAGAATGCACAGCCTGCCTGCACAGACATAATGAAATAAAACAAAAAGCAGGATGAAACAAACAAATCTGCAAACAATAAATGAAGAAAATAACTACTGAATGTCCTGAAGACAGCAGACAATATCAAAACCTATACCAAAATAGGACAGGATGGTTCCAGAAGGCATCCAAAATAAAACACCAGATGAATTTCCAGTAGAAGAAAAGGCTCTGGAACTACCTGATAGGAAATTCAAATTTCTAATATTCAGAGCTATCCAAGAGTTGAAGTAAAAAACAGACAAAAATGAGGAAAAATGAGACAAATTCGTGGAAAAGGCAGACAAAATCATGGAAATTTCAGACAAAACAATGGAATAATTCAGAAAAATAATGCTGGAACAAAGTATCAAAATAAATTCACAACTAGAAATCATACAAAAACAACAATCGTAAATCCAAAAGATAAACAACAAGATGTCAGAAATGGAGTGTCATAGAAGGTCTGAGGAGTAGGTTTGGAACAATGGAAGACAGGATCAGCAAAATTGAAGACAAATATGTGGATAGCATTTTGAGAAAAAATCAGAGAAAAGAACTAAGAAAAATGAAGAAACCCTGATAATGACGTGGGATACAATCAAAGGCAAAAATTTGCAAGAGATCAAAGTTCCAGAACAGGAGGAGAAAACAGAAAACACAGAGAGGATTACTGAAGAATTATTGACAGAAAACTTCCCTAACATTATGAAAGATGAAAAGCTGACCGTGCAAGAAGCTCGATGAAATCCATGTAGGATCGACTCCAAAAGAAAATCACCAAGGCATATCATAATCACACTTGCTAAAACCAAAGGCAAAGAAAGAATCCTGGGAGCAGCTCAAAAAAAAACAAAAAGTCACATACAGAGGGGAAACAATAAGACTAAGCTCTGATTACTCAGCAGAAACCATGCAGGCAAACAGGCAATGGGATGACATATACAAAACTTTGAAAGAAAAAAATTGCCAACCAAGAATAATACATCCTGCAAAACTCTCATTCAAATATAATGATTAAATCAGAACAATAAAAGAGGGAACAAACAATGTAGGTATAGAACTTTCTAATGGAGAGGAAGGCAAAGCGATACCAAGTAATAAAAGACAAGTTCAAAACTAGGAAGATAAAGGTAGCTTTCAAGGCTACCACAAAGAAAGTTAACAAATGGTACTCATCAAAATGAAGAAAAACATAAAGTCTCAGTAAAAACAAAATCTACAAAAATAAAAGAAATGAAATACAAAATCCACAAACAAAAGGAATTCAGCACAAGAGAGTAAGAGGAACAAAGAAAATGTCAGCATCACAAAAAAAAAAAAACACTACAAATGACAGCAATAAACTCACACCTATCAATAATTACACTGAAAATAAGTAGCCTAAATGCACCCATAAACAGAGAGTGATGGAATGGATAAAAAAAAACAGGATCCATCAATATGCTGTCTACAAGAGACACACCTTAGAAACAAA
>NW_004444193.1:2540901-2542417 GCF_000243295.1 Trichechus manatus latirostris
CACCAGAAGAAAGGAAATAATAAAGATCAGAGCAGAAATAAATGAAACAGAGAATAGAAAAACAATAGAAAGAGTCAACAAAACCAAAAATTGTTTTTTTGAAAGTAGCAATAAAATTGACAAACCACTGACCAAACTGACAAAAGAAAACCAAGAGAGGATGAAAATAATCCAAATAAGAAATGAAATAAGGGACATTACAACAGGCCCAACTGAAATAAAAAGGATCATAACAGAGTATTATGAAAAACTATACTCCAACAAATTTGAAAACCTAGAAGAAGGGAACAAGTTTCTAGAAACACACCACCTACCAAAACTAACACAAAATGATGTTGAAAATCTGAGCAGACCCATAACATGAGAAGAGATTGAAAAATAACTCCCAACAAAAAAAACAGTGGCCCAGAGGGCTTCACTGGAGAATTCTACCAAACATTCAAAGAAGAGCTTACACCAGTACTACTCAAACAATTTCAGAACATAGAAAAGGAAGGGATACTTCTGAAGTCATTCTATGAAGCTGGCATAAGCCTGATACCAAAACCAGACAAAGACACCACCAAAAAAGAAAACTACAGACGAATATCTCTCATGAATATAGATGCAAAAATTTTCAAAAAAATTCTAACCAATAGAATTCAGCATCATATCAAAAAAAATAATACGTCACGACAAAGTAGGATTCATACCAGGTCTGATGGTTAAGATTGCGTGTCAGCTTGGCTGGGCCATGACTCTTAGTGTTTATATGTGATCACTCCCATGATTGAATATGCTGTGAACAGCCAATCAGATGAAAGGGAGTTTCCTAGGGTTTGTGGCCTGCATCTGAATATAAGCAGACTTTCTGGCTTTTTGCTCACTCTGGATCCTACAACTGCCTCCTGTCGTCTCATCTCCAGTTCCTGGGACTTGAGCTGTCAGCTTGCCTGCTGAACTTGGGATTCATCAATATTCACAGCCTGTGAGTAGAGCCCTGCCCTCCAACCTGCTGATTTTGGGTTCACCAGCCCCTGCAGCTATGTGAATCAGGAGAAACCTTGCAGTCTTGCCTGCCAGTCTTGGAATTCATTGACCTTCACAGCCTGTGAGCAGGAGCCCTGCTCTCCGACCTGCCGATCTTGGGCTCACCAGCTTTTGCGGCTGCATGAATTGGGAGAGGCCTCCACCCTGATCCACAGACTTGGGACATTCTAGCCTCTACAATTGTGTGAGCTGTTTCCTTGATATAAATTTTTCTATGTATATATTTATACGCATTACTAGTTTTGCTTCTCTAGAGAACCCAGCGTAAGACATTTGGTACTGAGAGTGGTTCTAGAGAAACAAAATTGTAAGGATGAGTTTTCTAAATTGATTCTCAAGTCTGGTTAGACTTGAAGATGTTGATGACTCTGCTTTTAGCAGTAAAGAGGACACTGCTAGTCCATGGTGTGAGGTGGCAATATAAATATGCAAAATATCACCACCAGTAGATCAGGTATTGGTGAAAGGCGAGGCTCAGGGTGAACAC
>NW_004444193.1:2543181-2545164 GCF_000243295.1 Trichechus manatus latirostris
GAAACCTGGGGAATATGTGTGGGAATGGCTATTAAGGGTGTGGGATAATGGTGCAAGGAACATAAAGATGGATCAGTGTGAGTTTATTGTTATGGGTCCACTAAGCACAGATTGTTCATTCAATGTTTCAGCGCAAGAAGTTAAGAAAGGATTTAATAGTTATTTGGTTGAGTTCCTGAAGCACGGATTACGAGGTGGCCTACACTAATTCAAGTTGAAGTACCAGATCTGCCTTGGTATACTGTAGAAGAAGGTATTCAAAGGCTTAGGGAAATTGGCATGCTAGAGCAGATTTATCAGGTTAGACTCACAGACCCACACATGGAGTGCCCAGAGTACACACCTTTTACCACAACTGTGAGGAATACATTTGTGAAGGGAGCTCCAGCATCCTTGAAGACTGCTGTGATTGCTATTTTATGTAAGTCAGATGTAACAGTGGGAACTGCCCTAACTGAATTAAGACACCTAACTACAATGGGGCTGATTGGACCCCGTGGTAGTAGGGGCCAAGTGGCAGCACTCAATCGACAAAGATAAGGTGGGCATGGTTATAGTAATGGACAGCGGAGCCAAAGCAGTAATTAGAATAGTCTGACTCATATGGACTTATGGCATTGGCTACTTAGTCATGGTGTCCTTAGGAGAGAAATAGACAGGAAATCTACTAAATATTTATCTGATCTATACAAACGGATGAATTCTAGGTCAGGTGAACAGCAGTCTAACCCAAATCGCCAGAATAGAGAGTCACGGTCCCTCAATCAATTCCCAGATTTGAGCGAGTTTAAAAACCCACAACCTCTTGAGTGAAGGGCTCCAATACACTGCCAAAAATTCTTACTGTTAATCTTTCTCCCAGCCTTCCCCTAAGGGATCTACGGCCTTTTACAAGAGTGACTGTTCACTGGGGAGAACGAAATAATCAGACTTTTCAGGGATTACTGGATACTCGCTCTGAGCTGACACTAATTCCAGGAGACCCAGAACATCACTGTGGCCCACCGATCAGAGTGGGGGCATATGGAGGTCAGGTTATTAATGGAGTCTTGGCTCATGTCCATCTCACAGTAGGTCCAGTGGGTCCCCAAAACCATCCTGTAGTGATTCCCCCAGTACCAGAATGCATAATTGGAATGGATATACTCAGCAACTGGCAGAAATTCCACATTGGATGCCTGACAAATAGAGTAAGGGCTATTATGGTAGGAAAAGCCAAGTGGAATCCATTAGAACTGCCCCTACCTAGGAAAATAGTAAACCAAAAGCAATACCGCATTCCTAGAGGGATTGCAGAGATTACTGCCACCATCAAAGATTTGAAAGATGCAGGGGTGGTGATTCCCACAACATCCCCATTAAACTTGCTTATTTGGCCTGTGCAAAAAACAGATGGATCTCGGAGAATGACAGTAGATTATCGAAAACTTAACCAGGTGGTGACTCCAATTGCAGCTGCTGTTCTAGATGTAGTTTCACTGCTTGAGCAAATTAATACATCTCCTGGTACCTGGTATGCAGCTATTGATCTGGCTAATGCCTTTTTCTCCAAACCTGTTTCAAAGGACCACGAGAAGCAGTTTGCCTTCAGCTGGCAAGGCTAGCAATACACCTTCACTTGCCTTCCTCAGAGCTACATCAACTCTCCAGCCCTATGTCATAATTTAGTCCACAGGGAACTTGATCGCCTTTCCCTTCCAAAAGAAGTCACAATGGTCCATTACATTGATAACATTATGCTGATTGGACCTAGTATGGAAGAAGGGTCAATGACTCTGGACTTACTGGTAAAATATTTGTATGCTAGAGGGTGGGAAAATAATCCCACAAAAATTCAGGCACCTTCCACTTCAGTGAAATTTCTAGGGGTCCAGTGGTGTGGGGCATGTTGAGACAGTCCTTCTAAAGTGAAGGATAAGTTATTGCATCTAGCTGTTCCCACAACTGAAAAGGAGGCATAATGCCTAGTGGGCCTCTTTGGAT
>NW_004444193.1:2546430-2547877 GCF_000243295.1 Trichechus manatus latirostris
ATATGGCACCATCTTTTGAGGTGATCAGCCAGCAACCTGGCAGCAAGTTGATTACATTGGACCACTTCCATCATGGAAAAGGCAGCGTTTTGTCCTTACTGGAAAAGACACTTACTCTGGATATGGATTTGCTTTCCCTGTATGCAATGCTTCTGCCAAAATTTCCATCTGTGGATTTACAGAATGCCTTATCCACTGTCATGGTATCCCACACAGCATTGCCTTGGCTCAAGGGACTCACTTCACAGCAAATGAAGTGCGGCAGTGGGCCCATGTTCATGGAATTCACTGGTCTTACCATGTTCCCCATCATCCCGAAGCAGCTGGCTTGATAAAATGATGGAGTGGCCTTCTAAAGACACAGTTATGGTGCCAGCTAAGTGCAACACCTTGCAGGGTTGGGGTAATGTTCTCCAGGAGGCTGTATATGCTCTAAACCAGCATCCTATATATGGTGCTGTTTCTCCTATAGCCAGGATTCATGGGTCCAGGAATCAAGAGGTGGAAATGGGAGTGGCACCACTCACTATTACCCCTAGTGACCCACTGGCAAGATTTTTGCTTCCTGTCCCTGCGACCTTATGCTCTGCAGGTCTAGAGGTCTTAGTTCCAAAGGGAGGAATTCTCCCTCCTGGAGACACATCACTGATTCCATTGAACTTCAAGCTAAAAATGCTACCTGGCCACTCTGGCCTCCTTATACCTCTGGATCAACAGGCAAAGAAGGGAGTTATCATACTGGCTGGTGTGACTGATCCTGATTACCAAGAGGAAATTGGATTGATATTATATAATGGAGGTAAAGCAGAGTATGTCTGGAATGCAGGAGATTCCTCAGGGCATCTCTTAGTACTACCATGCCCTGTGATTAAAGTCAATGGAAAACTACAGAAACCTAATTCCTACATGGCTACTAATAACCCAGACACTTCACCCCACCAGGCAAAGAACCACAACCAGCCAAGGTGCTTGCTGAGGGCAAAGGGAATACGGAATGGGTGGTGGAAGAAGCTAATTCTAAATACCAGTTATGGCCACGTGACCAGTAGCAGAAATGGGGACTGTAATTGTTATGATTATTTCTGCTTTATATGTGTGCATCAAATATTTTTGTTTCCTTCACTTATAAAATATAAGATGTAAACAGGGCTAGTGCATTTTCGATTGTACTCGTGTTAGTTTTATCATGTTAGGCACAAGTATGACTTTCTAATTGTCTTTATTCAGAGATTATGTATGGATTAAGAAAATGTGTACATGTGCCAAGTTGACAAGGGGTGGACTGTGATGGTTAAGATTGTGTGACAACTTGGCTGGGCTATGATTCTGAGTGTTAATCACTCCCATGATTGAATATGCTGTGAGTAGCCAATCAGATGAAAGGGAGCTTCCTTGGGGGTGTGGCCTGCATCTGAATATAAGCAGACTTTCTGGCTTTTTACTCACT
>NW_004444193.1:2549317-2552414 GCF_000243295.1 Trichechus manatus latirostris
GACAGATACATTGACCAATGGAACAGAATTGAGAACCCAGATGTAAATCCATCCACCTACGGTCATCTGATCTTCAACAAGGGCCTAAAGTCCATCAAATGGGGAAAAGACAGTTTTCTTAACAAATGGTGGTGGCAAAACTGGATATCCATCTGTAAAAAAAAAAGAAACAGGATCCATATCTCACACCATACACAAAAACTAATTCAAAACGGATCAAAGACCTAAATATAAAACCCAAAACTATAAAGATCATAGAAGAAAAATAGGATCAACACTAGAGGTCCTAATGCATGGCATTAACAGGATACAAACCATAACTAACAACACAGAAATTCCAGAAGATAAGCTAGATAACTGGCATCTTCTAAAAATTAAACACTTATGCTCATCAAAAGACTTCACCAAAAGAGTAAAAAGAGAACCTACAGACTGGGAAAAAAATTTTGGCTGTTACAAATCCTACAAAGTTCTAATCTCTAAAATCTACAGGAAAATCCAACACCTCTACAACAAAAAGACAAATAATACAATTTCAAAAATGGCAAAGGACATGAACAGACACTTTACCAAAGTAGATATTCAAGTGGGTAACAGACACATGAGGAAATGCTCTCAATCAATCCCACTCCTAGGAATATATCCCAGAGAAATAAGAGCTGTCACACGAATAGACATATGCACACTCATGTTCATTGCAGCATGTTTACAATAGCAAAAAGATGGAAACAACCTAGATGCTCATCAACAGAGGAATGGATAAAGAACTATGGTACATACACACAATGGAGTACTATGCAACGATAAAGAACAATGATGAATCTGTGAAGCATCTCACAACATGGATGAATCTGAAGCGTATTATGCTGAGTGAAATAAGTCAATCACAAAAGGACAAATATCCTTTTGTGATTGATTTATGAGACCACTACTATAAAAACTCATGAAAAGTTTTACACTCAAAAAGAAACAATCTTTGATAGTTACAAGGGAGGGGAGGGGAGGGGTGAGGAAGGAAAAACACTAAATAGACAACAAGTGGTGACTCTGATGAAGGGTAAGACAGTACTCAATACTGGGGAGCTAGCACATCTTGTCCAAGGCAAGGTCATGGATGCTCCACAGACACATCCAAACTCCCTGAGGGACAGAATTACTGGGCTGAGGGCTGTGGGGACCATAGTCTTGGCGAACACCTAGGTCAATTGGCGTAACATAGTTTATAAAGAAAATGTTCTACATTCTACTTTGGTGAGTAGCGTCTAGGGTCTTAAAAGCCTGTGAGCGGCCATCTAAGATACTTCACTGTTCTCACCCCTTCAGGAGCAAGAGAGAAAGAAGAAAACCAAAGACACAAGGAAAAGATTAGTCCAGAGGACTAATGGACCACAAGTACCATGGCTGAGTCCAGCACAACTGGAAGGTGCTTAGATACCACCACTGACTTCTCTGACAGGAATCACAACAGAGGATCCCGGACAGAGCTGGAGAAAAATGTAGAACAAAATTCTAACTCACAAAAAAAGACCAGACTTACTGGCCTGACAGAGACTGGAGAAACCCCGAGAGTATGGCCTCCGGACACCCTTTTGCTCAGTAATGAAGTCACTCCTGAGGTTCACCCTCCAGCCAAAAATTAGACAGCCCCATTAAAAAAAAAATGAGACTAAAGGGGCACAACAGTCCACGGCAAGGACTAGAAGGCAAGGGGGGATAGTAAAGCTGGTAATAGAGAACCCAAGGTCGAGAAGGGAGAGTGTTGACATGTTGTGCAGTTGTTAACCAATTTCATAAAACAATATGTGTACTAACTATTTAATGAGAAGCTGGTTTTTTTCTGTAAACCTTCATCTAAAGTACAATAATAATAAAAAAACGAGAATACAATGAAAATATAAAAAAATAAAAGCAAGAAAGAAAACACTTGTAACCTTCATAGAAAGAAGTAATGTTAGAGGAATGAAACTAACGTGTCATATAAATTCTTTCACAGTCTGCCTCCACTCTCCTGCCCTGCCTCTTGTCCCGTCATTCTCTCACATGTATCCAACTTCTGGACACATGTCTTCTCACTGTTTCTCATACATTTCACGTGCTTTACTTCTCTGGGACTTTTCACATGTTTTTCCCTCTCCTCTCAATGATCACCTTTCTCTTGCTCACATCATGAACTCCTACTCATTCTTCAAAAGCCAGTTCACATCACCCTCTCAGTGGAGCTGCTTACTCCCTCTGTGTACACCTATACACCTTGGACATAATTTATCATAACACATAAGATATGGTATTCTTAATAATTGTGTGTATCAGTTTCCCCAACTAAGCTGCAGCTTCTAGTGCCCTGGTGTTCATGGGAATACCATTTGCCTGCCCCTCTTGATCTGTCTCCTCTCATGCTAGTTTCTCTTGCTGACAGTTCATCCCATACGTCCTTGATTCACAGATCTTGGTCCCCACTGCAGCAAAATTGTCTTGTACCTACTCTATCTTTTTGGTTACTATGTCCGTGCAAGCCATCATCTTGGGTTCTTCTCGTCATCACTCCAAGACCTCTCCAAGTTCTCTAGTTGGCTCCTACTCAGTTCTATGCCCTTGTTGGTAACTCTTCTGCACAACTTCATGTGGTGGGGGAGGAGGTAGGCACATGAGAGGGGGAGTGTGTCTACATATGCCACACCATTATTTCTGCTCTTCTTCAGCTGCATCATATTAACTTGGGGGTTGGGACAGAGGAACTTCTTGTCAAGGCTTGCTGCTTTTAGGCTTCACTTATTGAGAGTGTCTCTCCTTTCTCATCCTCCAACACGAGGCTCAGTGTAGGGGTCCCCTCGCAGGCATTCACCAGTCTTAAAGCCTTGATCATGTTTTCCCTGACTCTTGCCTTTCCACCAGTTGCTCGTACTTTAATGCCTTCTGGATGAGAAAACCACTCCCACATCATTGTGCATGCATCCTTCCTCAGATGACAGTTATAAAATAAACTCAATGCTTAAGAATCTTTTGCTCTCTCAAAAAACCTGGCTCTTTCAAAAAAAAAAAAAATCCTGGTTTTCAAGATAATAATGAGTTCTGTAAGTTTTGTGTGTGTGTTTAATCA
>NW_004444193.1:2553856-2556224 GCF_000243295.1 Trichechus manatus latirostris
AAGACACACCCTACACTGATACTGTGTCACTAACATAATGAAGAAAACCCACTTCCAAATGGGATTAAAACCACGGGTATAGGGGTTAGGATTTACAACCCTTATTTTGGGAGGACACATTACAATCCATGACAGTGGTTCATAGTAGAAGGGGGAGGATGGGAAAAGGATGGATCCACAGATCAATACAACAGCATTGGTAACGTTCTGACTCTTGAGTTGATCAGTGGTTCAATTCATTAGTATGCTTCTTAACTTACTTATGTTTTACAGATTTTTTTATATATATTAAATGTTGCATAATAAGTGTCTGAATTTTTTACAAAGAAAGTAAGGCGTTACTGGAAAACAAGCTGCAACACAAGGAGTTAGAAGTATGTGAACTCTCTTTCGGGGGACCTTTTGTATTTGGGGTTATTTTATGGAGGTAACTTAAGACCACAGAGATTTTATCGAGGAGAAATAAAAGGAACAGATTTAACCTAATAATTTCTTTAAACTCAGATCCCACCAACTTTCAGTCTTAGAATAGAGTTTAGTGCCCATTTTCCACACAGAATATTCTCATACATTCCCTTTCAAATGGTAAGAGACCATTTCTTCTTCCAAGAAAGAACCCTCATCTAGCCTACATAGCACATTTGTCGTAGCTATAAATTTATTTGGAAGAACAACTGGTCTGTGCATGGACCATCTGGAGAAGACAAATGTTTCATGTAAGCATGTGGGAAATTTCACTGACAGCATATGCAGCAAAATGAACTGTCTTCAGCATTGCCAAAAGCAGAAAATTCCATTATACACAGGGAAGGTATTTTAACAATCACCTCAAAATAAATAGACACCAATCTTTTAATTTAACTAAAACATATGTAAGGTGCAGCCATGTTTCTTTTCAATGTTCTGACAATCAAATACATAGCCTCTGCATCAAGACTACATTTGGCTCAGTTCCACGGGGACAGCCCTGAAATTACTACATTCATCTGCTCACATTCAAAGGAACATGCCTTCCTGCAACTCCCCCTGCCTTCGAACACCCTCCACTCCCCTGAACACTTGACATGATGTTGTGGAAGAGTGTTGGACGGAAAATCAAAAGTTCTAGTCCTACCTTTTTCACTAACTCACAGAGTGACCTCAAACAAATCACATAATCACCTGTTTTAGTTTTACCCCCTAAAAATGAAGAAAACAATTCTTCCCTATTTATTTCATGGAGTCCCTTGGGTGGTGCAAATAGTTAAGCTACTGACTGAAAGGTTGGCAGTTTGAATCCACCCAGAGGCACCTCAGAAGAAAGGCCTGGCGATCTACTTCAGAAAGATCAGCCATTAAAAACTCCATACAGTGCAATTCTACTTTGACTCACAAGACATCACCGTTGAGTCGGAATCACCATGACGGCAACTAGTTTGGGTTTTTGGGTTTTTTTTAGGTTACTTCATAGGATTTTTTGACAATATCGATCTGAAGTCACATTGTATATTCTCCCACTAAAGTTTTCAAACCTTTTTTGAAAACTAAGTAAATTAACCCCCATAAGCCCCAGTCACTCCTTTGTAAAATGAGCCTAACCATACCAATTCTCTGTATTGCTGGGAGGAATAAATGAGACAATGACTATTGTTCTGTGAATTCTTCTTTTCCCATCCTCTCTCAAGTTAGGATAATATTTTACTATTTAAAAAGTATTTCAAAGAGATTCTTCATCCAACTGCAAGTTCATCTTCATTTTGTGGATAAGAAAACTGATATAGTATTAGTTAAAGGAACACTAGTTGCTACAACAAATAAGCGCCAAAATGTCAGTGACTTAACTAAATAAAGGTTTATTTCTTGGACATGTAACAGTCTAACGCAGGTGTTCTTGGCCGGTGAGAAGCTTTCTTCCATGAGGTAATTGAAAAACCCAGGCTCCTTCAGTCTGTGGCTCCACCAGCCCCTAGGGCCTTGGAGTCTGCCTCTAGCTGATAGAGGGTGGAGAAAGCAAACTCACTCCTTAACAACCTCATCTGGAAGTGATCCACATGACTTTGACTCACATTTCATTGGTGAGAACCAGTCAATGACTCCACCTAAATGCACGGGGCACTGGGAAACGTAGCCCTAGCTGGATAACCACTTCTCAGTGACAATGCTGTTGTATGAAAGACTGAGCAGTGAATCATCTCTGCCACAGACACTTAGAGTGGTTACGCGATTACCTCAAGGCTACACACGCGGTGCAAGTGGTTGACGTACACGGCAGCTAGTAGAAGGGTTGGAGTTTCAGTCCACCTCAGAAGAAAGGCCTGGAAATCTATCTCTGGAAAATCAGCCATTGAAATCTCTGTTGAGCACAGTTCTACTCTGACACACATGGGGT
>NW_004444193.1:2560179-2569019 GCF_000243295.1 Trichechus manatus latirostris
AGCAGGTCACCAGGCCTGTCTTCTGAGGCACTTCTGATGGGTTCCAACTGCTGACCTTTTGGTTAATAGCCCACCACTTAATGTTTGCACCACCCGGGGACTCTGGTTCACACTGTTAGGACTTGGTATTCTCAAAGTTCTCCCAGGCATACTTTTCCAGATACATAGACAAGAGGCCAGCAAGTAGCCAGAATTGCTACAAGCTTCTTACAAGGTCAGTGGGTTGGGCTTCTCAAAGGCCTTAACAGAATCCTCACCAGAGGCTGTAACCTTGGCTGTGAGACACCATCCCAGGAACATGCCATCCACTCACAAGGAGAAGAGTGCACGGCACCTCCAGCTACTTTGCGACTTCACCAGTGAAGTCTTTGCATTCTTTACTAACACTAAGAAATCTTGCAGTGCAATGTTTACGCACTCAGCTCCTAACTGAAAGGTTGGCGATTCAAACCCACCCAGTGGCTCTTTGGGAGAAAGACCTGGTGATCTGCTCCCATAAAGATTACAGCCCTACAAAATTCTATGGGGCATTTCTACTCTGTCACATGGGCTTGCTATGAGTCAAAATTGACTTAATGGGACCTAACAACAACAACAAGAAATCTTCTTGCTTTCCCCATCTCTCTCCATATCTTCCAGTGAATCACTTCATTTTATTAAAAAGCTTCAGCAGAATATTTTAATTTGTAAATTAACAGTTATGTTTCTAAAGGGGAGTTTTTACTCTTTTATACTAAAATAATGGCTTTAATCTAGATTAAAATACTTAGAGAAGCTTTTTCTTTTTGTTAAGGTCTCTTTCTAGAAATTTTACTTCTAGCAACGTGTACCCCACCCTCTCCTATATGATAATAAAACATTATTTTGAATGCTTCCATAAGTTAGCAAGAAAGTTAGGATGGCTCAGGCCAAGGACTGAGGGAAGATAGGTTCCCAAAGAGATAAGGAAACTTGGAGGCCAGCCTTTAGCTTTCACCTTGAGGAACCAAAAACCAAAACCAAACCCACTGACAACTAGTCAATTCCAACTCATAGCGACCCTATAGGACAGAGTAGAACTGCCCCATAGGGTTTCCAAGGCTGTATAATCTTTACGGAAGAAGGCTGCCACATGTTTCTCCTGCACAGCGCCTGGCGGGTTTGAACCACCAACCTTTCAGTTAGCAGCGGAGTGCTTAACCACTGCATCACCGGGGCTCCTCACCTTAAGGGCATTTGCTAAATCAGGAAAACTTGAGCATTGCTTTCCACAGCCTCAAGGCCTAAGGGACAAAGTGGAGAGCCTGCCTCAGGTGGGGAGTCTAACTAGAGACCCTTCCCTTAAAGATGAGATCTCAAAGGACTACATTCTTTGTGAAAAATAAAAATAATCCATCCTCCACTCCCAGATGCCTGCAAAGTAAATTGTCTGCGTCAAACCATAGTGCTAAGTGAAAGAGAAGAATAATTTTCCACTAAGGATTTAAAATCACTTGGCAATTAAAAGGAATGAACTACTTACAAACACAACACCATGGATGAATCTCAAAACCATTTGCAGAAAATTCAAAACCACAAGATGGCCTTCATTGGGGTTTACAGGCCAAAATCTCACTACTTACGTGGCCTGATAAACTTTGATCCAATAATTTAGTTTAAAGTGGATCCAGAGCCGGGGACCATGGTCTCAGGGAATATCTAGCTCAGTTGGCATAACATAGTTTATGAAGAATAGGTTCTACATCCCACTTTCGTGAGTAGTGTCTGGGGTCTTAAAGGCTCATGAGTGGCCGTCTAAGATACTCCCCTGGTCCCACCCTGTCTGGAGCAAGAGAAAATGAAGAAAACCAAAGACACAAGTGAAAGATTAGTCCAGGACTAATGGACTGCAACTACCACAGCCTCCACCAGGCTGAATCCAGCACACTAGATGGTGTCTGGCTACCACCACTGACTGCTCTGACAGGGATCACAACAGAGGGTCCCAGACAGAGCTGGAGAAAAATGTAGATCAAAATTCTAACTCACAAAAAAAAAACCTGACTTACTGGTCTGACAGAGACTGGAGAAACCCCGAGAGTATGGCCCCTGGACACCATTTTAACTCAGTACTGAAGTCACTCTTGAGGCTCACCCTTCAGCCAAGGCTGATTAGACAGGCCCATAAAACAAAATAAGACAAAATGGGCACACCAGCCCAGGCGCAAGGATGAGAAGGCAAGAGGGCACAGGAGAGTTGGCAACAGGGAACCTAAGGTCGAGAAGGGGAAAGTATTAACATGTTGTGGGTTTGGCAATCAATGTCACAAAACAGTATGTGTATTAATTATTTAATGAGAAACTAATTTGCTCTGTAAACCTTCATCGAAAGTACAATAAAATAAAATAAAAATAAAGTGAACCCAGAGTAAAAGTTCCCCAGAGCAGGGACGGGCAAAGTGCATCAGTGAAGGGCCAAATAGTAATATTTTAGGCTTTGTGGCCCATAGAGCTTCTCAGCTCTGCCCTTGTAGTACACAGCAGCCATACACAGTATGTAAATAAATGGAAATGCTATGTTCCAATAAAATTTTATTTATAAAAATAGATAGAGGGCAGGATTTGGCCTTCTAGCTATAGTTTGCTGACCCCTGCTCTGAATGCAAGAACTAAGGAAGGGAGGGAGAGATAAGAAGAAGGGTTGAAAGAAGTAGATAAAATTCCAAAGAAGATGAGGGATCATCATCAAAATTGTCTAAACAAAGAAATAAGAAGCAGCAGAAAAAAATTGACTCAGACCTTCAAAATACATAAGAAGATTTTGAAATTGTCAGAAAAAAAAAATCAATACGCTTAAAGTGCTTCAAAACTTATACAAATAAAGATTAAGTACATCTTTTAAAAGAACTAAACATAACTCACAGAACTTAGAAATATAAAAATTGAAATTAAAAACTCAGTGGACGGATATAACACTTGATCAGATAGAACTGAAGAGAAAATTAGTGAAGTGGAAGATAGAACTAAATATCGTCCAGAAAGAAACCTAGAGATGCAAAGAAATGGAAAATACAAAAAAAAAAAAAAAAGAGAGATTAAGAGAGAGAAAGGTCCCTGGATGGCACAAATTGTTTGTGCTTAACGACTAACCTAAATGTCAGCAGTTGAAACCCACCCAGCAGTGCCACAGAAGAAAGGCCTGGTGATCTGCTTCCATAGAGATTACTACCAAGAAAACCCTATGGAGCAGTTCTACTCTGTAACAGGTGGGGTAGCCATGAGTCAGAATAGATTCAATGGCAATGAGTTTGGTCTTATTTTAGGATAGAGAAAGTCTAACTTTTGGCTAATCAGAGTTCTAAAAAGAGAGGAGAGAAGGACAATGGAGCAAAGACATTATTTAAAGAAATATATGTGAATTTTCCAGAACTGATGAAAAATACCAGTTCAGAGATGAAAAGCCAACAAGTCCCAAGCAAAGTAAATAACAAGAAATCCACACCTACATACATCATAGTGAAACAGCAAAATAATAAAAACAAAGAAAAAATCTTAAATATACTCAAAGAAATGTCACCTTCTATGTTAGTTCTAGATTCAGCAAAAGACATTCAAGAATTTTTGTGAAATAAATATATTTTAGAAGTAAAAACAGGGAGTTTGCCACCAGCAGGCTCTCACTAAAGGAAAGTGACCCCAGATGGAAGGATTGAGATAAAAAAGGAGAAGAATAGCAAAGAAGGTGATAAAAGAAAGGGTGAGCATTGACCACATGAAACAATAACAAAAGTGATGACCACGATGATGATGATGATGATGACAGTGATGACAACCTGCAGGATTAAAAAAGTAATTAAAATACATAATATCATATAAAATGGTGGGGGGGTGGTAAATGACTGGAATTTAACTTCTAGGGTCCCTGTATTACTAGAAAAGTAAAAGATAGTAAAGTAAAAGTAAAGGCAGCAATTAGCATTAGATTTTCATAAGTATTCAAGGCAAAATTTATAAGGTAACCACAGGGCAAATAGAAATAAGACTATTAACCTCTAATTTAGGTCAAGAAAATGGAAAAATAAAAATTTATAAATCCAGTAGAGGGCAAGAAAAGAGAGAGAAAATGAAAGAAAGAGAAAGCACAAAGCGAGATCATAAAAATAAATCCAGATACCTTTGTTGTTGTTGTTGTTAGGTGCCGTCGAGTCGCTTCCGACTCATAGCAACCCTATGTACAACAGAATGAAACACTGCCCAGTCCTGTGCCATTCCTACAATTGTTGCTTTGCTTGAACCCATCATTGCAGTCACTGTGTCAGTCCATCTCTTTGAGGGTCTTCCTCTCTTTCTCGGACCCTCTACTTTACCAAGCATGATGTCCTTCCCCAGGGACTGGTCCCTCCTGATAACATGTCCAAACTATGTGAGACAAAGTCTTGCCATCCTTGCTTCTAAGGAGGATTCTGGCTGTACTTCTTCCAAGACAGATTTGTTCCTTCTTCTGGTAGTCCATGATCTATTCAATATTCTTTACCAACACCATAATTCAAAGGCATCAGTTCTTCTTCGGGCTTCCTTATTCATTGTGAGTTACACTAAATATAAATGTTGTTCTCATACACTGTTGAAGGGTTGTGTAAAATGCTACAACTTTTTTGGAAAATAGTTTGGCTATTTCTACACTAGAGTTGATCATGGTGATGCCCTACTGTGCAGCAATTCTAATTCCAGTACTAAACATACAAGCTAGAGAAACTCTTGCACGTATATATCAGGAGACATATGCAAGCATGTTTACAACAAAGCTAGAAACAGTAAATGAAGCAACAAGTTGCAAATTTTTCATACTTTCTGGGATACGGTCATGTTCTACTTATGCACCTGGGTAAGGGGTATGCAGCTATTTGTTTTTATCATTGCCCTTAAAGTGTACCTGTACACTTTTGTATACACTCGTGTGTATTCTATAATTTCACAATAAATAAAAAGGAGACAAGTAAGAATCACAGAATTGCCAAAAGCTGCGAAACCAGTGTGTGCTAGAGCCCACACTAAAAAATGTCTTTATAACTCTTTACCCCATCATCTTAACCATTATTCCAAGCAATAATACCAAATACTAGCATCAATCTACAAGAAACAAGAGTTAAAAAACAAAGTAAACACACAGAACACACAATTTTTGCCCAAGATCCTTATTAGGGCCCCTAGCTTAAACGGAGACCCTGGGTGGTGCAAACAGTTAAGCACTCAGCTACTAACCAAAACGTTGGCAGTCTGAACCCACCCAGAGGCACCTCGGAAGGAAGGTCTGGAGATCTGCTTCCAAAAGGCCATAGCTGTGAAAACCCTATGGAGCACAGTTCTACTCTGCAACACATGGAGTCACCATGAATCAGAATCGACTCAACGGCAACTGATAGGTTGGTTGGTTGGTTGGTTGGTTGGTTGGTTGGTTGGTTGGCTGGCTGGTTGGTTGGTTGATTAGCTTACAGTACCAATCCCATCACAACCTACTCAGTACCACCAGGAAGCACTTTAGGTCAGTAATATTACACTTCAGAAACAAAGACAGAGCAACTTTGGTCAAGAGGCAGTCTTCGTGACCACAACACATTACTTGTAATTACAAGAAACCAACAATCCTTATATTTTAAAAATGAACAAAATGCTCAAAGTGCAACGTCTGTGCTGAGAGGCAGGAATAACGAAATCACCAAGACAAAGCTGAGCATGCCTCAGGGAAGTCTGTTTATACGGGAAAGCTTTCCTCAAGACCGTTCTTTGCAGCAGCCTGCAATCCAAAACTACTTCCTTGTGCCCTGAGCATCTTTATTATTTCACACATGGCTGCTCATCCAGTCCCAGATGTGCCAGGATATTTCAGAAACACTTGGCATTCCTACAACTTGATGTCTGTAGATACGACCAGGACAAAGAGTTAGTACAAAGAAAGGTAAACTCAAGGATCAGTTAATGAATCTATGCAAGGGTTTTATGAAAGATCTTATCTGATGGGATCATCTACCAAATGTTGCCTACCCTTGATGTCCTATTACAATTACAGAAGACTCAAGAGGATTAAGCTCTGGGCACAATATTCCTAAAACCAGAAAACCAAACCGGGTGCCGTCAAGTCGATTTTGACTCATAGCGACCCTATAGGACAGAGTAGAACTGCCCCATAGGGTTTCCAAGAAGTGGCTGGTGGATTTAAACTGCTGACCTTTTGGTTAGCAGCCAAGTTCTTAACCACTGCACCACAATATTCCTAAAGTGGTTACAAAATAATACCTGGGAAGGCAGATGCAAAAAAAAAGGAGTTCTACAGAGCATAAGCTATAGCTGAGGAATATATATATATATTCTGCCTTAAGTGAAAGTTCACAGTTCAAGTCAGTTTCTCATACAAAAATTTATACATACATTGCCATGTGACCCTAGCTGCTCTCCCTATAATGTGGCAGCACACTCCTCCTTTCCACCCTGGATCTCTCGTGTCCATTCAGCCAGCTCCTGTCCCTTTTTGCCTTCTCATCTGGCTTCCAGACAGGAGCTGCCATTTAGTCTCTGAGCAATATTTACTTTCCAACAACCTGTTTTTGGTAATGCAGCAATTCCTCAAGCAACTAGAAAAATAGTTTTTCATGTCAAAGACCAAAAAGACAAAAGTTCTGATTGAGATAGCATTAGATTAGCTACTGAACACACGATAGGACTATTGCTTTCACAATGCTTTTGGAAAGATGCATTTTATCTGTGTCCAAAGGTTCCAGAGATTAGCTGTGGATCAGTTTTTATGAGAACTGAGCTTTACTAATTTTGAGAACTGGATTTATTAATTCAAGTCATACTGAATATGAAAAGTAAAAAAAAAAAAGAGCAAGAACTTCTCTTTCTGAGAAAAATAGTAAGACAAAGAATCATCCCCACGTACATATTTAGATGTGCTGATTTTCAGCCAAGATCACCCCCAATAGTTTTTGGGTCACAGCTTGAAGCAACAACAAAGGGAAAGTGGGGTGTGGGTACAGAAGTGTAGCTGACCATAGGGTGACCTATTTGTAAATTGCCATTTGCGGTCTAACGGCATCCATTTAGTGAGGTAAAAAGAGTATGTTCTTGATAGTGCTATGCCAGGCCTAACTCAATGAAGATATAGATGCCCCAGTTCACCTGCAAAATAACTGAAGTCTGTCACTTTGTTCAAGGTGGAGTCCACAGAGTCAGAGTCCATATAACTCTGCTTAAAAAAAAAACTGGGGTTCATGTTCTCATTTCCCAGGTGTTCCAGTTCAATAAAGTCTAACTATGTTGTTTAAATGAAAAGCAAATAATCCTTGTTTGTAATAAGAAAGAATTTAACTTCACTCAAACCTAGAAGAAGGCAAAGAGGAGGATTTAAATAATGCAACACATGTTTAGAAATATAGAATTTATTTATATTCACCATAAGACAGTTTCACATTCTGTATGTGGTTACCAGAGATGTATACCATAATACTCTCAGAGTTTAAGATGGCATTATATTGCTGTCAAACATTGCTTATGCTGTGTGAGTTGGGAAATACTTATTTCTCCCCTTAAATTTAAGGCTCAGTTTCCAAAAGGTAATTTTATCACTTATTTTTCTGTTTAAGAGACTGGGAAAGTTCTGGAACAAACCACAAGGGGATGGTTGGTGGAAGGCAGTGCCACACACTCACCCATTCATACTCCCACTGAAGATACTCAATGTGATTTATTGTTAAAGGCTCCTCCCATTTGAAAATTGTTTGGTTAACAAAAAAAATCAGTAGATGGGAGGAAAACTAGATATAGGTCTTTAGCACACAAACAAGGAAAACTAGTCGCTGTCTAAAATTGTTTATCACCAGCTGCTGTCTAAAATGTGTTTATTCCTGAACTGCCTACATATAAATGCACACACACACACACACACACACACACACACACACACACACAATTCAACTCACTTTTCTTTGGTGAAGCTTACCAAATAGTACTTCTCTTCCAACATACTAGCAAAAAATATTTACATTTCCTTTCGACTTTCAGATCAGGGGGCCACAACATCGTCATGTCTCCTAAATACAGCCCTCCATTTTTCGTTTAAGCCTTGCAGTAGAATACAACCATACCTCGAACAGGTGGATCATTCCACTGCTTACAGAATCTAAGCTAGTTGGGGGGAAGGGAGTGGGAAAGCTAATTATGAAAATCAAGTTTGGTATTTTTTTTTTTTTTTTAAGAATTACTGTGTTAACAAGTTCCACACACCCTTTAGAAACACTTTTTCCTGTACAATTACTTCATTCAGTGAACAATGACTCATCATTTACAAAAGGCAGAATCTGTTTTAACCCAGTAAACTACCTTACAATTCTTGGGGCTAATGCTATCACAACACCAACAAAAGGCAAAAAGGGCACCTGTGGGTTCTGCCTCAGCATAGAGAGGTAGAGACAATCATCTTGTAGAAAAGATTAATGATAAAACAAACAAACAATAAAACAAAACAAAACCCCCCAAAATTCTAAGGGCTAGATCTAGGAAGCCCAGTTTTAACTACAGGATGGCATTCAGTCCAATTGGGAGTTGAGAGATCCATTGCCCACAATCATCTTGCTATAATTCTTCTGCTGCTCTTTCTTAAAGGTGTCCTTCACCTTTGCTCTCTTCAGCCCTCCGTCCCTGGAAGTGAGAAGACAAATACATAAAAGATGCTTCCCATCAGTGGTCTAAAAGGGTTACATATTAATACAGGCTGCATGGCACCATGACATTGAAGAGCAAACAACATTGGATTTAGAGGCAGAACAACCCAAATTTGGGCCTCTGCTCTGTGACTTTGAGGGAAGTAACAATCTCTCTGATCCTTG
>NW_004444193.1:2570696-2571776 GCF_000243295.1 Trichechus manatus latirostris
GAGTCAATTTCGACTCATAGTGACCCCATAAGGTTTCCAAGGCTGTAAACCTCTATAGAAGCAGACCGCCACATCTTTCTCCCGAAGAGCCCCTGGTGGTTGCGAATTGCCGACCTTTCAGTTAGCAGTTGATCGCTTTAACCACTGCACAACCAGTTAGCTCCCAGGAATTGTCCATAAAAGCCTCTTTTACCAACTAAGCTGCCTCTAAATGACTCATAGCATTTACATGAATTCTGAATCTCAAGAACTAAGGAAGAGAGTGAGAGATAAGAAGAAAGATCTTTCTTCTTTTCCTGAGGTCCAGGCCCAAAACAGGCAAAATGCTGAAGTTGGCAATGCTTGTCTTTGAGCATCTTGACATCATTTTTGTACAATTCTCCTTTCCAAACACCCAAGAGACCTCCTGCTACTCTAAGCACTCCAACTGTCACTTGCCACCCCTAAAGACTTCCAAGTCACCCAGTTCCCCTCTGTAATAGTAACAGATCTTGGCACTTAAGGAGCAGCCAGTCTAAGATCACAGAATTAAGTTCTCGTTTGAGCTAGGAAAAAAGCAATCTAGACAAGTTAACTCATATCCAATGGGTGAATGACAAAAATATCTAGAAGGGTACGCACTTTTCAAGGTACATTTAGCTAGGTACATGGCTGCCCGGAACAAAGACTACATTCCCCAGGCTTTGCAGCTAGTTATTACCCCATGATTTTAGTTAGTCAACGGATATAAACAGAGGTGGCATGTCCAGCTTCCAGCATATGTTCTTAAAGAGATGAGAGTGTCCTTCTTGCCCATAAAAGGTAGAGTTGGACCATCTGGGACCATCAAGTAGAAACACATGTTGAGGATAGTGGAGCAACATAGAATGCACTGTTAGACCAGCCTCAACTGCCCATGTTTAAGTAAGAGAGTGAAGCTTCTATCTTACTTAAGTCATTGCTATTTTGTATAAACCACTGTAACTTTCAGCTAACCCCAAAGCTAACTAGCACAATAAACCAAAACCAAAAACCAAACTCATTGCTGTTGAGTCGATTCCAACTGAAAGCAACGCTATCGTGACCCTATAGGACAGAGTA
>NW_004444193.1:2572323-2586360 GCF_000243295.1 Trichechus manatus latirostris
GGCAATCGACTTATGAAAAATCAGTCATTGAAAACCCTGTGGAGCACAGTTCTACTGTGACATACATGTAGTCGCCATAAGACAGAATCAACTTGAGAGCAAATCGTAAATACATTTTGAAAAAATGACTCATTTCTGAGAAAGCAAGAAGATAGTCCAACTTTAGCTGATGTGAAGAAGGAATACATCTATGTTTTCAGCTAAACGTTTCCTTGGCCTTTATCTGATAAAATAAAGCACAAAGCCCTGCTGTTATCTATGGAATACCTGTTTGGTCATGGGGGGCATGTACCACACATCACAGACGATGGCCCAGCTGGTCATTATTCGAAGCAAGTAGCTCACCATGTTGTATTTACTACTGTTCCAAAAGGCATCACCAAACTGAGGGTTATACTAAGAAAAAAGAAAAGAAAATACATCCCAGTTATGAGCTACGAGGTGGCTTCTCTTATCCATGCCCATGTTTCCAAGATAGCGAGCCAAACATCTCTATTAGAGCCCAAGGAAAAGAGACGCTTCTTCGCTCGATAGAAGTGATCCAAAGGCAAAACGAGCCAGCTAACTCCTCTACCTAGAACAGACTACTCTTATAACTAAAGCCCCACAGCACTGGTCACAGTTGTAACAATAGGATTATACATATGACTATTGATACCTGTCTCCCCACTTAACTGGAAGGTCTATGAAAGTAGGAACCTGTCTGTTTTGCTTATCATTGTATCCTCAACACTTAATACAATGCCTGGCACACAATCATACAGTACATATCTATATCTATCTATCTATACACCTATACATACATACATAAACCCCACTGCTGTCGAGTCGATTCTGACTCATAGCAACCTTATAGGATAGAATAGAACTGCCCCATAGAGTTTCCTAGCAGTTGCTGGAGGATTCAAACTGCTGACCTTTTGGTTAGCAGGCAAGCTTTTAACCACTGTGCCACCAGGGCTCCACACACACACATACACACACACACATATATCTACAGAGAGAGAGACAAAGACAGAGAGGGGGAGAATGAAAAAGCAAATGGGGTAAGAAGTAAACAACTGATCAATCTGAGTAAAGCATACAAAAGTGTTTCTTATATTAGTCTTGCAACTTTTAAGTTTGAAATTATATCAAAATAAAATGTTACCAAGACACTACTTGTTTTTATCAGAGGTGGGGTATCAGTTTTACCTTAATTGCAACTGGATGTATGGTTCCTCCTATTTCAAAGCTTCCCTTTTTAAACATCATGACTGAAGTGTTGTTGATACAAGTTCCTGCAGGGGGTTGGGGGCAGGGAATGCAAGGAGAATATTTTTAAAGGCAGTCATTTTTTTAAACACATTTAAAAAGGAATTATTTTGATAAAAATAATTTAAAATATTCAAATCATAACAAATTTACAGACGTTTTGCTACCATTTCACAAATCAATACCTGTTTAAGTAGATATCGGACAGATTTAAGCAGGTTTAATAGCAAACTCTTACTTTACTATTGTACACTCTAAAGGTATAACTTCTTCATAAAAGGTCACAGTTTCATTATTTAAAGTAAGGACCCTTAAAAAGTTATGGACAATAACTTTCTAGGTTCATTACCCAGAAATGACATCTAAGATTAAAAAAATAATAACAATAAAACGCAATGACTCCCATCAAAAGAAAGTGGGGGAATTACTAGTCTAGAGAAGGACATCCCATTCCTATAGGACAGCAGAAACCAGGACTAAAAATGCCAATTTTAGAACAATTCTATTCCTCACACACTTTTGGTATTCGTTGTTGTTATTAACCATGGATTGGTAGGCAGCCCCCATTCTTACCTTCAGGAAAGATTAATATAGGCAGTTTCTTCTTATCAGCAATGTGTTCCTTTAGTCTGTGAAGAAAAATAAAAGATCAAAATTCTATCTTTGAAAATACAGGGGTCCTTGTTGGTGTCCTTCATACTCTACTATACTCCTACTCTGCAGACATTCTTCTATCCTATGCTACTACTCTTCATAAGTTACTGTAATCGTAAAGTGATAAGGAAAAAAGAAATGAGACACAAGTGAAGGAAATGAACTCAAGTTGTTCTCTTTCTAAACAAGTGTAAGGATATCTGTGCTCTTTCAATTTCTCTAATTTCACAGTGAGTAATTTTCAGTGCCCCCGTCTTCTCTTTAAAAAGAATACTAGACACACAGTCATATGACATGAGCTCTGGAGCCCCCATGTCCTAAGTTTTGTGCCCTTCTCCATGTACTTATATTTCTTCACCTGAAAAATGGGAATACAGATTGCTGGACTTGTCTCCCTTATGGCCATTAACTATAAGAAGACTCGGTAAATGAGTCAGACAGAACCGTCCTATGAAGTATGCACCAGAAAGCTGAGAATTACCGAAGTCCAGGCCTAGATCCTGTCCACCCAGCAGCCAGCACTATATTCCAAACTCTGCTCACTGGAAGCTGGTAACGGCTGGGGTAACAAGGTTTCAGTCCCTAGGTGGCAGAAATGGTTAACGCACTTGGCTGCTAACCAAAAGTCTGGAGGTCCAAGTCCATCCAGAGGTACCTGGGAAGAAAGGCCTGGTGATCTACTTCCAAAAAATCAGCCACTGAACACCCTATGGAGCACATTTCTACTCTAACACACATGGGTTCGACATGGGTTGGAGTCAACTCAATGGCAACTGGTTTTGGAGGAGTTTCAGCTGCCAGAGTGCCCTGTTGCTGAATAATCTCAGGATGAGGGACAGTTTTTCTAACTTTAAGCAGATTTCAACAAGTACTTTTCATTTTACTCTTAAGAGCATGGGCACATTGCTTATAGAAGCAATAACCACAGTGCTTTCAGTTAATGGTCTGAGACAAAAAAATTATTTCCCAACAAAGTTTTCTGGTAACTCACATTTATCTCTACCCCATACCTCCAGAGGTTTCTTCTCTGTTCCACAGAGAACATTAGCACTATCTGTCTCTAGCTGGATTTAAGTGAGAACAGTCATTCAGCAAATACTTAATCAACCATCTATTTACTCAGCAAATATTTATCAATCATATAATGTTCAAAGTAGTAATTTTTAACTTTGAAAATTCAGTGATTAGACTATACTAAGTCACAGCAGCAGAGACTCATGGGCCCTCTAATTCCATCATATATCCCACTATGAATTAAAATTTTTAAAACTCTAGCTAAGACAGGTGATTCACCAGAAAAAGTCAGCCACAAATACAGCTCTTGTTTTAGTCATGATCTTTAGATGCTGCTCTTCTGTTTTTGGCACAAAGGACAAGAGTAATCAGCTTTAAGGCCACTCCAGTGAGTACTGAGTAATCCCTCTGCTCACCTTTTAGTAACCAGGTGTCGATCCTTCATTTCTGAACGTTCAAACCAGACATGGGGACAAGCCTTGACCATTGCTCTCTGAATAACTCCCATCAGTCCACCATGAACCTGGCCAACCTAGATGTATCATGAGAAAAAGAGAAAAAATGTAAAACCACAGCTGTCCAAAACAAGCTTTTTTAAGTACCAGAAGTTCCTATTCCCCATGGAGATAAGACTGGCCTTCTTCCAGTGACTGTAGTTCTTAGGCTGTTCAAAGGACAGGAGTGGCCAAATGTAGCAAAAAGTGTTCTTTAGTAGCACCTTTGAATTTTATGCTATTTTGCTGCACTAGCTATCTTCCAGAGCCCCGGTGGCACAGTGGTTAAGTGCTTGGCTGCTAACCAAAAAAAAAATGTCGACCGTTCAAGTCCTCCAATCCACCAGCTGCTCCCTGGAAACCCTATGAGGCAGTTCTATTCTGTCCTATAGGGTCGCTGTGAGTCCGAATCTACTCAACAGCACTGGATTTGGGTTTTTGTTTTACCTATCTTCTATTTTAAAAAAGTAGAGGTCCTACAACTTCACTCAAAATAAAAGAAACATAAATTAAAACTACACTGAAATACCATTTCTCATCCATCAGACTGACAAATATTCAAAAGCTTGACAATACACTTTGTTGGCCAGGTTAAGGCAGTCTCATCCATTGCTCGAGGGGAGGGGGGTGCAAAATGGTAGGACAGCTATGGAGGGAAAATTGGCAATTTCTATCAAAACTGCATACAAAACTAAATGTGCATATATATTTATCCTCCAATTGAATAATCTCACTTCTAGGAATTTATCCTGACGATACACCTGAAACAACATGAAAACGCATATGCACGAGGTTATTAATTGCAACATTATTTGCTATTGCAAAATATTAGTAACTACCTATATGTCCAAGCATAGGAAATTGGATGAATAAACTATAGTACATCCATTGGAGTAGTACTATGCATCTGTGAAAAGGACAAGGTTGATCTCTTTGAAAGATAAGGAGTGATTTCCAGAAGATAGCATTAAGTGAAAAAAACAAATTGCAAAAGAACAAATACAGTATGCTACCTTTTGTGTAAGACAGAAGGAGAAATAATACACATATATTTGTTGACCTCTAAAATATAAAGGACAGAAAGGATAACCAGAAAACAATGAAGTTGGGAACCTAAAAGAGGTAGGAGGGAATCTGGTAGAAAGGATATAGGAGGGAATGGCATTTCTATGAGTATTCTATTTTTGTATAGTTTTGATATTTGGAAGCATGTTAATGTCCTACATATTCAAAAACTAAAATTAAGTTAACAAAGATGGGAATAAAAAACTGAAATCCAACTGAATGAACATAACTACACTTCAAGTGAATGAAAGATCAACACTGATGGAGGAAGGGGGGAAGAAAACAAGAAACTTATGAACACAGGATTCGACCTTCCACCTTGGGTGAAGTGGCAAGAAGAATTTCAAAAAATCCTGAATTTTTTTTTACTAGGTTTGCTTTTTGTAGTAAAACATGTGAAGCAATTCTGAAACCATATGAGACACATTGCAGGTTTTAGCAAATGAGTACGTATATGGATATTGTTGGGGTACAGGGTTTTCATTGTGAAAGAAGGGATATACAAATATGGAATAGGAAAAGTAAGAAAGAACTCTCTGAATTGGAGGTATTGGTGTGAACTCAGATTTCTAATATAAGTATTAGAAATAAATACTAAATATAACTATACATGAAGTGTAAATATTTTTACCAGAAGTTATATATGTAGATAGATAGAGCACAAATGATAAAGCAAATGGATTGAAATGTTAACAATAGGAAACCGTAGATAAGGGGGATATGGGTGTTCTATATATTATTCTTGTTCCTGTAACTTTCCTGTAAGTTTGGAAATATTTCTAAATTCAAAAACAAAGGAGATCTTTGTTGTTGTGTACCAACAAATCGATTCTGACTCACACTGACCCTCTAGGGTACAGCAGAACTTCCCTCATAGGGTTTCCTAGGCTGTAATCCTTATGGGAGCAGATCGTCAGGTTTTTTCTCCCGCAAAGCCACTGGTGGCTGGAACCTTGGACCTTTCAATTAGCAGTCGAGCTGCTTAACCACTGCGCCACCAGGGCTCCACAACTTTAGTTTAGGAGAGGAAGAGAACTTTAGAAAAGTCATCGAGAAAAGATCTTTACTATTCTTCAGACACACAGTTTATGTGTATCCAAAAGAGGCCAATTAGGACCTCTGGAGGCAACAGTACAGTCTCCTCCCACTTCTGCACTGCACTGCCTCTGATTTAACCCAGTTGTCTTTAGGTTTCTACCATCGAACCCACTGAAAAATTTGCAGTTATTTTGCTTTTCCAAACCTTGTCTAATAATGTAATTGCTGTTAGACATGATTAAAACTCATAGAAAACGCCAGCAAATTTCTAAGGCCCTCAGTCACACATGAGCTATTTCACCTCTTCTTTTGACCAGGACATAGAAGTAATATGGTCTTGGAAATGCAAAATCATGATTAGGCAAGTTGGTTAAAATGCACAAGCCTCTCCTTCCTCATCTATAACAAAATCTCTGCCCTAACCTCATTGGATTACAAGGAAGGTCAAACAGAATGGATATGAGAGTGTTTGTCCACATAAATACTAGGATTATTTATTACATACATTACAAATACACACTCAGAACTGTGCTGGGGTTTAACAAGGGTTCTTAACCTGAGGATCCTGGATGGCTTTTAGGAGGATCCATAAATACCTTGAAATTACAAGCAAAACTGTGTTTGTATATAGATACACATATATGTTCTTTTTCCTTAAAAAGGGTACATAACTGTCATCTAATTCCTAACCCAGAAAAGGTTAAGAAGCCTCAATCCCCAAAAGTCCTTCAATAGAGGTGGATAAAGGTTCCTTCAATTCAGAAAGAGCTCCAAAATTTAGAGAAATTTAAGAATGTGTTAAAATGTGGTTGTCCAACAGTTGTATATGTAAGCTTATATTTTTAGACAAATTAAATGTCTGGCATAAGTTGAAATTTTTACAAAGACATTCAAAACCCCCACAATGATAGTATAACCTATGTATAGCCAAATACTGGCACATGCATCCCCAGTTGCCATGGAGTCGACTCCAACTCATGGTGATACCATGTGGGTCAGAGTAGAATTGTGCTCCATAGGTTTTCCATGGCTGATTTTTCGGAAGTAGAATGCCAGGCCTTTCTTCCAAGGTACCTCTGGGTGGACAAGAACCTTCAATCTTTCAGTTAGCAGTTGAGCACATTAACTGTTCGCACCACCCAAGGATCCCTCTTACCTGAGCAGACACTTCATCAATCACAGCTCTTTCCCTTTGAATCAGGGATCTCAGGAAAGCACGCCAGGCCATGACTACCAACCACTGAAGTTGGCAAGTGAAATAAAGCCCATTTGCTCTCCCTGAAGCCCAACCCACCACCATGAGACCATGACAAGAATATTCCCAGCACCCCTCTCCCTTCATTCTATTCCACACACCTACTTAGGCACATTTACCACCAGAGGGAAAAGGACACCAGTTAAACTCCCAAATTTCCTTGCTACATAAAGATGATGCAGAAAGGCCTGACAAATTCTTAAGTGTACCAGAAAATGTGGATTTAAAAAAAATGCCAGAATGTGGTTTTTGTTTAACCCCATGAAAGGGTGTTTTGAGGCTTTTGTTTTATTGTGGGTTTTGCAGTTTCTTGCTGGGTTTTGTTTAGTTTTAAGGGATGTGGACAAGGACTGAAAAATGCAATGTGGCAAAAATATTTACTTTTCCTGCTTGATTCTCATTAAAGGACCATATACATATATTTTAATTGTACATAACTCCCTGAAAGAAAAGAGAACTCACTGGCTTGCTGAGGGATTTGTACAGCTCTAAGGAGGAAGAGTTTAATGTTACAGAGTGTTACTAGACATTGGCAGAGATGTTAGAGGCAACATGGAATCATCAGCTTTACAAGTTCTATCAGGTTTAAATATGTCTATATTTAAGAAAGTTAATTTTTTACTACCCTAAATATAATGACTATTTCCTTTTCTTTTTCTTGCATTATGTATTCCTCATGTAAATATATTACATAATTTACATAGCTACAACCCACTCATTTTCTAATATGAAATCAACTTTCTAATTTGTGCCAAAATAAAAGTTTGAGCAATTCACAAAACACAAAACTACTTGAAATATGAGCTGTTCTTACCATAGCATAGCATCCATCCGTTGTCAAGATAAAAACATCTATTGGAGAGGTATGGTTGGCAACACAAATGCCTCCCTTCTGGGGTCTGTACTGCCTGTAAGCGCAAAAACGGTAACTACTAAACTGTGAAAAATGGCCACTATTTTGCAGAACAGCATATATAGACTCATTCTATTTTGTCTTAAAAACTACGTTAAAAAATAAAGTTTGAGAAACCAGTTTGGCGGTTCCTCAAAAAGTTAAACATAGAGTTACCATATGACATAGCAATTCCACTCCTACATATATACCCAAAATACTTTAAAGTTGGGACTCAGATACTTGTACGCCAATGTTTATAGTAGCATTAATCACAATAGCCAAAAGGTGGAAACAACTCAAGTGTCTTATCAACAGATGAATGGATAAACAAAATGTGGTATAAGCAGACAATGAAAATTATTCTGTCATAAAGAGTAATGAAGTTCTGATACATGTTATGACATGGATGAACCTTGAAAACATTATGCTAAGTGAAATATGTCAGATATAAAAGGACAAATGCTGTATGATTCCTCTTATATGAAATATCCAGAATAGGCAAAAGCAAAGAGAAAAAAGTTTATTAGTGGTTACCAGGGATGGGCAAAAAGGGGAATGGACAGTTATTGCTTAAGGGGTACTGAGTTTCCATTTGGGGTGTTGAAAAAAAATTGGAAATAGTAGTGATGGTTGAACAACATGGTGAATATAATTAATGTCACTGGATTGTGCCCTTAAAATGGTTACAATGGAAAATTCTTTCTCATATTTATTTTGCCACAGTAAAAAAATTTTTTAATAAAATAAAATTTGGAAGTATAAGGGCCCATCTTAAGAATGGTTACTTGTAGGCAGTATGATGGGAGTGGGTAAGACTATAGGAGAAGGGGCCCATGACTTTCCCTTTATATATATTTGTGTCTTTTTTTATAATGATCATGTTTTTCTTTTATTATGAAAAAAAATTTAAGTACTAGAGTTAATTACAAAGATTCTATGTCTTTAGTAAGCAAATTTTGTAAATTGTAAGTTTCATTTATCATAAGTATTTTCATATTATTTCATTCTTCATAAGCATTACTTTTAATGGTTTCATTGTGATCCACAAGAGTTCCCATAGCAGGGGAAGCTAACTTCTTCTGTCAATGGTTAGATAGTAAATACTTCACCTTTTGCAAGTCAGATGACCCCTGTAACAACGAATCAACTCTGCTGTTATAGCACATAGGCAGCCATAGACAATATGTAAATAAATGAACATGTCTGTGTTCCAACAAAACATTATTTAAAAAAACAGGTGGCAGGCTGTGGTTTAGTTTGCCAAGCTCACCCTAGAGTTAAACCAAAAAAAAAAAAAAAAAAAAACCAAATCTATTGTTGTCGAATCAATTCTGCCACACAGCTACCCTATAGGACAGAGCAGAACTGTCCCATAGGGTTTCCAAGGGGTGGCTGGTAGATTCGAACTGCCGTTTGGTTAGCAGCTGTGCTCTTAACCACCATGCCACCAGGGCTCCATCCTAGAGTCAGGCCAGTATTTAATACCAAAGAAGCAAAGTAGTTTTATGTCTATACAAAGAAGAAATGGAACCAAATGTAAAATGACTTTAGCATGTTTTCCTTAAAATTAGAAGTAATTCTATAAGTTATGAGCTTCTCTCTACATAATTAAAATACCTTTTCTGAAGGTGTCTCCTCTGATTACACCTCTACCAGAGCATTTTCTTCTATTCCTCATTCTGAAACTCACAGCACGATCACAAATTCATATAATTTTAGAAGTTTAAGGGTCCTTGTATGTTTAGCTGTTGTTAGCTACCATCGAGTTGGTCCCCTGACTCATGGTGACCCTATGAATAACAGGACAAAATGCTGTCCACTTCTGTGCTATTCCCATGATTGGCTGCAGATCAGACTGTTGTGATCCATAGGGTTTTCATTGGCTGATTTTCATTAGTAGATCACCAAGCCTTTCTTCAATGTCCATCTTAGTCTGGAAGCTCCGCTAAAACCTGTTCAGCATCATAGCAACATATGCAATCTTCCACCGACAGACAGATGGGTGACGGCTGCACATAATATGCATTGGCCAGGAATCAAACCCAGTTCTCCTGCATGGAAGGCAAGAATTCTACCATTGAACCACTACTGCCCCCCGTATGTCTGACAGCCCAAGTTAAAGCCCAATGCTAAAATGTTTCCCTTCTGCTAATGAGACATGAAGCCCTAATCAGTTAAAAAAACTTATCTTAGAACTTTTAAAACAATGATGTAAACATAAAAAAATACAATTGAGTTAACAGAAAAGTAAGTCAAAAACAATTAATATCAGTTTCACTTAGCTAATAGCTTTACTTAGCTACGTTTAATCTCTATGATTGAAGGTGAGGGAAGCAGAATGTAGTATTTTGTTTTAAGACTCAGTGATGGACTTTTAGAGCTGGCAGGTCTGAGACTAGTGTGAAGTAAAAGTGTAAGTTTTGCTTTATGAGAACAGAGAGAGTTCTCCCACCTATGACACCAAAGGTCATCTTATTAAATGTTACGTATAATCATAAACATACATATAATTTTAATGACTATTAATACCTATAGCTATGCCTTAATCTGGAAACCCTGGTGTCGTAGTGGTTAAGAGCTCAGACCGCTAACCAAAAGGTTGGCAGTTTGAATCCACCAGGCGCTCCATGGAAACTCTATGGGGCAGTTCTACTCGTGTCCTATAGGGTCTCTATGAGTCGGAATCGACTGGATGGCAACTGGTTTGGTTTTTGGGTTTATGCCTTAATCTATAATTAATCTTTAGAAGCAGCTTGTCTAGTTTCACATAATTGTATTTAGGTGATGAAGCTCACTAAAACACTTGAAACTTATTCTTTCAGAAAACAATTGAAGATTGGAGTCTGTTTCCAAGACTCCAGAGGTCTTATAACGCTGGATCACTGATCTTGTGATTATCTTAGCAAGGTTTCTATTTAAACTTTGATAATGTGTGTGTGCATACATACTGCTCTCTTATTGGTTGACATAATAGTCAACCAATCAAAATTTTTTTGTTCAAAGTTCCCGATAAAATTGTACATAAAAACTTCAAAAATCTTAATTAATTGGTGCACTGATTTACTTGGTTTAAGTGATGTGCTGCTCAATTTGCAAATTGCCTATTAAACATGGATGTGTATGCTGTCAAGTCAATACTGACTCATAGCGACCCAAAAGGATAGAGGAAACCTATATGATTTCCTAGGCTGTAATCCTTACGGGAGCAGATTGCCAGGTCTTTTCTCCCATGGAGCCGCTGGTGCGTTTGAACCACTAACTTTTCGGTTAGTAGCCCAGTGCTCAACCACTGTGCACCAGGGCCCCTTTTAAATGTCTTAAATGTTAATGGTGTTCTGAGTTGTTTATATTTGACACCAGAACCAGGCCTCCAGACTCCAAGTTTAGTCTTCTTTCCACCCTATAGGCCTGTCAAGTTCATCATTTTTAAATCAGACAGACCTGGTCCAAAACCTCACTCTGCCACTTACTCACTCTAGTGGGTTGTATTGCGTCCCCCCAAAAGATATGTTCAAGTCCTGATCCCTGGATCCTAAGAACGTGGGCTTGTTTGGAAATAGGGCCGTTGCTGATGGAATCAAGTTAAAATGAGGTCATGTGGATTAGGATGGGCCCTAAATCCAATGACTGTGTCTTTCTAAGAGGAAGGAAAGGGAGATTTAGATACAGGGACACAGAACAGACACAGGGATGACGGCCATGTAAAGATGGAGGCAGAGATTGGAGTGATGCAACTACAAGCCAAGGAAGGCCAGTGATTGCCAGGAACCACCAGAAGCTGAAAGGATCAAAGAAGGATTCTTTTTCAGGGCCTCTGGGGGAAGCAAGACTTCAGATTTCTTATCTCCAAAACTGTCAAGAGAATAAATTTCTGTTGTTTTATGACACCTAGTTTGTGGTACTTTGTTATAGCAACCTAGGAAACTAATACCGTGTGATCTTGAGCAACCCAACCCAGAGATTCCATTTCTTCAACTGTAAAATGGGACCAAAGCACCTATTTCATGGGGATGACGTATGAGAAGCACAAGACCTGAGCCACATACATAAATGCCCAATTATTTAATGCTATTGAATGCTTATTATTATGTTCCTTGGAGTTCCTGGGTGGTGCAAATGCTTAACATGCTCTGCTGCTAACCGAAAGGCAGGAGGTTCAAATCTACTCACAGGCACCTCAGAAGAAGGGCCTGGTGATCTACTTCTGAAAATCAGCCATTGAAAACCCTATGGAGCACATTCTACTCTGACACACATAGGGTCACCATGAGTTGGAATCAACTTGATGGCAACTGGTTTTGGTTTATTATGTTCTCTCTGCAAACGAACCGTATTTTATAAAGTACTTTTGTGCATCGTTAACATCTGTGACACTCTGAGAAGGAGGAGTAAACACACCGAAAATATCTTAATCCACCTGCTTCCTTCCCACCCACTTTCAAGGCTCTGCTGTCATTCATGCACTGGATGTACCTAGAGAAGACCAGGCTGGAGGCCAACAGACACTCACCTGTTATGGTAATGAATGGCACCAGAAAGGGCTCGCACACAGATCCGGCAGCAGGTCAGGTGGACCAGTTCACTCAGCCAGTTTTTGAAACTGAACGAAAAAGAAAGCATTTTATTGTGCAGTTCTGGGTACATTCAAGAAACAATACACTAAACAATACACTCTGCTCCAGCACAGCAGCAGAGGATGTTCTGAGACACACCCACAGTTCAATTCTAGTCTCATGGAGGCATTTAGTATTAAATGGCCGAAGTTCACCAAGAGAACTGGACAAAACTCTAATGGAAAGTAGCTCTCACCCAACTAAACGTATTATGATAAACTCCTGGCAAAGTTACGCAGAAGCTTCTTTGGTCTCAGCCTTATGAACCTGCCAATACTGTAGGACTCTGGCTTTCCCTTGGGCTTCTCTGTCCGTTTTCTTTCTTTCTTCATTTCTTCTTTAAAACAACCAACCTCTTTCAATTTATTTGAAAGTATGACAGAAAATCAAATAAACACTATGAAGGTGAAGTGAGCGGGATTCTAATAAGTGAGTTGAGACCATAAACGAAACACAATACGTAGGAATCAGACAAATAGGCTCTTTGTTGACACAGTAAAAAGACAGTCTTATTTACGGCTGAATGGAAGGAAACATTTCACCTGCTGTCTGGCAGCTGCCCAACAAGTGTAGTTCCTATAACAAGCAAACTAATCCCAATGAAAGCCAAGGTTACCCTGAAAAAGAAAAGAAAAAGTAATGCAAAAGTTAGTTGTACAGTAGGGAAAAATGAAATAACCTAAAAGTTCATAAATAGATTGTGGAACATCCACACTATGGAACAAGATGCAGCCAGCCAAAGTATTAGGTAAATCACAGCCCTAGTGGTGCAGTGTTTAAGTGCTTGGCTGCTAACTGAAAGGTGGGAGGTTCGAACCCACCAGTTGCCACTCCGCGGGAGAAAGATGTGGCAGTCTGCTTCCATAAAGATTTACGGCCTTGGAAACCCTATGGGGCAGTTCTACTCTGTCCTCCAGGGTCTCTATGAGTCGGAATCAACTCGAGGGCAGTAGATTTTTTGGGTTTTACAGGTAATGTCATGGAAGAATGGAAGAATGTTCCTTGATAAATTTTGAGAGGAAAAAGCAAAGCAAGTTTCAGAACAACACAGAGAGTATGACACCATTTTGAAAATAACAAAAAACACGTATGCGTATCTAGTTTATATAGTATATGTACAGAAAAGGCCTGAAAGTTTGTCCACAAAACTGTCAAGTTCAATCTATGTAATCATCAAAGGGTAAAGAGGGATAGTGAAGGGAATAAAAAGTAAAAGTCTTTCCCTTCTGCTTCTCTGAACTATTTTAATTTCTTTACAATACTAAATGTTAATTTCTTTTATAAGAAAAAAGTTTCATATTCTAAAAAGGAATAAGTTTAGGTTGAAAGTACATATTTTATTATTTTGGTCTGTAGACTTTGGTGTGGTGTGGTACAGTTATAAAAGGAAATATTTGTAAAGGTCTGAAAATAACTTGCTTTTCTTCATTTATTAATTAGGGGATAAAGGGATAAAAATTAAAATTTTTCTCAAAATAATTTAAAATTTGGAGTAAATTTCAAGACAGTTATACTTAAAGGCTCTTTCATAATAAGAACCCAAAATATATCACTATGTAGGAAATCCTTTAATGCAAATCCCTTTTTATTGTTCAATATAACTCAGAAGTTTGCCAATAAGGTAACTGACAATACTTCTAATCTCCATACAGACACTTTCTAATTTTTGAAGTATTTTTAATATACACTTAAATGACTTCAAAATGAAAACAGTCCTTTTTAGAAATGTAAACAAAATTATGCAAAAAGGTTAAC
>NW_004444193.1:2587267-2588738 GCF_000243295.1 Trichechus manatus latirostris
ATATAGATAATATTCTTTATAAATTAGTAGTTTAAAACTATATACATTAATGTTAAAAAAACTTCCTGCCCTCACTTTAGATATAATTAATATTTTTAGTAAGAGCAAAGCTTTTTGAATATACTTCCTCAGAAACGCCTTGCAAAGTGTTAAACTTACAAAGTCTTGGTTCAACGCCTTTTTAAGCAATTTGAGGGTCAGGTTATGTTTTCTTCAGGTGCCGTAATTTCAGGTCAGTCAGAAAGACCTGGCAATCTGCTCCCATAAAAATTAAAACTCATTGCCGTCAAGTCGATTCCAACTCACAGTGACCCTATAGGACAGAACAGAACTGCCCCACAGGGTTTCCAAGGCTGTAATCTTTACGAGAGCAGACTGCCACATTTTCCTCCTGAAGTAGGTTCAAACCTCCCATTTTTGGTTATCAGTCAAGCACTTAACTAGTATGCCACCAGGGCTCCTCCATAAGGAGTACAGCCTAGAAAATCCTATGGGGCAGTTCTACTCTGTCACATGGGAATGCTATGCGTCAAAATCAATTCCACAGCACCTAATAACAACACAACAACACTGTTCAATCTTATACATTAATTATGCAGAAGTTTTTAAATGTTTCGTCACCTTCCCTAATGAGAATCACTTGTTCCTACACCTTAAATCAGAAGAGGTTGCATTTTAACATGTTTAACAATTGGGTTCAAAACTACTGCCATTTTATTTGTTAGATTAACAGGCCAGAAATTTCTATTTCCCAGTTTAAGGGAGCCAGTATGAGAGTTCCCGTAGGTGACACAAAAAACAGAATCTGTTTTTTAAGAGTTTTACTGAGATACAATTCACATACCATATAATTCACCCATTTAAAGTATACAATTCAATGGTGTTTGGTAAATTCACGGAGTTATTCAACCATCACCACAGTCAATTTTCACACCATCTGTTTTTTGAAATGTTCACTTCGTAGCAATTGCTTCTTTTACTGTCTTTTTTTTTTTACTTTTTCACTGAAGAGTGTGTACTACGAGCAGGAGTCCTGATTCTGCCATTTTCTTCCTTTTTGAATGCTTGCATTACTGGGATTATCTTTTGTAAGAATGTTTTATGTCACTTATCTGTTTTATGAACATTAGTTAGAACTAGATCATTAGAATCATAACACCATCTTCTGGGCCTCACAGCATGGCAAAAACTAACCAACAGCAAATGAGGGCACCTCAAGTACTCTGAGCCGTAGAACTCTCACTCTTCACTCAGCTGCCTGACTCACGGACCAAGTGAGAAGGCAAGAGCGAATCCAGATATTAAACTTCACCCAAGTTTAATTTCTTCCCAACAATAAAAATAGAATAAACAGAGGCTCTAATTATAAATGGAATAACTAGAAGCTTCTAATAACAGAAGCTTTAGTATTTTCTTCCTGCATGCCAATGGACAGTCTTGAAGATCCCTAGAGTACATGAATCCCACTTAG
>NW_004444193.1:2589422-2591525 GCF_000243295.1 Trichechus manatus latirostris
ATGAATTCTTTCTTTCGCCATGAGTCAGGACTGACTCCGCGGTAACTAACAATAACAACGATGCGTGGCTGTGGACTGGTACAGACCAGCAAAGCGGGGAAAGGGGCTCTGGTGGCCTGTCACAGTTTGGCTGACACCCTGGCGAATGTGAGACTGTAAATCCTCTCTCCTCTTCTTTTTTCTAACTTCCCTTTTCTATTCACCCTCTGATGATCTATGACTGTAACAGCAGAGTAAATCTAGATTGTAAAATACATATTGGATTGTAAATACACATCTTCATTTGCGAAAAAAATATTGAAAAAATAGATATATAATAAGTTTAAGTTCCTGCAGAGATCACATTTGGTGGTGTTTTCTAAGCAGGAAGGCGTAGGATTCATACCTGTCTTAGTGCTGTTATAACAGAAATACCACAGGTGGATGGCTTTAATGAATAGAAGTTTATTTTCTCACAGTTTAGGGGGCTAGAAGTCCAAATTCAGGGCACCAGCTCTAGGGGAAGGCTCTCTCTGTCCAGGCTAGGGGAAAATCTTTGTCTCTTTTCGGTTACTAGGTTCCTTGCAATCCTATAGCTGGTATCCTCGCCTGTTTGTTCTTGCTTGCTTGCTTAATCTAGTCTTTTATATCTCAAAAGAGATTGACTCAAAACACTCCCTACACTAATCCAGCCACATTAACATAACAAAGAAATCCCACACCCAAACGGGATGATAACCACAGGTATAGGGGTTAGGATTTACAACATGTATCTTGGGGGGACACAATTCAATCTATAACAGTACCACAATACTCTTATGTAGCCATTATATAAATGATTAAAAAAGAAAGCTGAACCATTTATAGCATCAAATTGTTGGGCAGGTGACTTACCGCAGAGGCAATAGGACGCAGTAGCGTACTATGACGCCCAGCACCCACACCATGGTGAGCCGCAGACTGATGTACTGGAAATTTATATTGGTCCTTGTGAGGAGATTCCATGACACTAGCTCCTCTGAGGAGAACCTCTTGGTCACTTCATCCTCCACAATGGCTTCCAATCCCTTCTTGGAGAAATAAAACACATCAGACAGCTCAAAGTCCCTTCCTCGCAGACCAGAGAGCCCTTTTTCCATGGGTGACTCATCTCTTTGGATAATACCTTAAAAGAAAGCATCAGGACATGAGAAAATGCCATAGGACAGAAGAACAGCTGGCCAAAAGGGCAGCGTTAAGACTGTGCAGAATAACAAAGACAAGTAAAATAAGTTTAATGGGTGACATGGAACAGATTTCAGAAATAAGAGACAAGCAATTGCAGGGGGGACAGGAGTGAAATCACTGAGTGTACATAAAATGGCCTCTACCCAATGATTTCAATTATTTGTGGAGCAATGGTGGCCCTCAATAACCCTCTCGGTTATATCTCCTCCTTAAAAACCATTAATGAAAGAACTCACAGAAACAAACTCCAAATGTAAAATCTAGACAATGTAAAAATACTTCTGTTCCCCCCCCAATAAAAACCATAAAGTTAAAAAGCAAGCAAAATGGGAAAAAAATATTTACACAGAGGCAAAAGACTGATGTTTTTAACATATAAAAATTATTTAATAAGAAAACACAGCCTCCTACAGAAAAGTAAGCAAAGTTCATAAACTGAATTCATAGAAGTAACATAAATACCTAATAAATATATCAAAACATTTTCACTAGTAATCAAAGAAATATGAATTAGACAAAAATTGATCTATTTACATTATCAAATCAGCAACACTTTTGTTAGTGGTAAAGTTCAATGATGGAAATGATACAGGTACTCTTTCATTCTACTTGTACAAGTGTGGAACTAGTAGCAACTTCATCAAAATCAGTTTGGCATGAACAGACTAAAAATAGTGTTACCATTTGATTCAACAATCCCAAGTCTAGGAATCTGCCAGAAGAAATCGGAAATGTAGACAAAGGTTCACTGGAGCATTCTTCATTATAATCAATTGAACCAGTGAAATATAATGCATTCATTAACAACGGTGCTTACAAAATATTTTAATGACATAAAGACTCCAGTAAGTGAAAAAAAGGCAGGATTTAAAAGCATGGTTTAATCTAACTACATGA
>NW_004444193.1:2592386-2599242 GCF_000243295.1 Trichechus manatus latirostris
ACAGTGTTTCGTTCTGTTGTACATAGGGTCACTATGAGTTGGAACCAACTTGATGGCACCTAACGACAACAACGTATACACAGCAGGAGTCCCTGGATAGTGCAAATGGTTAAGCACTGGACTACTAAACAAAAGGCACCCTGGAAGAAAGGCCTGTCAATCTGCTTCCGGGAGAGCACAGCCTTGAAAACCTTATGGAGCAGTTCTCTGCACACATGGGGTTGACATGAGTCAGAATTGACTCCACATCAACTAAGAACAACAACAACACACACAAAACATCCATTTGTTCCTCTGGTGTGTGTGTCACAAGGAATTTACTTCCTACATTAGGCTACAATTTGTAATCTCATATTTTCTTAGCAGAAGCCTGGGTACGCAAGCAGTTTGTGACCAGCTGCTAACAGAAAGGTTGGCAGGTTGAACCCACTCCACAGCTCCGCAGAAGAAAGGCCTGCTATCTGCTTCAAAGATTACAACCAAGAAAACCCTACGGAGATCAATTTTATTCTGTAACACATAGAGTCGCCACGAGTCAGGGGCCAACTCAACAGCAGTTAACAACATTTACTTGGTGTCTTTACTTTTAAGGTAGAGACTGAGATGTTAAATTTCCTGAAAGATTTTCTAACTTTCCAGTTTATTGGAAAATCAGTGAGGAAAGCGGAGAGTGCTGTGGAACAGACTTAAACTACAAAGTATCATTGGCTATGCCCTGTAGAGCTTACATATGAATCAATACAAGGAGCTGTAATATTTCAGGTTTTTTAGAAGGAGAGGCAGCATGATGCACTGGAGAAAAAACGAGGGGACCTAGAGTCCAAACTCAAGTTCTGTCTAGGGCAACCACCAGCTCCATGGCCAAACGTAATAGATAAGTCAGTTAACTTGGTTCCCCATCTATAAAATGAGGGGGTGGGAAAATTACAGCTTCCTTCCACAACCACCACCACAGTTGCCCGTTGAATCAACTTTTGGTGACCCCCTATGTGTCAGGGTAGAACTGTGCTCCATGGGGTTTTCAATGGCATACTTTTCAGAAGTAGATCACCAGGCTTTTCTTCCAAACACCCCTGGGTGAACTTGAACCACTAACCTTTGGGTTAACAGCCAAATGCACTGACTGACTGCACCACCCAAGGACTCAATTTCTATGATTTTAGTCTAGTTGCCCTTCATGCAAAGAAAATACCTAGTAACCTTTTGAATTACAGCAATAAAATAAGTTCTTGAATGATCATTAGATCTTCTCCTTTAGTAGTCAAGTCTAAGTGGTTTAACCTTTCTTCACCATCTTTCAAAGGGTTTAATTAGTATTAGAGGATGAGCCAAGATATTGTCCCCATGGAATTACTCTCTTGCTCGATAGGCATTTCAACACTGCTCCAAGTGGGTTACTCAAACCTACATTTAGCCTTGCAAGAGTTTCATTATTTAGCAATATATAGATTTTTTTAAGTCTAGAGGGAAAGAGACGAACAAGTTCTTCAGCAAATCTCGATTGAAACACACTGGGGACCGTCTACAGTGCTTCTAAAAATAATCTTTTTCCGAGGGGCCAGAGATAGGAAGGCAAGTTCAAGTTACTTCATATTATTTAACTGAGCCAGGCTTCTGTGAACAGAGGTCAGCTCCTGAACCCTCCACCTTTAATGTTCAATATTTTCTCTGACCCCTGACCTAGTTTATTCTGCCTGGAACAAAGAAAATATAACTCAATTTTGTATTTTGGTTAAGCCTCTTTCAAAAGTATATGGGTATCAACAATGCATCTAATTGACAAAAGATTAATTCCTAGTACATAAAGACTTACAAAAATTAATAAGAAAAAGCCAAAGAACCCAATTTAAAAAATGGGCTAAAAATATGGGAAGCAACTCATAAAGAAATAAGCCTCCATGGCTATGCATTTGAAAAGATGTTTAGCCTCACTATAATCAGAAAAATGTAAACTAAAACCACAATGGTAATCCATCAGATTGTGAAAAGATTTAAAATCTGATATCAACTATTGGTGAGGATATGGAACAATGGGAATGTAATTAGTACAACCACATTAGAAAACAATTTGGCAATTTCTAGTAATTCAAAGATATCCACGGCCTACCCATTGCCATCAAGTTGATTCCAACTCATAACGACCCCACAGGACAGAATAGAACCTCCCCATAGGATTTCCAAAGCTGTAAATCTTTCTGGAGCCAGACTGCCACATCTTTCTCTCGCAGAACAGCTGGTGGGTTCGAACCACCAACCTTGCAGTTAACAGTTAAGTGCTTAACCACTGTGCCACCAGAGCTCCTCTATCCATGGCCTGTTGTTGTTGTTATTAGGTGCCACCTAGTCAGTTCCGACTCATAGCGACCCTATGTACAACAGAACGAAACACTGCCTGGTCCTGCACCATCCTCATAATCATTGTTATGCTCGAGCCCACTGCTGCAGCCACTGTGTCTATCCATCTCATTGGGGCTCTTCCTCTTTTTCGCTGACCATCTACTTTACCAAGCATGATGCCCTTCTCCAGGAACTGATCCCTCCTGATAGCATGTCCAAAGTATGTGAGACGTAGTCTCACATCCTTGTTTCTAAGGAGCATTATGGTTGTACTTCTTTCAAGACAAATGTTTGTTCATGACCTATGACCCAGTAATTCCACTCCTAAGTGATTTTCAGTAATTTTAAATGCATCAAAAATTGTAACAATTTTACACTTCACCCAGATTCACTAATTACCAATGTTTTGCCACATTTGCTTTATTACTGTCTCTGTTGTTGTTGTTGTGTGCTGAGGAGTCAATTCCAACTCATAGCAACCCTATAGGGCACGGTTGAACTGTCCCATAGTTTTCCTAGCCTGTAATCTTTACAGGAGAAGATCGCCAGGTCCTTTCTCCTGTGAAGCCGTGGTGGATTTGAACCACCAACCTTTCAGTAAGCAGCCCAGCACTTTACCGTTGAGCCACCAGGGCTCTTGTTCTATCTCTGTATGTAAGAAAAGATATTTTTTTCTGCACCACGTGAGAATAAGTTGCAGACATCATGCCTCTGACCCCTAAGTATTTCAGCATACATTTTAGGACGTGAAAATCACTTATCTAATCGTAGCGTAATTATCGAAGTTAGAAAGTTTAACATTATTGCAATCCCAGTATCTAATCTACAGACTTTATTCAAACTTTGTCAATTTACAGCTTTTTTTCTATTCCAAGATCCAATCCAGGATCACACATTACATTTACGGGTCAAGTCTCTTTAGTCTCCTTTAGTATGGAAAGTTCTTCAGTCTTTGTCTTTCAAGATATTGATGTTTTTTAAGAGTAACCCCCCACCCCCCAAAAAAACAAATTCATTGCCATGGGGTTGATTCCAACTCATGATGACCCCATGTGTGACAGAGTTGAACTGCTTCATAGGGTTTTGTCGGCTGTAACCTTTTTTCTTCCCCCATACAAAAATTTATACGTACATTGTTATGTGACCCTAATTGCTCTCCCTATACTGTGACAGCACGCTCCTTTCCACCCTGATTCCGCATGTCCATTCAACCAGCTCCTGACCCTCTCTGCCTTCCCATCTCACCTCCAGACAGAAGCTGCCCGTTTAGTCTCTTGTATCTACTTGAGCTAAGAGGCACACTCCTCACAAGTATCACTTTATGTCCCACAGTCCAGTCCAATCCCTGTCTGAAGAGTTGGCCTCAGAAATTGTTTTAGTTCTGGGCTGATAGAGAATCCAGGGGCCATGCTTTCTGGGGTCCCTCCAGTCTCAATCAGACCATTAAGTCTGGTCTTTTTACTAGAATTTGAGTTCTGCACTCCACCTTTCTCCTGCTCCATTCGGGACTCTCTGTTGTGTTCCCTGTCAGGGCGGTCACTGGTGGTAGCCGGGCACCGTCTACTTCTTCTGGTCTCAGGCTGATGAAGTCTCTGGTTTATGTGGCCCTTTCTGTCGCTTGGGCTAATACTTTCCTTGTGTCTTTGGTGTTCTTCATTCTCCTTTACTCCAGGTGGTTGGGACCAATTGATGCATCTTAGATGGCCGCTTGCAAGCTTTTAAGACCCCAGAGCCACTCACTGAAGTAGGATGCAGAACAGTTTCTTGATAATCAGCTGTAATCTTTACGGAAACAGACTGCCAGGCCTTTCTTCTGTGGTGCTGCTGGGTGGGTTCGAACCACCAATCTTTATGTTAGAAGTCGAGTGTACACTGTGTAAAATGTCCTTAATCTGGGTCTATGTGATGTTTTTCATGATTAGATGCAGGCTGTACACTCTTGGCAGGAACACTGTATAAGTGATATTGTATCCTTCTCGGTGCATCACCTCAACAGGCACCTGAAGTCAGCTTGTCCCGTATTGATGATGCTATCTTGGATCACTATTTTGTAAAGTTACTATTTTTACCCTCTATGATTAATAAGTAATGAGTGGGGAGATACTTTGAGATTACATAAATACCCTGCCTCTCAAACTTTCATCCAATAGTATTAACATCTATTGATGATTCTTGCCTGAATGAATTAGTACTGTGTCTTTTTAAATGATGTTTTCTAACTCCTTCATTCTCTCCAAATTTATTTGGCATTTCACCTTACAGATGAGCTTCTCTCTTCCATTCTAGAGAGTTTCTTATAAAACTGTGCACAAGTAGACACATGCAAGAACATTTTGCCACATTGTTTGCTATAGCAAAATAATGGAAACAATATAAACGTCATTAAGGAGAGACTAGGTAAATCGACGGATATTGTTATGGACTGAATTGTGTCCTCCCAGAATATGTGTTGTAAATCCTAACCCCCATGCCTGTGGTTATAATCCCATTTAGGAATGAGTTTTCTTTATTATGTTAATGAGGCAGGATTAGTGTAGCGTGTGTCTTAAATCTGAGATATAGGAGAGATTAAACAAGCAAGAGAGAGACGTAAAGACAGCGGAAGAGAGATATCAAGCCATATGAAGACGAACCAGGTGCAAAAGCTCAAAACAGAAACAAGGACCTTCCTGCAGAGCCGACAGAGAAAGGCGTCTCCTGGAGCCAGCACCTAAATTCCGACTTCCAGCCTCCTGAATTGTGAGAAAATAAATTTCTGTTTGTCAAAGCCATCCATTTGTGGTATATCTGTTATAGCAGCACTAGATAATTAAGACAGATATATACTGTGCATACTACAGATGAGTTAAAAGAAACCAACCAGGACATTTAACAACTTACATAATTCTCAAACATCACTACAAACAAAGAAAATGTAGAGTGATATGTGGAAACGATATTTTTACAGACTTTGAAAAGTGTAAATACTTCGAATTATGTAAATACTATATATTGTTTAAGAAGGTCTCTGGGTGGCGCAATCAGTTTGTGATCGCCTGCTAACCCAATGGTTGGTGGTTGGAACTCACCCAGTGGCTCCACAGAAGAAAGGCCTGGCAAAACTGCTTCTGTTAAGATTACAGCCAAGAAAATCCTGTGGAGCAGTTCTACTTTGTAACACAGAATTGACTCCATGGCAATGGGTTTCGTTTTTTTGTTTATTGTTTTAGGCACACATGAGGTCTCTGTGAGTCGGAACTGATTCATTGGTGACTGGTTTAGTTTGGGTTTGGTTTATTGCTTAAGGATGTATACATGTGTGAGCAAAGTATGAAAATATGCATGTTATGGATTGAATTGTGTCTCCACAAAATATGTTATAAATCCTAACCCCTATCTATACCTGTGGTTATCGGCCCATTTGGGAATGGGTTTTCTTTGTTATGTAAATGAGTCAGTATTAATGTAGAGTGTCTTAAGTCAATCTCCTTTGAGATGTAAGAGTTCACACGAGCTATAACAAAAACAAACAAACAAAAAAACTACATGGAACTGGCACTTGTTTCTAAGATGAAGATCTGCATTGTAAGAGAGCAGTTTAATATCTCTCAAATAAGACATGCAAAATCTGGAAATGGATATTATTCTAAAACTGGGTGTCAAAGGAAGCATGACTGAAAACATAATGTTCCTTCTTTCCTGAAATATATTGATTATTGCAGGTCAGACTTACTGATTCAATTCACCCCACATAAAAACTGCTGACAGGAAAAAATTCAATTCAATCAACATATTGTGAATACTCACTTCGTAGCAAGCATCAATGTACAGGTTAGAAAGAGAGAAAATATTTCTTTTGGTCCCAAGAAACGTTCATAAGTGGATCAAAAGTCTTCAACGTACAGCTATAAACACATACCAGGTTCACTAACATAGATACAATTCTGATGTTAATTTTATTGTCATTAAGGTAGACTAGTTATTATTAATAAATTAATCCTGATCTTTCAGGGCAATATGTCACCAGTAGCAAATAATTAGGAAAATAATAATAAGATGAACGGTTGTTTTTTGTTTTTAATTATAATCCAAAATTAACAACTCACAGTTCTTAAATTGGTAAAACCCTGATTCTAGGAAACATTTCCTTTTGTTTCACAAGTCTATTTAAAAAAAAAACCCATAAACATTTGAACTTTGTCCTTATACCAAATGCTTTGGTCAATCTAACACAGTCCATGCTTCCATGAAAATTAAATTAGAACAGCTATCACTCTATCTAGTGCAACAGATTAATTACATAAACTGCCCCATGCCCCAGGGTCTTTAGCAAGTCACTTGTACATAAATAATACTAGATACGAAAGGCTTATAGAAATGCAGGTTGACGTTAAAAACCATCTCAGGCGTAATTAACTCTAAATTAGCTGAGTGAACTCTTGGAATAACTGTCCATTTATAAATCACACTAGTGTTTCAGTCCTCCAGCAATTAGGAAAATCAGGGTCCACTACAGACCAAAAGTGGATATAATGTCTTA
>NW_004444193.1:2600883-2601732 GCF_000243295.1 Trichechus manatus latirostris
CCGCCCCATCGTGTTTCCAAGGAGCACCGGGTGAATTCGAACTGCCGACCTTTTGGTTAGCAGCCGTAGCTCTTAACCACTATGCCACCAGGGTTTCCCACTATATAGATAGTGGAGTCCTTTTCCTGGCATGAGGAGCTCCTCTGAAGGGATGGGATCCTTGACATGGAAGCCAGGCCTACTTTCTTCTCACCCTTCTCCCAACTTCCTTCCTGATCCATAAATGTGATTGGCCTGATTAAAGAAGAAATCAAGGTAAACTAGTTCTAAAGATCAATTGTATGTGGTTGGGGAGATGGGGAGGAAGGTAGACCATTGTTGCTGGGATTAAAAAAGAACAGAAATGATCAATGACAGTGGAGAGGCAAGACCCATACTCAAGCAATCACTTAGATGTAGGTTAGCCATTTACAAACCTGATCAACTATTTTACCACAGTACATGTATAACATCACAGACAAAATAATACAGAGTTCTTAACTGAGCCAGTATCTGTGTTCTGATGACAACATACCATGTTCACATTAACCTCTAACTAGCCCCAAAATACATTCAAGTAAAATATCTTCAAGTTGGAAGAAACCTCAGATCATTTGGTCTAAACTCTCCTTGGAAACAATCAACTGTCCCTCATTGTTAATGCTTCTTTAATGGCAAAGTAATCACTTCTAAAAGCAACCCATTCTGGCACGGATCACTAGAAAGTTCTCGAACATACTGAGACCAAAAGTTTACCTCCCTTCATAATCTTAGGTCTGTTATCAGAGTTACTTCCTTCTACTTGTCAGCCCTTTAAAAATCTGAAGATAGTTATGTGATCCTAATCCATCATTTTCTAGGCAAAATATA
>NW_004444193.1:2602190-2603814 GCF_000243295.1 Trichechus manatus latirostris
CTACTACAATAAAAGTTTTCAAATAATAGTTTCCAAATCCTTTACCACTCTGGTTGCACACTAATCTAAATAGGGCAAATTTGAGGCATGTGAAACTACTAGACTGACACACCCTCATCCAGATCGTAATGCTGTGTCAAATCAGGTGTTACCATCCTGCACTTTTTTAGAACCTAAACAGAAAATTTAAATACATTTATCTTGTTAAATTCCATCCTTTCTTTTTACCTGTCCCACTTGCCCAGGTCCATGGCAGTGCACAACTCCAGGGGGTACCATTCATATTTTGGTCTATATTAATTCCCCCCCACCCAGTTGCACAGTACATAGGCCATGTGGCCATGCATACAGCCCTGTACACTTGCCTATTTATAACTTTTTACAAGATATGTTAGTCTGTCATTGTCTTAACTATTCCTATCAGTTGAATGTCATCTACAAAAGTGATTGGCATGCCAGACCTACTACCACCAAGAAAGAAGAGCCAGGAGTGGAGCAGGTCCTTCAGACCTGGTATCCCTGCTCTGAGAACCTCGTAGACCCAGGGGAAGATTGATGAGGACCTTCCCCCACAGCAGACAGAGAGAGAAAGGCTTTTCCTGCAGCAAGAGCCCTGAATTTGGACTTCTAGCCTCCTAAACTGTGAAAGACTAAATTTGTTTGTTAAAGTCATCCACTTGTGGTATTTCTTTTATAGCAGCACTACTCAGACAGAATTTGGTACCGGAAAAACGAAGTGCTGCTCTAACAGACACCTAAAATTTGGAAGCAGTTTTGAAACTGTGAATGGGTAGAGGCTGGAAGAGTTTTAAAGTACCTAATAATAAAAGCCTAGATTGCCTTGAAGAGGCTATTGGTGGAATTTATGGATGTCAAAGGCAATTTGGGTGAGGACTCAGAAGAGAGGAGAGCAGTAACACTGGAGATGGCGCAAGTGATGAGAAGCAGCAGCAGAGAAACAGCAGCAGCAGACCCAGGAGACTGGAGTGAGATGGTGTGGGAGCTGACACTTGGAGCGAGAGAGCTGAGTGCCTTCAGCAGGAGGCTTCCTGGTAGAGTGGGTGCCTACGGGCACTTGTCAATGGAGCTAGGCTGAGCACCTTCAGGCCAAGGCTTACTGGCAGAATGTGGTGCCTTCAAGCACTTATCAGTAGAGCTAAAGAGCTTTGTAACACTGGCCTGAGCAGGCCACCCCAAGAGGCTAGAAGGGCTGAGAGGCCAAGGGACGAGTAAGCAAAAGCTGAAGAGTCAAGGAGCAAGGGAAGCAGAGCTGCCAAGGGCGGATGCCTGAAACATACCACTTGTCTCCACCCTCATTCTTTAACTCATAGATTACTACATATACATTAATCACAGCATTAAATACATAGTCACCTAATTGCACAGGTGTCCAGTCTGCCCTTTGCCACCTTTTTTCACAATAATTTAGCTGCAACACTTCACCAAGTACAAGGCTAAACTCTAACTACACCATGTCCAAAGCATTACCGAGTCATAAGTCAAGTTAAAATTGCTAGCAGATAAGTTAGGCTATTTGGCCATGCTTATTTCTCAGTGAATCCTTTGTGTTCTTGAGTATCAAAGCTTTTCTTCCTAGGTACTAAAAAAATCCATTTTATTATTA
>NW_004444193.1:2605128-2606732 GCF_000243295.1 Trichechus manatus latirostris
CAAATATTACATCTGTAATTAAAAGTTTTTTAACTAATAATTAAAAAAATATTTCACAAAGGAAAAAAATTTTAAATGATAGATGAAATAAATATAGCAAATTATTGATAACTATTGAATTCAGGTAATGTATACAAGAGGATTAATTGTACTATTCTCTCTACTTTTTAAAAATAAATGCTATATTTAAAAATCCATTTAAGAAACTCATTTGAAAAATCAATTTAGCTGGGCCTCAATTTCCCTATCTAAATTAAAAGCATTCATTCAGTTAATCACTATATAGAGAATGTCAAGGATCAGGTCATTACTAAATAAGAGAGAAGGAGAAAAAAGGATTAAACTAACTCAGTGGTTCTCAAGTGTGGCTACATATTAGAACTATCTGTGGAATCCTTAAAAATACAGACGCCAGGGCTCATCCCCAGACCTACTAAGCTAAAACGTCAATTATATTTTTTAAAATACATACAGATGGAAAAAATCTAGAAGGAAATAGATCAAAATATAGTTTTTTTCTAAGTAATAGGATTTTGTATGGGTAATTATTTTTTTATTTATACTTTCATAATACTGTTTTTTCACTAAAGCATATTATTATTTTATAGTGAGAAAAAAACTATGTAAAATGCTATCTTTAAAACCAAATGAGATACTACTACATACCACTAGAATGGCTAAAATTAAACAGAACAATAATACCAAATGTTGCAGAGGATGTGGAGCAATCAGAACTCTTACATATTGTGGCTGAGAGGGTATGACCATTTTGAAATACCAGTTTGCAGCGTCTAATCAATTTACACATACAGCTGATAACCTTATAACCCAACAATTCCAGTTTAAGGTATGTACTCAAGAAAAAAAGTAAATAGATTCACAAGAATATCTGTACAACGATGTTCATAGCAGCTTTATTTCTTATCACTAAAGACTGGAAATAATCCAAATATCAATCAACAGAAGAATGAATAAACAAATTATTATGTATTCATATAAAGAAATACTCCATAACGATAAAATAAAATTCACTGATTCACACAACAACATGGAGAAATCGCATAAATATGATACTGAATGAAAAAAACAGACACGAAAGAGTATATATGCATGATTCCATTTATGTGATGTTCAAAAATAGGTAAAACTGATGATAACAGAAATCAGAAGAGCAATTACTCTAGAGGTGGAGGGAGGAGGAGATTTACTGAGAAGGGACTTGAGGGAACTTTGAAATTATGGATATGTTCTTTTACTTCATTTCGGTGATAGTCATGTAAGTACATAAATATGTAAAAATTCATCTAGCTGAACACTTTATATTTGTGTATTTTAATATATGTAAATTACACCTCAATTTTTTTTATAAGAAAAAAAGTTACTTTTAAGAGTCCCCATATTCCTAGCTGTAATCCCAATTAAAGGCTCAAGCCAATCATACCTATCCTTCCCATGAATATTTTTAAATCTTCCTTCCTAAAGTAGAAGGCAACTGGCATTTACTGAATATTTCCTGATACCAGTCTGTTTACTAAGCCCTTGACACATACTCTCATACAATCCCCATAGTCCTATAAGGTATTATCTACTATCCTAGTTTCACA
>NW_004444193.1:2611776-2612474 GCF_000243295.1 Trichechus manatus latirostris
AAGAAAAACCATCCTATTAAAAAGCTCAAAATCCAAAAGCTATGAAAGGAAAATATTGATAAATTTGAGTACATAAAAATGAAAAATATCTACATAGTAAGAATCATGATAAGCAAAGGAAAAAATAAAAATCACAAAGTGAAAGACATGTTTGTATCTCAGCCAGACAGAAGCAAATCATCTTAATTTATGAAAAGTTCCTAGAAATCACGGAGAAACAGAACAGCCTGATAGAAAATGGGCAAAACATGTGACGAGATGGTTCCCGGGAAAAGAAACACAAACGTCCCTTGAACATGAAAATGTGCACATCACTCTTTACAAGAGACATGCAAATTAAGACTAAACTGAGATTCCAGTTCTCACTGATTAGATTGGCAAAAATCCAAAAGTTTAACATATATTTTCACCGTTCATGACACTATGGGGAAACTGACAGGCACTCTCAGATACTCCTAATAAAAGTACAAATAGTACCACTATTATAAAGCGCAATTTAATAATATCAATCAAAATTACAAATACTCTTTGACAGAGTAATCCCATTTTGGGGAGTTCATGTTACAGATATATTTTATTGCAGCATTGTTTTTTAACAGTAAAAGGTTGGGAACTACAAGGTCAAAAGAACTAGGTTACATTCATATAATGAAAGTTCTTATAGTTGTTTAAAAATGGGGAAACTTTTAAAGTAATGA
>NW_004444193.1:2613702-2615863 GCF_000243295.1 Trichechus manatus latirostris
GGATGTAGAACAAAATTCTAACTCACAAAAAAAAAGACCAGATTTACTGACCTGACAGACTGGAGAAACCTCTAGAGTATGGCCCTGGATACCCTTTTAGCTCAGTGGTGAAGTCACTCCTGAAGCCAGCGATTGGACAGCCTCATAAAACAAAATCGGACTAATGAGGCACAGAAGTCCAGGGACAAGGACTAGAAGGCATTTATTGTTCTGGGGAGAAAAAGAGTACCAAGTGTGCACAGGGATGAGGAAAAGAGAAAATAAATAGCTAGAACTCTCTCGTCTCTTAGTTTCCCTTCAGTCTGGTCTTCTCATTCTCTTTCCTGGTTGTATCCTCCCTGTGGATCTTTTTCGGGTTCATTTATCTCCTTCTACCCCTTGTTCTATGATTTTCTCGCCAGCCTTTGTAAATCTCTTTGACTCTCTGTAAATTCATTAAATGCACCATTTCAACTATAGCCCTATGGGAATGACCCCCAACTGTACATATGTAGTCCTGACTTCTTTCTCAAGGCTCACAATTCTACACGGCTGTTGGGGAACTCCACCTCTCCACCAACCCTAATATTCTGGTTCGAGGTCCCATCCCTCCTTTCTCCACTTCCCCTACACTTTCTCACTTCCACAGAATGGCCAGATTTCCCTTCCCGAAACTCTGAGATACCCTCATCTAAGAAACTGATTTCTTAGCCTGACATTCAAGGCCGTTTAGGACTTGACCTAACCTTGAATACCCAATCTCGACTCCATCTACTCCCAACTCATTTTCACTCATCTTAGCTCAAGTCAAACTAAAGCAGTTATTGCAGCCCAATTCCCACTGCAGTCTCCTCCCCTCACACCTTTGCTTCCATTGTTCCTACATCTGATGCCTCTTTTCCTAAAACCATTCTAAATTTTCATATCAGCAAAACTCCATTTTCCCCTTTTTTGTATTCCTTGGGCCCATTAACTACTAATTCTATTCATTATATGATGCAGGGGTTATCTTACTTGATTATAAGCAAAAACAAAAACAAAAAAAGACCAAGTTACATCAAACTTATGAGATATCATTTCTGTTTCTAAAATTAAATCCAGGTTTAAACTAGAAGACACAATGTGTGGTTTGTCCTACGGGAGGAGGGCTGGAGTGTCACGGCAATGCCCCCACTTTCTTTACCCAAAAAAGAAAAAACAAAACTATGTAAGTTCTTTTATCTTCATCAGTTACGAACTGCCTGCTTCTCTTCCTCCTTCTTGCAACACATCCCGTACACCTGCTGCTCAACTGATTAGCAATTTTGGGCACATGCTCATTACACAGACTGCAAGAGGAACATCAGAGATTAAACACCGCCACACACTGGGACTGTGCAATGCCTGCTGACATCACACACTAGGTATCTGTTGATGGGGCAGTCATGTGGGTTGGCCCACACACTGGCAAGTGAACTCACTGTTTTGGGCACATGAGTCAGTGAAAATGAGGATGTTAGTTCCTTTGAGCAGATTTGCGTCAACATCATTGCAGAGGCAGGAAGAGGAAGAGATCTGCATGATACACTGACAGACACCAACTTAATAAACAAAAAGCATACCGTCCTTGTAAAAAAAGAATAAATGCCTCTTGCAAAGACTAAGTATTTTACGCATTCAACCAAGTTGGTGCATGTTATTAATTCCGTATAGCCAAAGTCTAAACTCTCTGTCTGGTCACAATCTCCTTTGTGTTTTAAAGGGATGATCTCTGAAATTTATTATCAATCTTGCCTCTGCTTAAACCAAGAGAAGGGCACTTGTTGCAAAACGATACTAGAAATCATTGCCTATAATACCATTTGCTCTAATAACTTGGGAAAGGGTGTCATTTGCTGTGTATGCACCACTGTCTCCTGAGTACTTTAACTTTTTGTAAAGGTTTGCAACCAATGTTCCTCCAAGTTTCTGTCCTTTGCATAAAGTATATTTTTCCAGGTACTTAAAGCCAAAAGGGGGAGGCATTGCTGGTTCAGTGGTAGAATTCTTGCCTTCCATGCAGGAGACCTGGGTTCAATTCTCAGCCAATGCACCTCATGTGCGGCCACCACCTGTCAGTGGAGGCTTGCATGTTGCTGTAATGCCAAACAGGTTTCAGCAGAGCTTCCAGACTAAAACAGACTAGGAAGAAAGGCCTGGCAAA
>NW_004444193.1:2617815-2619009 GCF_000243295.1 Trichechus manatus latirostris
AAGACAGACTAGGAAGAAAGGCTTGGTGATTTACTTCTGAAAATCAGCCAATGAAAACTTTTCTCAAATAAATAATTTAATAAATAATTAACTTTAAATAAATTATTTTACTTCAATTTAAGTCAATCTTTCTGTTTGATCTTTTACGGCTACAGAGAAAGAGTGGATTGGCTTCCTTCTTCTAATAACGACTCAATTTTAGTATGAGTCATCCCTTAGTTTTTTTCTAAATAAATAAATCAACCTTCACTGGTCTCATTGACTACTACATTAGCCATTTTTATGGTCTTTAGAATTTCCACTTTACCACTCTTAATATAAACAGTAAACCTGGGCTTACCTATGCCCTTACATCAAAACTAGGCTGCTTTGCTTTTAAAGCCTCCATTAATCTAATCTACTCTTTTAGCCATCCTTATTTCTATTTTTTGTCCCTTCTATAAACTGAGTTCACATCCATTGCTAATTAAGCTATTCCTTCATTCCCCTAGTTTAGAAAGCTCTCTCCTCATTTAATTCCAGTCTACCTCCACATGGCTCAGTTCAACATCAGCATACTCACAAAAGTCTCTGATGTCCTCCATCCCCAAATAATCTCTTTTCATGCAGCACTTATGAATTTTCTTCCTCAAAGTAATTATATAGGAGTCCCTGCGTGGTGCTTGGTTAACGTGCTCAGTTGCTAACCAAAAGGTTGGAGGTTCAAGTCCACCCAGAAGCACCTTGGAAGAAAGGCCCAGCAATCTACTACCAAAAAACCAGCCACTGAACACCCTACAGAGCACAGGTTTATTCCTTTTTTTTTTTTTTTAATTTTATTCTATTTTATTTCATTATAGAATGCCATTTGGGACTTCCTAAACTGATTTCACCATCGACTCTTGGATCACAACACACAGGCTGAAATAACACTGGTCTAACCACTGCATTTTGCTGCCTTTCCTTCGCTAGAATGGAAGATTGAGTCACAATCCTTCTCCAATTTTCCCAAGCCATTGGTCTAAATTTCATTTCTTTTTTTGTTTATTGTTATAGTTTAAGTGAAAGTTTACATTTCAAGTTAGTCGCTTACACAAAAATTTATACATACATTGTTATGTGACCCTAATTTCTCTCCCTATACTGTGACAGCACACTCCTCCTTTCCACCCTTGATTTCCCATGTCCATTCAACCAGCTCCTAACCCTCTCTGC
>NW_004444193.1:2619593-2621011 GCF_000243295.1 Trichechus manatus latirostris
TGATATCTCCTTTACCAGGTCAACATTTACTTGAGGGCATGCCCAGAATTGCATAGTTCTGCTTATACCCTAGGCACACAGAAGACAGTAAGCACTGTTCATAGTAGAGACAGGGTTATTAATTCAGAACGGTTCATCACTGTGTGGTTGAACATGCTAGTTCTCTTATGCACTGCAGCGTCTTTTTAGTTTCTGTGTTTTGCCTTGTTTTTCCCTGCCTGGTTGTCTAAAACTCTGGCTCTGACATTCTGTGGCAAGGAGTTTTCTATAGTGTTACCCATCTCATCACCGTTAGATCATCATCACTACCTTGAATGTCATCCCTCTCTGAAGGCTCATTCATCAAAACCATTTAGATTACTTTAAATTCTATTCCTGTTTCCTATGTTGTTTAAAACCCTGACTAATTTAAGAGCATTTAATCAACTACACTGCACTTTCAATTATGTCAAAGTCATCAATATCAATCTCAAACAATAAAATCTATGCCAAAACCCAATTACTCAACAAGTTCCCCTCTTTACAGTTAGTGATCCCCTGGAACAGAGTATGAGGACTCGTATCTATTCTCTAGATCAGGGAGGGTGAAGAGGTTTCATCAAGAAGGCCAACTCTAAACCAGCTGGCAGTAAGTAGCTGTCCGCAAGACTGTGTTAAGGAGGATTTTGAGGCCACATCTTGGTTCCATGACAAAGACTTCATCAACTAATGATATCTACTGGAGTTATGAGGGGGAGAGGAAACAAGAGGAATGAATTTGTTGACCCTGTTATTTGGGATTAAGATAGAGTCCAAAGTTTTACTGAAATAAAGATACCCTCGATTTTCCCATTTTCTACAAGGTTGCATCACTGTAATATCTGCAGTGGTGATACGCTATTTTTCTCTTGAGAAATACAGATGAGAAAATTTACTTCCTTTTTAATCATTGTATACTCCAGTAGTTCTCTATAAACTTATAAGACAAGTAGTACTGGTTATAAAATGAGAAGATTTTAATCTCAAATATACATGCTAATCATGGCATTAACCATATGTTTGTACCTATTCCGAAGCAAAATGGGACGGGGGCAGTCCATAAATGTAATAAGTAATCAGTCAACACTACAGAGCAACAACAGGCATTTAGAATAACAGGAATAATTCCATTTTTAACAACTAACATTTTAACATCCCGTTCAATATAATGTTGACCCACATCTTGGCTGACAACCTACATTAACTCTGTTGATTTGAATGTTACTAATTTGATTAAACAGATCACTTTAAATTCTATTAACATCGAAGTTCTATTCTATCCCACACTACAGAAGCATTCATAAAACTCCAGTGTCAAATGAGCTATCAATTCTATAAAATGTCAACTTTATGGTTTGGCATTTATGCATGGTATCTTTGATTATAATGCTAAATACTCT
>NW_004444193.1:2621969-2623942 GCF_000243295.1 Trichechus manatus latirostris
CTGTTATATGAAAAGAAAAACAATCTGTAAAATAATACAGAGTATATTTTAGGAACTTTCTAACTAGTTACTTGGAAAGGGAGCCTTTTCTGTGACTGAGGAATTAAATAGCTGTCTTCCTGCAGTGCAGTGAATTACTTATGGCCCTTCTAGCCATGCACGGTCTTGTGACTCCTACAAAATAATTGGGTGTAACTATGCAAATAAGGTGCTTGTGGTCCACCAAGGGGACTGGACAGCATTGCTAATGACGTAAGTAACATGCCTGGAAACTTTGGGGGTGTGACCATGCAAACAAGGTGTAAAGAACCCTAACGTGTGGATTGGTCAGTTTTCCCATCTCACTAGGCTTAAAAGGAGACACAGAGCAAGAGAAGAAAGAGCTGTAACACAGAAGATGATGAGACATGGTGGCACAGCAGTAGCAAGAGCAATAGCAGTGAGAGACAGCAGGAACCAGGAGACCAGCACAAGATGGCTGTGGTGGTGCTTGCTGACCCACGGAGCTAAGAACTGTAACACTTGCCTGAAAAGGACCCAAACAGGGCCTGGCAGCAGAAGGCCCTGAGCAGAGTCCAGCAGCAAAGAATGAGAAGAAGCTGTCCTGATTAAGAACTGTATCCTGAGTTGTTCCTTTTATTCTGAGTCATTCCTGATCCCAAGCTGTACCCTGTTACTTCCATAATAAACCACTTAACTGTAAGTCCAGTTCGTGAGTTCTGTGAGATGTTGCAGTGAATTACCAAACCCAAGAGGAGGCGGGGGGGTAGCTGATGTTAGAGATGATGGAGTGGTACAGCAGTTTGGAAAAGTTGGACATTTGGGACATCTTTAACCTCTGCCTCATAGGACCCAGCTTTGTGCTGATCTTTATAAAAGAAATTATTCCTTTAGTTGGTGTCAGAAGTAGGATTCACTGCATTGGCCCAGACTCACTGGAATATGTGGTTTTGGAAAAAAGGGGGTGAATGGGAGAATGAGAAACCTTTGGTTTATGGATGGGATAAAAAACACTTATGGATTGAAGCAACTGTTATGTTTCAATCAGTTACCCAAGGCAAAAGCTATTCATGGGAAGTAGGAGTGGTGGATCCAACTCCTAATGAACTGGCTAGTTGGATGCATAAGGAAATACAGAGTGATAAGGAAAAGGTGAGACATGCAATTCCTTGGTTGCTGTTATCAGTAATAGCTGCAATGGCAGGGAAAAGAATGTAGGGGCAAATTGCACCAATCCAAGCCCAGATACAGTCTTGTCAGCTATGACCACTAGTCTCAGGGCCAGCCCAAAAAGGAAAAATCATATTGGAACAACAGGAACTACCCCTATGATAGCTGGTCACCAAGAAGGTAGTCCAGGAGGGGAACAGACAAAACCAAAAAACTATTGAAACCACAGTGTATAGTTTAAAGGAGTTGCTTCAATTGTAGACCAGTATCACCAGCTTCTTGAGGAACCATTACTAAAATAGACTATGAGAGTGACTAACTTAGGGGCAGTGTCTTTAGTTTTGAATGCTGCAGAATGGAAGGGTATGTTTGGGTTGATGCAACACCCACAACTCACTATGGAACAGTCACGAATGATGATACAAGATCCAGCTACCAAGCAGGTTAACCCAGAGGAGACAGCCAGCCCAGTGGACTGAATAAAACTTACAGTGAGATTTGTTTACTCTGAGAAGGGAAACTGCCCCTCTCTTCCTCTAAATACCCAGTGGAACACTCCAGAGGAAGCAGCTGATGTACTACTTATGCAAGCCATGCTGGAATGGCTTTATGGTGATCAGGATATTCATTCAATGAGTATACCCCTTACACAGGTCATAGTAGATATTGTGATCAAAGAAGCCCCTTCTACATGGGCACCCCATGTAAACTTGCTACTGTGAAACAAAGCAACAATCCAAGAAGCTTTGTCGGATTTGTTAGCACAGATGCAAGAAACATAAGGATGATTCACAGGAGAATGG
>NW_004444193.1:2626884-2627712 GCF_000243295.1 Trichechus manatus latirostris
AGAAAGAATAAATAATTTCTCACCAGAAGACAAAGGAAAGACATCTTTAAAGTGCTGAAAGAACATTACAAACCTGTCAACTTAGAATTTTATATCGAAGAAGAACATTCTTCAAAAATCAAGATAACATAATAACATATTTAGATAGACAAAAGCAGAAATAATTTAACTTCAACAAATCATCACTATAAGAAACGTGGAAAGAAATTACTCAGGCTGAAGAGAAATGATAACTAACGGAACCCAAGAGCTTTTTTTTAGTCCCTTCATGTTTTAGTTACATGCTTTTATTTCTTTAAAAGATTATTAAGTATTTAAAGCAAAAACAAGAACAATGCACTGAGAAGTATACAGCATGTGTAGAAGTAAAGTATAAGACAAAAAGGGTGGGAAAGAGTACATGGAATTATACTACTGTAAAATGTTTACACTCTGTATGAATTAGAATACTATTATTTAGAAGAAAAATATGATAACTCTAAAATACATATTGTAATCACAGCCACTATTAAAAAAATTAAAAGATATAGCTTAAATGTCAATACAGGAAATAAAATTCTAAACAATATCCAATTGTACCAAAAAAGGCAGAAAAGAAGGAATAGAGGAACAAAGAACAAATTGAATAAATAGAAAACAAACACCAAGTTGGAAAAATAAAACATAACACTATTAATAATTACACTAAAAGAAAATTGACTAAAATGCTCCAGTTAAAAGGCAGAGATTTGTAGACTGGATTATAAAAAGCAAGACCTATGGTGGTTCCTCAAAAAGTAAAACATCGAATTGCTATATGACCCAACAAGTCCACTCCTAAATATATAT
>NW_004444193.1:2629165-2630767 GCF_000243295.1 Trichechus manatus latirostris
AGACCCAGCAGCACAGAGTCTACTTGGCCATCCAGAACCAGTGAGAAGCAGACTTCGATTGGCAAAAGATAAGTATTTGTGTCTGGCCTACCACGCGGATCAAAAACACCCCCATTAGGGGAAAAACCTCTCTCCCATTTACCTCCTTACTCACTGCTCTGCACTGGGTTCAGGACAGCTTCAGTGATTGCAGAGTCTCCTGGGCCAGAAGTAGGACTCATCACGTACCATTCTCCCAGCCAAAGAGAGAGAACAAATTAACAAATGGGAAAAATAATCTGCAGGCTCCCCTAAGCCAGGAACTTAAGGTAGGCACAGCTCCTTTGCCTAGGCACAGGCATAAGGGAGCCACGGACTTTGAGTGCCTTTCCCCCGCATACACTTGTGTGGGCCCATTTCAACAGCGTAGGCCCTCATTACCACAGTACAACAGGGTATACACCTGAAGTCTAACTTCACCTGTTTCAGCTGTGAAGTGGCAGGTTCGTGACATTTGACATTGCTCTGCCCATTAAGCAGGGTCTTCACCTACCCACACCAGGGGCCTGAGGACTGGTGGTCCACCCACAGCACTTAGCAACCTATGATAGGGGACCATGAATAAGAGGTGTCCTTCAGTCCTTACAGACAACAGCACTGGGTGCTCACAGTCTGACTGCCAAACCCTCCCACCTACGCACTCTAGGGAACAGGGACACACTTTCCTCCCGGACACACCGGAGCAACCGTTAACCCCCAGCCTTGCTCAGCGTGTGTCCCCCTGCTGCATCCGGATGTCTGTGACTACACTAATCACCCATGTCTGTCTAGGACTGTAGGTGAGAGCCTGCACCACACACTTGATGCCTGACCACCTGGACATCTGAGCTGAAACCATACAGGAGGAGTGGGCGGACTCCTGGGCTCACATATTTAGTGGCAGGTCTGGCCACCTGGTGGCAGGACGTTGGAGCGTCAAGCACACCGGTGATCGGGCAAGCTCACACAAGCATCATATTTGGGCTATCAAAACAAAACAAAACAAGAAACTAGGATACAGTAAGCAAACATAGAATAAATAAATATAACATATAATAACTTATTGATGTCTCGGAGACAACAGTCATTATCAAATCACATAAAGAGGTAGACCATGATGGCTTCAACAAGCTCCCAAAATAAAGAATCTAGAAATCTTTCAGAGGAAGAAAATTTCTTAGAATTACCAGAGGCAGAATACAAAAGATTAATATACAGAACTCTTCAAGAGATCAGGAAAGAAATTATGTAAAACTCAGAACACACAACAGAGGAACTTAAAAAGATTAGAGAAGAGCATAATGACAAATTCAACAGGCTGCAAGAATGAATAGAGAGACAGCAATCAAAAATCCAGAAGATTAACAATAAAATTTGAGAATTAGACAACTCAGTAGAAAGTCAGAGGAGCAGAATTGAAGCAACAGAAGTCAGAATTAGTGAGACTGAATATAAAGCACTTCACACCAACTTACTTGAGGGAAAATCAGATAAAAGGATTTAAAAAATGAAGAAACCCTAAGAATTATGTGGGACTCTATCAAGAGGAATAACCTATGAGTGACTGGAGTACCAGAACAGGGC
>NW_004444194.1:0-919 GCF_000243295.1 Trichechus manatus latirostris
TATTTTATCACAATATAATTTGGAAAACAAGAAAAGACCAAAGAATATATGGCAGAGTTATAACAGTCTCTATCATTCACTTACATCATGCTGTACAAATCATCCTTTCTAAAAAAGTTATAAACTAACTGAATATATTACAGTGGAAATGGGAAAAAGTCTTAGGAAACTTTCATAGAGATACAATCATCCTATCCTCAAATATATACAAAGTATAAGAAAGTTTGGCATCCACTATTGAGTCTACATCTTATCAGTTTAGAGATAGAGCTGGCTGGCACTCAGCATCCATTCCTCCCCGCTTTGGTTTGTGTTCCTGTACTGCGGAGGATGGTAATTGGGAAACTATGTTTCCCAGGATCACTAAAACCTAGCATTTCCATGCGATTACTGGGATATTAACTAGATGTACAAAGGCGAATCAAAGGGCAAGAGTGAGGCAGATCCTTGTATCAGCCAATTATGTGGCCAAGGACAGTTGGAGGGCATTTGGTTATTTGGAATAAATGAAGGCAAATTTCCATGTCAGTAGCATCATAGGTGTCCAGAAGAGATGTGCTTACCTTTTGTTAAACAAATGCAGATCTAGCAGGCACAGTGAGTCTTGAGCTAAAAATTATAACGAAAGTTTCCTACTATCTGGACTGCAAAAACACTTCGTGCTTGTGGAGCCAATCATTTCAGTGGAGACTTCATGATTCCACCACCTTCCTGATGATAAAAGAGGTACCAACATTCTTAGCTGGTCTGGTTTTCAGAGTTGTTCTAGAAGTCATTCCCAACACTTGAAGGACATACCACCAGTCCTTTCCATAATTTAATAAGTGCATGTGTACAAAGTCTCTGCTCAAAATACTTCACAAGACTTCTGTTTAAATAAAATAATGCATAGAGCTCGAATATTTCATACCAGAACTGA
>NW_004444194.1:2806-4421 GCF_000243295.1 Trichechus manatus latirostris
CAGAAAACTGTGAGAAGAGCATTTTGGGCAGAGATACAGGCAGGGCAAAGTCCTCGAGCATTCCATCTGGCAACAGCAAGGAGGATGGTATAAGTGAAGTGGAAAAAGGAAGCTGGATTGAGGTTGTAGTTAAGAATAGAGAAGAAACAGGAGATTATCCTAATACTATACAGGACTCCATGACACAGAATTCTACAGTTCGTTTGTTATTCTTCATATGTATATGTATATATGATTATGTTGTTATGTTAAATGCATTATATTATATTGTGTTGTAGCATGTTACAACATGTTATACCATATTATAACGTATTATACTATATAACATACAGTATATGCTATGCTATGCTATGCTATGCTGTGCTGTGCTGTGCTGGGCTGGGCTGTGCTATGCTATAACCCAAATCAAACCAAACCCATTGCAATCGAGTGGATTCCCACTCATAGCGACTCTATAGGACAGAGTAGAAATGCCCCATAGGGTTTCCAAGGAGCGGCTGGTGTATTCAAACAGCTGACCTTTTGGTTAGCAGCCAATTTCTTAACCACTGCACCCCCAGGGTTCCACATATTATACTATCTTACCTATTATACTAAATTCTATTATTTGTCTATACTGATATAATTATATAAATGATACATAATTCATCCTTCCATAAAAGACACTTTCTGTCGTTTTGGTATACTATCTGCATTTTTGGATTGTAGAAGACAGCTTGAGATATCTGCTCAACCTGTGTCAAATTCGCTGATAACTTCCCCCACGCTCTCCCAGACAGCCTTGATGGTGTACTGTGTACTCGTATTCCTGAGACCAGAAACCCTGGTGGAGTAGTGGTTAAGAGCTATGGGGGCTAAACAAAACGCTAGTAGTTTGAATTCATCAGGCACTCCTTGGAAACCCCATGGGACAATTCTACTCTGTCCTGTAGGGTCACTATGAGTTGGAATCCGCTGGAAGGCATGGGGTTTGGTTTTTTTTTTTTTTTTTTTTTGATAGCTGAGACCTAGCTGATTGAACCAGCAGAGGGCACTCTACAGATGAGTCAAGTAGCTTCACTCCCCTGAGAGCTGACTTTTGTAATTCAGGGATTCTACAGGCTCTAGAGGGGCCCTGGTGGCGCAGTGATTAAGAGTTATGACTGGTTGGCAGTTCAAATCCATCAGCCCTTCCTTGGCAACCTTATGAGGCTATTCTACTCGGTCCTATAGGGTGTCCTATAGGGTCACTATGAGTCAGAATGGACTCAATGGCAACAGGTTTGGTTTTGGGTTTGTAAGGTCTTCACTACAAGTCAGGATCAGCTCCACAGCAATGGGTTTTAATGGGGTACAGATGGCTGTGAGGATCTCAAGGACCACTCAGTACTGGGGCAAGGATTTTGTGTGTTGACCTTCTGCCATGTGCATAGAGAAGCCGAGAGTGTCAATCTTCGAGAAAGAAAAGAATAAAGGGAGAAAAAGCTAAAAAACAAACCTGTTGCTGCCCAGTCGATCCCGACTCAAAGCGACCCCATAGGACAAAATAAAACTACCCCATAGGGTTTCCAAGGAGAGGCTGGTGCATTCGAGCTGCTGACCTTTTGGTTAGCAGCTGAGCTCTTAACCACTGTGC